>NC_135502.1:83428424-83739674 GCF_052857255.1 Amblyomma americanum
CGCCCAGCACACGGGTCTCTAGAATTTCGCCTCCATCGAAATTCGACCGCCGCGGCTGGGATCGAACCCGCGTCTTTCGGACAGGTAGCCGAGCGCCGTAACCACTCAGCCACCGCGGCGGCCACAGTAATATGTTTTGACCACAACTGTCAGCTCCTCCTTGAATGACACAGTTCTAAAAATGTGAAGTGCTGAGAGACTTTCATTCCTACTTTCATTTAATTTTAAAATAAAAATTCTGGAAATACCTTTGCAAGGTTGCTGCGACGTGTTATTCCTTTGGTTTTTTGCTTTTATTTTCCTCTAATGCTATGATTTAGGGTTCTTGCGATCACAAATGATATGAAAGAAAAGATAAAGCGAGGTTTATTCCAGAATGCTGTAATTATTTAAGCGGAGATCCTATTGCTAAGAAAAAGTAACAGTAATTATCTATAAAGGCAATATGTGCCCTAGTGCACTGTCTGGTGAATTAGCATTCATTAGCTTTCCACTTCGTTCATTTACATTTAGAGCGAAAACTAATCCGGGCGTTTGGAGCCTAGCAAAACCGTCTCTTGCGTGTATGTCATCGTCTATTCTTATTTGCCTCAAAAGAATGATCGCGTCTTACCTGTATGCGCCTCGCAGGAGCACTCCTTATTGTAGTCTTCGACGCGCATTGCATTTTGCCATCTTTTTTGAGGCAACTGCGTAACCCGAGTCCTCCATGCCGCGGCACTGCCCGCTCATCGCCGTCGGCCGTCTTCTATGTAGCTCTAATCTGGCAGCATTGAACCGCAAAAAAAGGCAGAAAATAAATCAGTCATGCGTGTGCCTTAGTTTAGTTATTAATAGCTGATCCCGTGCTTTCGTTCTGAATCGAATTTTGTAAACATACACTGACATAGTTTTTTTTAACGTGGAGTCATAGTACGGCAATGATAACATATGTTTTCTAGGCTACCGCAGCTGCCACGTAAGTCGCACTTGGCTCCCAAAGAAAGGGAGACAGCCTCTAAGGTTAAAACCTTATGAGCAAGCCGTTTTGGTGGATTTACAAAACAGGCAGACACTTAAGACGTTACCTGAGGGCTCTGCATTCGCTTCTTCAACACCCACTAATGGCTCTAAATTCTGCAGTAATGCAGAAAGAAGCTTCGCGGTTTTTCAATTTTTTTTTTGCGGCACAAGGCACTATGCCCTCTCACAGTTTACCCCTCAAGGTAGCGGCATCTTGAACTGGCATGATGTATTTAGGTCGAGATTACCAAAATCGGGTTTTATTTTCCTTTTTAGCAATTATACTTGTGTAAGTAATTTTACCTTATCAAAGCTGAGTACTCTTCATCTTTATGAATGTTCCTAACGACACTGCATTTATTGGCTCTGTTTCTCAAAGAGTGGTCTTCTCTTCAGCCCGTATGTGTTGGATCTCAAAAAAAAAAAAAAACAAGGAGCGTTTTTGTCTTCTTTACTGCATCTTGCGCCCTTTTCACTAACTCTGGCAGTGTATTCAGTGAAACAGAATAAGAGAGGTTTTCTCCACCTCCACAATAATGTAGACCTACGTTTTCGGGTTAATAGTCATCCTGCATGTGGCGAAAAGTACTGTCCCACAAATTTACTTTACTCTTGCGAGTTTCTTCAATTTTCGCTACATCCTAGAATTATACCATTTCGTTGGGAGATCTGCGGAATACTTTATCTTCCACACAAAAGCACACGTGACCGTTGTTTAGGATTAGTCATTAGGTAAGAAAAAAAAACCTTAAGTGAAGGAGGTTCGTAGTACAAATGCTCACCATCTGTACAGTAATATAAACGTCCGTATTCAACGAAAAGAGTACGATGCTTATATTGATCGCATGTCCTTTCAAAACGTGGTTAATGACGCTTAGAATACGAGTCCGTAGTCGAGTCTTGGTGCAAGAGAAACCACAGGTCCAGCTACATCTATTTCGGGGGCAACAACTTTTGACAAGAATTTGCGCCAATCGCCCTAATCGTGTGAAAAAACACAACCATAATGCCAATGAAGAGGTTCATCTAATAAGAATTAGATAAAAGTTTGATTATTCAATAAAATGATTACTCAAAAAGTTTATTTGATAAGCACACTTTTTTTCTAAATATGTATGTTCGGAACCGGGGCGTAAACAACCGGGCGGAATTTCGGCTGGAAACAATTTTTACCTACAAAGTCCGTACCTACGAAGTCCGGACCGAAAGTATTCTCGCATAGATGAATTAGGTTTCAAAAAAAAAATTTAGGTGGTCTACAAGGAGAGTACAATCGATACTAGTCCCAGTGCCAGTCTTCGGGTTCACTTTGGCGCACCACATACGCCTCTTCATAAACCTGGCGCACCACAATACACCCCCATTAAATTTATGGATACCATTTTAAAATTGATAGCAGAAGAAACCAGTCACATTTTCGCCGTCGATACCGGATCGTGCTCTTTCCGTGGCTGTCCGAACAACGCTGGGAGATTTTCTTCAAGTGTGGCCAAACAGGTGTCCCACACCTCCATTCTTTCTATTGCGCCGGCATTTCCTTCATATGTTTCAGAGAAGTAGCCCACATCTGTGCAATTTATATTCATCAACGTCAAATTCTTTCGCCGCTGCTACTTCGGCTTATGCGCTTGTGCATACTATACTACACTGAGCTTCAGTACTGCCATGAAGGTTGCTCGTCTTTTTGGAGTCATTCAAACCGTGCTTAAGAAAGGACTGTGCCGCCCTGGCATTATGGAGTCTTCAATCGAGGTTTTCGGCATGTGTTCGAAAATCTAAGTACTGAAAACTGCCACTGCGATCAGAATTCAATTGCAAGTCGAAGCTGGTCGCATATCAGAGTTGATTTGGCTATCCGATTTTGCGAAGTCACGGAAGCAGTCGGGTGACATGTTTTTTAAAACTTTGGCTGCCAGGCTAGACTTCTAAAGCCGTAACAAATGATTTCAAAAAATAAATCATATATAGTCCGCACACATGTATATTTCGCACAACACGAAATTTCCGCTATCAAACATTTATAATGCGAGGACTGCTGTCCTCAAAGTACGGCAGTTCTCCTCTTGACGTAAAATATTGAAAACCCATTCGGAACAAAAATAACTAAAATTATTATTTCAGTCCAAACTGGTCTTCCTTTATTATGACAGCATGTGCTCGGTGAGGACAGAGAACTTAGACCCTGCGCGAGGCGGTGCCGCTAGCTTCAAGGACGTGGATTGCTGCTGCAATGTTCGCGTGACGATGCGATATGATCCCAGAGCGTGTGTCTCTGCATATTCCCATGAACTAAAGGCCATAAAATATTTCACTGCGAGCGCTTGGAAGCCTGCTCGGCGACCTCTGGAGCACCACATGTTCAGGAGGGATGCATGTGCAGTGTCCAAGGTCAAGTCTCTTCATTATATACGCATTTTGTTTTTCGACACGCAACCATGGTGCAGCGCTTTCTGAATCAAAATAGAATTCATGCCATTCCTTCATCGTTTCTATGACGTATTTACGATGGAGCTCTCCGAGATATCACATTCGCCACTCCCAAAGACCAGAAACGCAGACAGTAACACGAACGAGCCCGCCAGCCGTTCAGACGGCACAGCAGCAAGAGTGCATGACATGCACGCCGCTTCAGTCCCCATTGATCGGAAATGCGAATAAATAGTCTCAGCTGCATCACGTGCAACTGCGTCGTATTGAAATACACTTCTAAACTTCATATATGCTCCTTTGGTGTGAGAGAAATTACTTGAAATGGTCGAGGGCGGCCGCAGAGTGCAGAATAAGCTACTGACCTCGCTCGCTCACACATACACCGGCGACAATGACACGAGCTCCTGGCCTTGAATGCGTTGTGTCCTGCCGTGGTGGGTATAGCGTAAGGTACCAGAGATCCTCAAGGGCATGAGAGCAGCAGTGGAACTCTAACGTCTTTTATTTGACACCACATCGGAGTGAAAAATTTCACGTGCATTGCTTGTCATACGGCGGCTGTGCTGTTGATTACCACATATTTGTTGACTAACAACAGAGTATCATCGCAGGCTACCCTATGAATGATATTGCTCTGGTCATTTCAATTTCTACGTTCGTGAATTGCTTCCTCTGGGTGGTGAGCGAAAAAAAAATCAGGGTACTTTCTGCTCACTGCAGTCTCCTGCCGGCCGCCTATAGCTGTCGGCAATAAATGCACGCGTAATCTTTACGAACACACATCGGCTGTTTGAGCGTTTTTCTCACAGAACTGCATGAACCGTTAATGCCTATTTAGCTGCATATGGCATATGTGTGTTACAGTTTTGCCGTAGGGAATGAGCACTACAATAAGGTTCACCTAAATCAGGCTTTTCGTGTCGGTACGAAATTTCCGGAAGTTTCGACCACCTGGGGTTCTTTAACGTGCACTGACATCGCACAGCACATGGGCCTCTAGAATTTCGCCTCCATCGAAATTCGACCGCCGCGGCCGTAATAGCTGTAATACGTTCCTGTGCGAAAGTTCATCGTCCACGGCCGGGCAAGAAAAGGGATCTCAGGGATAAGTCGTTAGAAGTGGGGCGGCAAAACAGCGGGCATACACCCTCTTGTAGGCTATGCACTGATGTGTCAGCGTGTGTAAGAGGCAAGCCTCTATGCGCCAGGAACCAGTGTCACGTGATATTTTGAAATCTCAATTTTTTTCCCTAGGAAACGAAGAAGTTAACGATGTGAACGGTAGCTCATGAAATCACGTTTTTTGTGCAGTGTAGACAGCTTCCACATTCTTTTCTGCCATGAGATTAAAACGGTCTTAAGTCTTCTCATCAGCGGCTCGACCAATCTCTGACTTGGCGCCCACCTCTCGATGTCCCAGTGCAAAGGGGCGACGTCTGCCCCGGACTGCGCTACGCCTTAGGCCTGCTGCCACTGTAGTCCCGACGTAACACGGGTTGCCAGCTGTGGCATCCCTGCGAACAATATGTAGGCAGCATCGCAATGAATCCCACTGGAATCATGGGTGCGAGTTTTGGAGCGTGATGGAGTTTTCTGCACTATGATTTTACCAAGATTTCTTTAAAATACATATACAAAAAGCGATGCTTGTGGCTATTGTTGATGCTTGATTCCAAAATGCGTCAAGATAAACAATTGCAGTGAAGGAGTAACAACACTTGAGGCAACCATGAACCTGGAGGCGGTCAAAAATCTGCTTCGCATAGATGGCCAAAAGTTTTGGCTTGGATGTTCGGAACGAAATGAGAAAGGCATGGTTGTCATAGCGGCTATTGAAGCACTTGAGGTAGCAACATTGCGTAGTCGGAAAGTTAGTATTGCATGTTGAAAGAACGAAACAGCACAACTAAAACGAAGGACCAGTGAAAGAAAAAACACGTACGAGCGTTGAACATACGACTGGCTGTTTAATAGGAAGAAACACCGTTAAATATTTAGCTAAAAAATAAAAAAAATTAAAATGTTAACTCATTTGCTGATTCGTAATCATCTATAGGCACCCATATCGTTCTAAAAGTCCTGTCTCGCGCTTTATCAAGACCATGGAAGTGCTGCTCAGACACGAGCCTGCTTCTTGAAAGATATGATACATCTGTGCTAATTCCGACACAAGTTCGCCTTTGTGGCTATAAAAAAAAAGACAACTTGACGAAATATGGAGTGCACTGGTGGGTTTTGCAATGTGTGACCAACTTAAGTCATTGGGATGATCTGGTAGGCCGAGGCTGACCAGACATGACCTTTCTTTTATGCGGATATTAGTGAGGACTAGCGCCGCAATGAATATTATTCTACGATTCGTTTCGCGAATTGCGAATTATTGTCAGAGAAAAAAATATTGGTTCAGGAGTATATATCTTCTACAGAAAATATCCGTATGCGTTTAACGCTGCTGTCGTTGCTTATTGGTCTTGACCCCCCAGCAGATGCTCGTTTGTGGGGCCAAGACAAGTGTAAGACATGTATGGTCTTTCAATGATTACTGTTACTATTTCATTCAATATCTTCATTAGGTCAAAGGCCTTGCTTCTGGTTTTCAATGTCTTTACCGAGGAGAGGCGTCAGTTTGCCGCTGTGTGTTTTGTTGATAGCGCATGTTTTAGATAGTGGTCACAGTCAGAAACATTCGTACTGCATTTAAATTTTCGGTCGGTTGTTATCTTCAATATCGTTAAATAAAAAAGAAAAAGCCATAGATCCAAAGGCGACCTAAATTTGATTTGTTACGTATGTGTACACTACGACTACGCAAAATTTCGAAACACGAACGTGAGCTGAGTAGCAGTGTTGCCGCTGAGTGCGTCTCAGCTGTTCGCGAAAAATTTGAATCATTGATACATACGCGTATTTTCCCGGTTCTATTAGAATACCTTCCTGTGCCAAGCGTAAAAGCAAACGGTCAATGCAGTTGCTGCTCCAACAACACTGCATGATAACATTTTCCTGCAAGCAAAAATGTATGGCACCATAATTTCCTCTTTTCTGGGTATGACACAGCTAGCAAGGCGAAGCATTTTCTCAACAACAAAAAGAAACAGGGGCGGGCGCATACAAGTTTGGACATGCCAAGTCCCGTAGAGATTCCCAAATGTACAGTACGAACAGCAAAGACCTTCTGACGTATCCACCATGCTGGCCGCTCAACCATTCCACTGGAGTAATGGAAGCAAGGGAACGAGAATTAAGAGCCAAGAAACCTAACGTAGCGGCGTGTTGAGCCGGAGCAGAGCAATAGAGTTATTCTTGTCGCTTTTTTTTGACTGTTCTTATCCTCTTCTTCTAGATATTTTTTTGTTGCTTTCTGTGGCCTTGCAAGGCTTCAGCGCAGGTCGATTCCAGCACCGCGGTCTTTCCTCGAGTCCGCGACAGCTGGGGAGGATGAGAGCGACTACGCTCGTGATATCTCGACTGCGAGGAAGCGTGTCCCTCAACCACTAGACGCGTGCAAAGTGCGAGGGGTGCGGAGTGGCTGCCGGTGAAGAAAGGTTCCACGGTGTCGTCGAGGAATTCCTCTAAATCATAATTATGCAGTCTTCTCTCGGAAGAGTCTATGCACTCACGACACGTGGCGTGCCTGACATGCATCGGAGTCTAACGGTATCACTCCCCCCTGATTTGGGGACGTTCTGTTCTCCACGCCACAAGTCCTCCCTCTCTCTCCTTACCCGTTGCCCCCTTCGTTTGGCTGCCTTATTAGTTAACCGCGGACACCTTTACCGCCTTCCTTCCAAGGCTTCGGCTGAACTGATTTTGGAAGGTTCCTTTCTCGGATGCAAACCTTAAAGCTGGTTCCATGCGTTGGCGGAGACTCACTTAAGGCAGGGACATTTAGCATGGGTTGCTGCCGTCGCCGCAGCGGCACTACTGAGGCGTGGGGGTCTCTGAAGGAGCGGCGCTCGCAATTACTGCTGGCTTGAGTGAGCGCCAAATTAGGACCACTCCGTCTCGGCAGAAGGAGAGCAGGCACTTGTGTTTCTGATTTGCCAAAGATATCTCCGGCGGCTGTAGTGGCTCTGCTGTCAGAAAAAGAAGAAAAGTAGAAGGGAGAATTAATAATCGCCAATTGAAGAAAATACTATATATGTGTTGTGAAAAAGCATAATGTACCAAAAAAATTCGTCCAGGAAACAGTCGGTGCATAGTGGATTAGTAGTATCAGTGCAAACACGTTTATGGTATGTAAGGGTTTAACGTCCAAAGTGACTATGGCTATGAGGGATGGCGTAGTGACGGGCTCCGGAAATTTCAACCACTTGGGGTTCTTTAACGTGCACTGACATCGCACATTACACAGGCCTCTAGGATTTCGCCTCCATCGAAATTCAACCGCCATGGCCGGGATCGAACCCGTGTCTTTCGGGTCAGCAGCCGAGTGCCATAACTAATGAGCCACCGCGGCGGCCCCGTACCTACAGTTCGCTTCCGAAAAAAGGTCAATGCTCGCAATGCGAACTGCAGAAATTGCGTCCCTGTAGAGGGTACTCTGCTGCAGCAATACACTGCATGAGGGGAAGCTTTCTTTAGCAATTGCATAGTAGTACCAGAGCGCGCAACAAAATACGACAGTGTCCCGGTAAGAGGAACCAGACGTGAAGGACAAAAAATTGATATAAGTAGTAACACTAAAATTAGGGCTATTAGGTACAGCATATTATAAAAGGAGTTGTCATATCCAGACGCGCCTCATTCTTTTGCGAGTTGGTTCTTAATAATGTGAAAGCATTACTAGGGTATGTGAGTAGCGGACGTGTCCGCAAAAAGTAGACGCAAAATGTGGAATCAAAATGTGCTGCACGATATGAAGTCATCAGCTAGTGTACGCGTATAGTAGTCATGAATGAATGTCTATGACAACTGGTATGTAAAGGGTGTGTCAGATCATTGCCATGGTCTGTGAGTCATTATAATTGAGTCATGAGTCTGAAATCATGAGTCATTACCGGAATCATAATAAATGTGGTCATGACCGGATCTATTGTCTGAGGAAGCAATTTAATCGTCGTCATCAAAGTCATGAGATATGGCATTGAGTTATGAACATAAGGTGTCTCAAAAAGTGCTGAGTCAAGCTCACAAGGATTGCTGAGTCATTTTTCGCAATAAATTGCTGAGTCATGGATCAAAAATTGACCACAAAAAGTGCTGAGCCATGGGCGACAAAATGAGTCACAGAAAGTGCTGAGTCATGGGTCGCAAAAACGTGCAGAGTCATGGGTCATAGCGGGTCACAAAAAGATTTAAGGCGGGGTTGAGGTGTCCACCGAGATGTCCAGATCTGAGAGCTTCTGCGCCTTTTCCTTTCTTCCAAACACATGCTTTCGTATTCCTCCGCGCAAGCAGACTTAAGTGCCCTCAGAATTTTTCTGCGTTTTATGAATAAGCGATCAGCTGCCAGTCAGCCATTGTGGTGTGTGTTGTTTCCACGTCTGGCCTCTCTTTTTGCTGTTTTTTTTCAAGGTTTTACCAATAGCTTGAGGGAAACAACATGATGTCGAGTTAGTACCTTCAAGCAAGTTTGGGCTATGTCAAGCGACACATTTTCACGGCCGGCCAAAATCTACCTGTTGTTTGGGGAGATCATCTTCAACAGCTGCATTATTCAACCGTTAGCCTGGTTTGCTTATGAGGCCTCTGTAACAGCATGATGGTGCTCCAAAATTTAATCTGCTAGAGTAGAATACCGTCAAACTACCAAGACTTTTTTCAGATTTGATTTAATTTCGTTCTTCGTATAACAGTTTTCAGACCCTGTTAGTAGTAAAAGAAGCTTGGGACGAAAAAATTCTATTTTCTTTTAGATTCAATATTTTGTGAAGTTACTCCTTATGTTACCGAATTAGCTATCGCCGGTCAGGCGTATATAAAAAAGAAAACAGAGTATTAAAAACTTGAGGACCTACTTAACCACATTCTTAAACAAAAAAAAATGCAATAACATTTATGTTCCCTGCTGTAGTGTCTAGAAATGATGTTTTATTCTCGCATAATTTTACCCTCTCAAACTCATTTTGGAGCTCGTTCTGTTGTCCTTTTATGGTATGTATGAGTCATCACGTTCTAGAGTACTGAAATACGTTCAGTTGAATTATTATGCGAAATTATACTAATCTGATTACTAACATACTAAATGAGAGTATACTATATCTCATCACTCTAATCCACCTTATCCACTAACTAATCCACCCTAATTAATTTTGTGAGGTAGGCCTACTTCCAAAATTTTGTCGGTCCTTTGGAATTTCGGTGGATAGGCAAACTTTAATAATGTCGCCGCTCTCATATTTTCACATTTGCCGGTGTCAACTGGTTGGTCCAGTGGGGGCCACGTGGTTTTGATGACGTTCCGATCCTGTAAATTGCATTCATAGATCGCAGGGACTCCTGATACCACTACAGGCGCGGTGGCGCAGAGGTTAAGCTATGCGCCACTGTCCCGGCAGATGGCTGTTTCAAAACACAGCCACCGGTTTCTTTTTCTGAGCTCACGTAAGAATGATGCGCAGTGCCACGGTGGGCAAGTGGCAATTGCATTGAATTTATTTCAATTAATTTTCAACTATTTGCCACCGAAGTGGGACAGATAGGAGGCAGCATTGATGTATGTATGTGAACATGCCAAACAGAATGAGTCAAAAGCAACGCGCTGAAAATTTCAGGCACTCAAGTAGACAATGCACTGGAGGAGTTACCAGGCCTAAGAAGAAAAGCTGCGAAGTAGGTGAAAAATCTAGGTCGAAATTACCACGCACAAGACGGATAGCTTTACTCTGAATTGAGTCTAGTTAGCTACTGTCGGAGCTTTGGAAGCATTTTTAAGAAACTAAACTCAGAGTGTACTTATGGCGGATGACACTTTCCAGGCCACCCTACTACCTTGCCAATACTGAGGCCATCTTAAATAGCCTGCCCGCTTGATTCCAGTTAAATTGAGGCCCCTCCTAGTGGATAAATAATAGCGAACAAAATTTTCAACTATGCAAAAAGTAAAATTTGGGAGAAGAACAAATTTGTGTCAAACGAGCGAACAAAGTAAAACGGGGCAGCTAACGTGATCCAGGTAACCACACACAGAAAAAAAAGCTTTCCGCGCCATGTCGTTTCTGATTGGAATTTATTTTACGGCGGTTTCACAAGTGTACCACTTGGCGAAAGGGACGGCACTGTGCATGTCAAGACCGGAAATTTTCTCTGGCTGACGCCTGCGAGAATGAGGGTTCCACTCCTCGGAAGCACCACCCACCACCAACTCATCTTCCTCCACTCTTCAGAAGATCTCCGCCTACTAAAACCCGTGCAATATCGCAACGAAAAAATGATAGAGGTTTCTTGTTGTCTTAATGGCATTAACGTACGCACAATTTCAAGCTTACTTGAAAATTTTGTCCCCAGCGCTAAAGAGAACAAAAGGTAAAGGAGTCGCATTGCAGCTAGGGGTGAGCAGTTCCGGAAATAGTTTTATGGTTTTTCTTTGTTATATTTCTCTGTATAGTGACGGGGAGCATTAAATGTGGTATAATTGCGAACTGAAGCGCAGCCTAAAAAGTAGCGGTGTATCACATTGCAATTAAAAAAAAAACTAATGCTCTGCGTTTTACGTAATAAAGTTTACTTTGAAGGTATTTTTACTATTTTGGAATAAAATAATTAAATGCTGCCCACCAAAAGAAGCTGCAAAATGTTTATTATCTTTAATAAAGCCACTACATTTCTTTCAGCAGATATCTTCAGAAAAAAGACCAAGAGTTTAGAGCCCATACACTCGTTCCTTTCACTCACTCTCTACAGAGAGCGGAATGTCTATAGTTCCTGAACACACGGCACCAGGCAGAATTTTACAAAAAGGACTTCGTCGTACGTAGATGCTCAAGGTTGTGATCTCTGCAAAGGTATCTGTCGAAAGCAACTTAGGCAGGCGTGCCCAACATTCATGACAGGCGCATTTTTTGTGTCACCAGGAAGGTATTTATGAACGTAGTTTTTTTCGCAGATTGTAAGATTTTTCCATTACATTCAATACATTCGCAGATCACTCCTCTTGGCGCTTGTGAGTTTTCTGCTATTTTTTTGTCAAAAATGCGCCCCATTGGTTTTTGTCGCGATCTATATACGCAGTGCGAGGGAAGGGCAATCTTTAAAAGCCGGAGTTTGCTGCACACCGGAAGATTAGACAGTTTCCATGAATATTTTTATAACACTATATTAGAGCATTTCACAATCAGTTTGCAATTAAAACTCATATCCAAAAAACTTGGACTTGTATCAAGCATTTCAGGCCAAATTTCTAGCAACGAAAAAATGTGCGCGAATGTGGTGTCAGGAGCTATTTATTCTCAATAAAACTGATCAACAAAATCTGCGTCGAATAAAAAAGTACACACCGTTTTGTGCTTCACTGTAGAAAATTTTTATTCTTTTTTCCTTAATAGCAAGAACAATAACAACAAAAGAACAAAAAAGAACACCACATTGAGTGAGAGAAAGCTTTGAGCGAAAATATTGAAAGAAAACAAGTGACACATTATAGAATGGAAGAAAAATGCAGTTTCAGCTTTCTCAGCGTTTTGCAATGCCCAAAATGGATCGCGCAAACAGTGAAACTCGCATCCGCCGTAAGAGTGGCCAGTATATATTTCGCAAACAATGCAAAAATCGAAGAAATGGCTGAAGGGGAGGGTATACGATGCACGAGTTTGTCTTGTGCTTAGCCTGTTGCTATTTTTGGAACAGCGGTCACAAAGAGGATGGCGCCAAACGCCGAGCTTTTCGCCTAGATAACAAATGCAAGCCTTAAAGTGTGGAGCATTGATTAACTTTGAGCACCGTAAGAAAGCATGTTTGGAACAGGAACTTCAGCTAAGAATGGGTGCTTTCTCGCAGAGCATTAGGGTAGTGTACTGTGTTTAGGGCGTGACATAGAATTGGCGTGTGATAATTTTTATGATGTCGCATATCTCAGGTCACTTCAATAGGTCGGTCGGACGGTCGTTTGCTCATTCACGTCTTTAGAGCTCTGTTGGTCTCTGTATGAATTTAATATGGGAGCTAGGCAAAACAGCGCAAAGAACACAGACGTTTGAACAAAGACACACACTCACTGATTTCACGCTGATTTGCCTTCCTAGTGAACTAAGTAACCCAAAATGGCACTCTTCAATAATGAAGCGTCACAGTCGTTTTGTGAACTTGAGTTTGGTGTGCGGAGAATGCGCAGAGTAAAGGTTGTTTTTGAGCGACAGCTGTTAGAGAGAGGATTTCCGGTGCTGCGGCAAGCGTGTATATGCACACCACACCGCGCTGATTGGTGAGCGCGCAAGGACTTCACGCTTTACGTTGCTGCAACGCTCCACTCTGAGTGGTTCGAACACATTGACGTCACGAGTGGCAGCAGAGTAAAGTCACGCCAGCTCTACCAGAGAGGAAAACGACTAGTAATCCTTAAGCAATTTTACTTTCACCACCTAAGACAGCTATTGCTGAATACCAGGTTACGAAGCTGCAATCGACCCGTGAGTTCATCATTTACCATGTAGGCTGATTAGTTTTATTGAGGCGTTCTTCAATTGTGCGCCCTCAAGTGAGCTTTAACGTTGAAGTCTCATTACACAGCCACAAAAAATCCACAACACCATCAGAAACTCACAAACTACACCTATAGCAGTGTCAGCAGCCTAAGAGGTGTATAGAGTTTAATAAAGACAGAGTAAAAATATTGACTGAGGCATTGCAATATGCGGACAAAAAGAACGCAAGTCATTCGGGCGTAATGTCTCAGCAAATCAGTAAGCTCCAAGTAGCTGAAGTATTAAAAAGAACAGTAATATAAACTTTCACCGCTTCGGTTCCTTCATTTGGACAATTGTACCCTCCTTTCATCAAGAAAGGAACTCCTCCGGCGCCGCACACGTGCTCTCATCCCGCTGTCTTACCCGTGCAGAGGAGGTTGCGCTTAGGAGGATGATCCGGGTCGGGGTTGCCCTTACACCAGCCATCAGTCGGAAGTGGCCTCAGTACCGAGAATTGTTTCCTCGGCCAGGGTGTTCGATATGTAAACACGAGGACCTTGAGGCCGACATTCATCACTTACTGTGGGACTGTCCAGCTCTCAAGCCTACAAGCATTCCGGCACCTGATGGTAGCAGGTCTTTCCCCAAGCAACTCTGCTTCATACATTGCCTGGACGCAGGGACCGTACCATCGTTCTCTACTGGACTTCATCAAATCAGCTAATTTTTTTCTATTCATTTAATCTCTACTACATCATTCATCACACCTTCACCTATCATTTATGCCCTGTAGCAATAAATTTCGGTTAAAAAAATAAACTCTCATGTACCTCTCATATTTACCAGACCGTCCTTGTTATAACATATCTAGTACTAGTGGAACCATTAGTTCGACATAGATAACAGTATTTGAATTAAGCAAGAATACCTTTCTGCGAATATTCCTCGTCGCGACAAAGCCTTTTTATTTAGAAAGAAGAAGATAAAAAGAATAGAAGAAAGGGATGCGTAGGTGGGGAGGCAAGAAGAGGGGAATTGAATTACCCATCGCTTCAGTTTCCCGCGCAATCACTAACATAGCTGAAAGCGTCAGCACCATCTTTTTGGCGTGCTGGAATACTAGGATCTCTCATACGATGTGAGTAATAGCTGAATCTTTTTTGCTCTGTGCGGAGATCAAGCGCTGGATTGCTATGCGTACATTATAATGTTTTTTTCCCAAGGAAGGTCTTTCCTCTGTAGAAATAAAAAAAAAACTGAAAAATATTAACAAATAATTTTGCAAGTATCATACCCGTATTTCTAGTGCCCCCCCCCCCTGTTTCTCATTCTGTTATCTATTTTTATGCCATTTTTAAAACTGCAGCAGGTATTGTATTTTGCAAAGTAAATAATAAGCCTTTCGTGACTAACAAAATAGCAGGTCAAAATTGAGAAAAATAAATAAATAACGGCAGAAAAACATAAATTTTGTGGCAGAAAATTTTTCGGTAATTTGCATCGATCGAAATTGTTGAATATTTGATAATATCCTATTCAGGTCACCACTAACGACAAAACAATTGCTTCAATGGCGACAAACCGTATATTTAACCAGTAATGTTTTGAAAGCATTTCCGCCAGCGGAATTTTCTTTTTGGCGTTTCTCATCAAAAAGCTGAACACTTATTGCAGGCAATTTTTTAAAAACAGTTTTAACTAAATAGAACGAGGGGACAAGCGCGTGAGAATCGATATCACTGCATTCGAATGAAGTACCTAACAACAAAGTCATGAACCCAAGTCGGACCTAACACGGGAGTAATTACTCAATGGCATGCACCCAAGAGCTGCCATACGCCTACAAAAGAAAGCTATAAAAGTTTCTCAGAAAAATCGCAGTAAAAGAAAAATGGTTTTGACATTTGACCAAGGCGGACCTAAGAGCGGAAGTTATGCATGCCCTTGTGGTTTACGCGCGCGAATCGCCGCCGCATCAGCCCGGGATTCATTCATCAAAATTTATTTCAATAACTATAATTATTGGTTCTGAGGCATGCAGCGTTGAATTCGTAATCAGAGGGTGGCAGGCAGTCAATTAAGTCTGTGCGCCCTTATGGAAACCGTTAATGGCGCGTGAATGCGGCTAATGACTTCGAGCTATGCAGAGTTGCTCTACGGAGGTGCCGGAATAAGGTTACGTTATCTGTGAAAAGTGGCAGCAATGCTGAGGGTAACGCTTCTTAATCTATAAAGTGTTTCGTAAAGGTTTGGTGCTTATAATAATGGCGACAACATATAACATCGGTTAACGACTAGAGCCTCAGCAGTTCCTTGCAAACAGCGTGCGAGTTAACGATAACGTAACTATGTTGCCACACATATTTTGGCCTTCAGATAGAACTAGTACGAACTTACTGAATTGTGGTATAGAGAAAAAAAAAATAGAGCGCAGCATTTGTCTTTTTAATGTAGGCTATCGTTCTGAGCGGATACCATTTCTAAATATATCCGAACAGCCATTACATACGACGGGTTGCTGATTTGTAGTTCACAAGACGATAAGGATACTACTTTGAAGAACGCCTCTAAGAACCTCGTCAGACTTGAGCAAAATCTCCGTTTATCAGCGTTAATCACAACAAATTCCTCGTAAAACGTTTCTCGCGAATATTTTCTCATGGCTAAAAGAGAGCCCAAAAGACAAACTCCTCCATGATACGGGGCACATGACTTGTTTACCCTTTCTTGATTCTTCTAAGTGTTTTTTTTTTTAACGAAAGCCGTCTGTCGAACATCCTTTTTACGCTGCCTTCTTGGAATTAAATCAAGGCAATGGAGCCATAATGGAAAGGAAGAGCAGAAATGTCAACCCATACTAGAGTGGGCGGCCTGGGAGCGAGAAAGAGTGCGCTTTTATGTCTGAGCTGCAGGGAAAAAGCTTTTTCCTTTTGTTTCAGCCATGCTGAAGAGACGGACTACAGCGGCATTGGGAAGCATCGACGGCCCAGCGAGAGGGAGCTCAGCCTAGGCGCAACCAAGTTACGAAAACCTGAGGGGGTTAGGCAGGCCAATCCTGAAAAAAAAAAACGACGTAGTGGCATGAGCGGGCGCTGTCATAGACGGCGTGTAGAGTGCATCCGTCTTTTCACGGCGCCGAATCTTTGACCAGCGGGCCAAAAAATAATAAAGACGGCAATGAACGAATGGAAAGCGAAGAAGTAGGACTCGTAGGAGCAACAAATAAAGCAAGCAGACGACCAAGAATGCCCCGTCACAGAGCGAGAGAGCATTCTGAAATGTCCATTTTAAAGCTCGCCAACCTATACGTTTTGTTCACGGAGTCGTTTCTCGCTGAATTTCATTTCTATCAGGCGAGCGAATGAGCCACGGTGGTCGTTGAAGTGGCTGCGAAGATTGTGTTCCTTTCTTATTCATTTTTTTAACGCTCATAAGCGCGACCACGCTAAAAGCCAGCGGAGAAACCGGCGTAGTTGATCGACACGGTGTTTGGAAACTCCGCATAGCTAGGGCAGGTGGCTACGTCGTAGTGAAGTGGTGGAATAGAAAAGTGATTAAAACATTAGAAAACTGTTGAAGGTCGCAACATGACAGAAGCGTCATTCAAACATTTAAGTAGATATAGTAATACAATTTGTAGTCTTCAATATGGAGAGTAAAGAAATTACATGGTACTAGCTCTCGTTGATTTTTATTTTAAACGCATTAATCTCTGAGAAGTGTTCTCGTTTTCTGGGATGTAGAACATGAATATAAAACGGAAATCTACACAATACTCGACCGAGACTCTACGTGTACTGTATACCATCAGCATTGACTTCAAGCTCACGAGCAAACAAAACAATTTTAACAAGCGCTCAGGCGGCACTGTTCTCATAATTGAATGCAGTCCTAAATGATGCAGGGTGCACCCAGCCAATAAAATAACCATGCCTGGAAGGGTTCACTATCCAAGCTGACATCGGGAACTCTGCGTTTTTGATGATTCTACAAACTTTCCGTTCATGAATACAAAACCACCGAATCTAGACACAACAAGAAGAAAAAGATAATGAGGCCCCAACTGCCGCGTAATTAATACCCATTTGATAAATGCAGCACGAAGAACCGCGTGCTTCGTCTCTGAGTTGAAGAATGAAATAAAGGCAAGAAAATGCTCGTCGCGTTTCGGGAAGAGTGAGCGGGTCAGATTGTGAGGCAGTGTCTAGCGTTTAACGGTATTCGGATTGGATGAAGGAAAAGATGAAAATAGAGAGAGAAAAAAAATTCGACTCAGTGGGTAGCGGAGGTTTCCGCTCGACCCACCAGTTTCTCCAGCGCGTTGTTCTTTCGGCAGAGCAGTATTCGTTTTGTCCTCTTCTTTCTACAGAAATGCTTCCGATGGCTGCTCGGCGATAGTGTTGTGATGAATGGCGGGAAGCAATAAAATTCCCTCTTGTCGCGCGCACACGCTCCATGCGACGACCGAAAGGTCGCTGTATTTTATTTTCGTCCTTTGCTAATGGGCTGGAGCTCGATGGTGGGGGGATGGAAAGAAGATCAAGAAGGAGCAGATGATGCGGGGAGAAAGAAGGAAGAGGCTGGAAAGTTGCCACATGGAGGCACAGCTTGGAAGGGCACTGCTTAAAGAGCACCAAAAGATGTTAGAGGGGGTGCAAGAAAAGAAGCACCAAGCAGGGCATATAAGCGTGGTGGATGCTCAAAATAAAAGCAAAAAATCAGGTGCAGAAGCAGCAACAACAGTGAGAAAGGCAGCCTTGAAACAATCTCACGGGCTCAACACAGTTGCCACCGCCGAACGCAGCCACTGCAGTAACGCCTTCCGCTTCGAGTCAAGCGAAGGAGATGCTTAGATTAGACGAGGAACGCGGCTAGCAGGGAGCCGATAAATGCTCGCGGGTGTCACTAGAAGATTTTGTGCTTTAGGAGAATTTTGTGCGTAGGGTGATGGAGTATTGTTTTAGGGCGTAAGCACCACAAAAGACTAGGAATGAAAAGTGTGTGCCTGTGCGCAGGGAGGGGGGGGGGGGTGACACTGCCGCGCATGAAATGACGATGGAAATCCCCTGTGGTGGCGCAAGAAGACGCCCCTTCTCATTGTTCTTGCTTGTTCCTATCTACGTGTTCTGCGGTTGAGTGCTTGAGCCATTGTGGAGGGTGCGCAAGGGAGAGAAAAAAGGAAACTTCTCGCACTGGCTTGTTGCAGCCGCCCTCTTTTCTCTTTCGATCTGAGAAGCAGCGGCGGCGGCGAAAACGCGGCATGGAGTGTTTTGGAACAGCGAACACTTTGTCACCGAGATGGCTGGCTGTGCATGCCTGGCTATAATTTATCTTCGCTCTATTTTCCCACTCTTTTTTTTCTCCGTACGCTTCTTTTTCGCCACTTTTAAAAACTTACTCGTGCTTAATCTTTCTCTTGTTTATCAAGACGCTGATCTTTAATGCTGGCACGTTTATTGTTCTCTTGTTCCCTATGGCGCTCATGTTCAATTTGGCCTGCTTAATGTGTGGCTTGCGTCACAGTTACGCCACATGGCAGTAGTACTCTCAAAAAGAAGCAAATCCTTCAAGATAGTTCACACTGCTACACATTGCATGGGAACAGACATTGTAGCCTCTTTTGTATCAGGCTGCGCAATAACGAATGGCGTTAGCCGTCTCACTTATGACTTGTGGAAGGAAGAAGAGAGTGTAATTAGCGAAAAAAATAATGTGCCATTAAAAAACCGCAGTGAGATGAAAGGTGAAAACGCATAAATAAGGAGAAAATGGTGAAGGGGAAGGTAGGTTGGAGAGCGCACATACGTATCGCTTTGAAGCTCCGAGTGCTGGTCTGGTAGCTACTGCATGGAACTGGTTGCGTACGTTGCTCTCAGCACAATGCATATCCCCAGAATGGTCGAGCAACGGCGGCGCTTCGCTTCTAATGCGACATCCTCTTCATGGGCCGCAGATTTCTTTCGCGTTCCCAAACTGTAGATTGTAATTTTAGTAAAATACTTAATGAAGAACACAATTCTTTACCCTTCAATATTTTCATAACAGTGTCTTACAATTTTCTAATTTTCAAAATTTTTGCCCGAAAAAGCTCGACATGCTAATGCTCGTGAAATATTCACTTCCACGCGTGCTGGCTTTCAGTCGTCATATATCCCAATCACTGCAGTCCCCACTTTCCCCCGTTTTCGCCGCTTCAGCGATTCTATTTGAACTCAGAAAACAGCGTGTGGAGAGATTAGACATGTGGTACCTCAGTTAGAGGAACCAGACAAATTTTGCTATATTTGAAAGGGTTCCAATAAAATACAATTGAATGAACGCATATTCTTAGACCATATAAAACGAGATAAACGTCTCTTCTATACTTATGCCACACCAACTTGTCCTGAGTGAAGCAGTTTCTTCAGCTCTCTAAAATAGGTAGTATCAACGAAACTAACGACTTTGTCATCTGCAATGCCACCTCTTTTGCAGTTGATAACGCAGCTACACTTGTATAGTAGTGTGCATTTATTGACAGAGTGCACATTAAGCTTTAAAATGACGCCTACTTTGCGTTGTTTGAACAAGAAAAACGCGGAGAATGCTCACGCGAACGCAGCCTAAAATGAAGCATTCGCTCCGCCGGAGTGGTACCTCCCCCCCTTCCACCTTGGTTAAGCAATGCGCCACTGCCTGCAATGGCAGGGACTGCCACTGCTGAGGCTAGCGAGAACGAGTTAGCTTTTCACGAGCAGCCAAGTGCGACCAGTAAATTATTGAACTGCCACTTGCCACGATGATGAGTTTGCTCACTATCTGATTGGGCAGATAGGGATGACTTCACAAGGTCACGTGACTTAGGTAGCCTACCTGCCCCCTTGGTTGCTCGTCGTGGGGGCGGTTCATGGATTTCTAGTTCATGGCCAACAAGATCAATGCCGATAACAGCGCCAGATTTTCTTCGACACGGGGCCTTTAACGCCATCACGTTACAAATTAAAATGTGGCGCCTGGACCGCTGTGAAGTATTTCAGCAAGGCTACGCTTCATTTGTTCATGCAGCATAACAAAGCACTGTGATCTCTATATTACAAGTCCTGTTTTCAGGCAATCTGTGACATTCAACTGCCCAGTATCTTTAAATGATCGATACAGAAATGGTATCGTAGGAGGCAAGCCGATCTAGAGACATTCGGGAATGCGGTTAAGCTGTCGAAATTTCATTCTATTGGTTGATTATTGCGATATTTCATTATTTATGGGTACATATAAACGAGGTAAAGCTTTTTCGGACTGACAGCTCTTTTTCGAATTTCGGACACACTGACATAAAAATGAAGAGGAAATTTTGGCTTCAGTAATTAAAGTTGACACAACTTTGTGGCTATATTAAAGGCACGAGAGTTTCTTTATAACTGATTTTTATTTAAATATCAGCAAGATTACATACATATATTCAACAAAATAAAACTTCATAAAATATATCCTGTATAGTTCCAATTGGCACTTGCTCCTTTCAGTACCAAATTAAAAGCAAACGGCCTTCTTTATGTAGCATGCATGTAGTAGTGTTAGCCAGCCTTAAGGCGAAATTTCAATAATTTTGATATAACTATCGCATTTCATCGAAAGTTTTGTCGTGTGACTAGTAATTTAGCATTTAATTTCATCAAGTGAGCAATGTACCTTCTGCCTAGGTTCATATTGTTATATTGTACCATACCAATTTCATTTGACATATAATCCAACTATAAGCAGCAGCTGCAGTTTGAAAAGCTGTTACATACTCAAAGGAATGTTTTATATATTGTTGTGCTGCGTTTAACCACCTGTTCCAGCAGCTAACCTTACCACGCTGAATATGCCAGCTTGATGACGCCCTCGTCGCTCTCAAGTGTTTTGTATGCTCAGACCTGTGACATGAGGAAATATTTCTCGTTTCGCTTTAGCTTTCTTCGTTTATGGCCTATAGCACTTTTGTGTCCTGTGTGGCGTAGAGGTCCTTATTTCTATTCATGTCTGAAGCATAAAGTGCTTGTCTCAGATGGACTGTGTACTAAGCGTCCCATTCTTACAACTTCATGATATTCGCAAAGGCTTTCCGAACATCATGGGAATGAAACTGTGGTCGTCACTGCATAGATAACAGCTAGGCTTTCTAATGGTGCAGTTGTCGGAAGAGTGGAACTCACCACACCAGGCATCGAGTCTGCAACTTACAGGCCCTGACACTTGGTCCAAATCGCCAGCACTTAATACATTGTAAAGGGTGGGGATGCAACCGGTCAACGCGATAGACAATTGGCGAAATTTTCATCTCCAGGGGACACATGTAACCAGCAAAAGTTGTTACAACAGACTCCATTGCAACACACACCTCAGCCAACACGCGAGGGCAGCGGATACACAGACACAATCTCCGCTCCTTAATTCCCGCCTGAAAATATCTTGAATAGTAGACAAAGGGTCCACTTTACTCAAAATGCTTTTAGCGCACGCTAGCTATTCAGGAATGAAGGTCTTGATAGGAATAGAGTTGAATGTGGTGCACTGCAGCCGATCCGACAGATGTTTGCTGATTTGAAAGCAATACCTTGCCTCCCGAAAGGTCGCACTTTGGAAATGTCTAGGTAGTGTTTTGTTAGACTCTTCAGTTGTTGCTGGGGTGGTGTAGGATTCTTCAATTTGAACATTTCATCGCCTGCGCCACCGGATTTATATTGGCACCGTTTTTCGCGAATGAATTCAGAGGCAAGCTTTCGACCTGTGGGCTGGCTGGTGAACCAAGCTGCTGAGCCCTCTTCCAGGGAGGTGAAAGACGTCCCTGGGAAGCACACAAAAGTGACCTCACATTACCCAAGCCTGCAGAGCTAATTTGAAATCTGGCCAAGAACCCCTGATAGTGAAACGACCTCAGCAGAAAAAAAACACCAGGTACCACGAGAAGACGAAGCAGACAGGAACACTCAGACGAGAACAGCAGCAGAAACAGCTCAATAACGGATCTTCTTTTCACTGCTTACTGGTCTTCGGCATCCTCTTTGAAGCTCACCTGATTAATGTGGGCATCGAAAGCTTCTGCCTACGTGCTCATGCGTATAGCAGGCACTCATGACCATATGGGTGGTCTTCAGCGTTATCCAGCCGAACTTGAACCGGGAATTTTGTCCAAGAGCTGGCTCCGGGAACGCATCATTGAGCACGGGCAAACATGGCGCCTATGACTTAGAGTGAACTTTAGGATCATAAAGAAAAAATTGCGGCATCAAAACATCACGACAAAAAGCATCCTTCCTTCTCGTCTCTTTACAAAAGTTTTCTTTTGGTTTAGTTTTTGGCTCCCATCTGATTGCGATCACTCTGGGGCCGATACGCTATTTTATTGGACCCTTTAAGTTGTGCGTTTACACTAAAACCGACCGGCCGTGGGCTTTTTTACCTTTATCAGTCATCCTGAATGCAGGTGCCTCGAGTTCCCACAGGCACCCAGCGACTAAATTCTGAGAGCCAATATCTCCTGCAGGCAACAGCGACGAAGGTAAAAGCGCGGATGCCCCAGTCATGAAAAAAGCACTAGTGGGTGTAGCCGTCAGTCCCCTTTGCCTGCGGCCCTGTTGCAATCGTTTGTCTTGACTACGGTCGTCCTGCATCACGTAAGCTAGCGCCTATTTCGCGCTCTGTCTAGCGCCAAGATTCCTGCTGTTCTTCAAATCCTCCATCAATTCGTGTCTGTCTCGTCTCGCTGCCACTTCTTGTTTCTTAAGCCTGTGATTATTGTGGGGAATAATCTCACTCGGCGGCTTCGAAGAGCCTGCATACTGTGGTGCGCGCTTGAGGCTTAAGAGAAATGCAAGGCAGGGGAAAGAAGAACACGATGAAATGAAAACAGAATTTATGAAGAGGAGGAATAAACGCCACGTTAAGTTCCGCCGGCACAGCCCTGACAACAGCGCAGGCTCGACGAAGTAGCTCCCTCCGCAAGTGCGCGAGTGACAAGGGCAACAGTAGTCGCTGCAGATGCAAGAGGAAAAGATAACTAGCGCTATCCACAGAGGAATAGGTTATTCCGAAGCCTGGTGTGGATAGAAAGAGAGATTGTTTGGATAAGTTGCGCAAGGAACGGGATGGGGAGAAAATGGTGCGGCAGTGTTATAACGACGCGTCTGGATTGCCCAGCTTCCACGAGAATTAGACTCTGGGCTATCAGTGCGATGGCGCAATCCTGTCGTCTGGACTGCCTGCTAACGCACCGGTGACGCCAGTGGAACTGTGGCCTCCTCTTCGCTACCGTCGTTCATGGCACAGGCACTGCTGTGGCGAGACCCTTTAAACCGGTGCACCAATGCCATGGCGACAAGGAATTCGGGGACACGACCTAGCTAATGCTTGCCGCCGCTGCTATTGCAGCAGCCTCGGGAAACAGCAGACGGCGAAATGACAGGGGAAGCCATGGTCTGGCGTTGGATAGAGAGTTCGTTGCTTCACGCTTTGCACCAGTTTGCCCCGCAAAGGACTTCAATGACATTTTTGGAGGCCCTGGCGGGAAGAGTGAAAATCGGTGCCTTCATTGTACGTAATAAAAACGACCTGTCTCGAAAAAAGCAAATGTGCAATACAGGATGAAGGCTACGCATAGTTGAGTTTATGAAGCACTTGAAAAAAAGATTACGAGTCGCCATAGGCGAAATGTCGCCGTGCCAAGCTGCAGGAAATGCATAGCGCATTCCCGGGATTTCAAGACGTCGCACCCACCGAGCCTGTTCGCTGTCATTTCCTGCCTTTCCTCAGCGTGTAGGTATATCTGGAAGGGGGCCGAAATGAAGAAAAATTGCGGACATCTGTCTGCTCCGGGCTATAAGAAGTAAAAGCGAAACGTGTCTTTCAAGAAGTTGCATTACTCTTCCGTAAAGTTAATCTTGAGGTTTGAATATGACTGCCGCCAGACATCTGCCGTCGTTCATGACGGGACAATATATTTGCTGCTTTTGCAGTTCTAGACAATCAATGAATTCGTCAGTATTGCCGCAAAATTCTGACGTCACTACAGCCTTAAGCTTACGTTGGCTGAGCGTATAACCGAATGTCCCGTTGCATGTTTTATAAACATCGTGACGATTTATTGTGCATCATAATAGATTCTGTGGCTCAAAATAAGACACATATTTTAAAACGTCGCCGAAAAAGTGCAATGCAACGAAATCTTTCTAATTTTTTTTTGTCTTCCTCTGAACGTCACTCAACCATTTTAAGCAATAACATTTTAAATCTCTTGGAAACCTGAATATACCTTCGTACTTCTGCAATCGTAGAGAGTATTGATTTGTGCTTGTAGCTGCGAAGTTACTCCGTGTTCTTTACAACCATCATTTCACATTGAGCGTAGTGTGACTTTGCTGTTCTTGCTCGTTGCTTGTGTCTTGAATCGTATTTTGCTTACTTTTTATTTTTCAGATTCCTCTGAACAGTGGGCGTATCAGCGCAGTTCAAGCTTTGGAAGAGCCTGATATCGGGGGAAGTAATAAACCTCGCGATATAATAATAAACATGCATACCTCTACCTTTTTATACCTGTCGTGAGCTAATATAAAGCTTTTCTGGTGGTGTTTTCGGAAGGGGTGAAGTTGCAGCCAGCGTGCGCGGCTGCGGCTCTTTGAGGTGAGGCTTTGATCGCTACCAGTTTTTGTCAATCTAGAAATAATGTATTTTAGGCTACAGAGGAGAAGAAAAAAGAATAATGCAGGGGCGTAAACCCGTTTTGCTCACACTAACAAAAACTTAAACAAGCATGCAGGATACGTCAGGTTATGCGTGAGATGTATTTCAGGGAAACCCACGTTGTAGGCTCCGATTACTTGCGCCAGGTTGCCAAAGAAATATTGTTTATATAGGGTTTGATCGCGAGGCCCAGTCGGACCCTACAGACTTCAGCAATGCTGCAGGCAACTTAATGTTGTCAAATACCATTAAGCCAAACTGAGCAGCAACACCCAAATTTGTACATGGTGCAATGTCTTCGAGGAAATTCCCCGAAACAGAAAAAGTTACAACTTACATCGAAGTGGGCGCCGCCATACAACCGCAAAAGAATTCTCCGCAGCTTCTTGAAATTGTCGTGAGAAGGAGATGAAATGGACCACAGTCAGCGAAGAAATAAAAAAAAATGAAGGAATGTTGCATTGATTTCTTGTAGGTTTTACGCTGTGGTCAATGTGATAACCTCAACTATGTCCGCATGCAATTTGCATTTAGAAGAACTGCTTTTACGAAGCAATGAAGCTTAGAACACATAGTTGGCGCCAAATGGGGAAGCATCCTTACAGCCAGCTTGCCGCGTGAGAAATTTACGTACAGAATTCTTCACAAGTGCGGTGCATTCTAGTTTATGCCATGATAAGCTTCGCAGTGAGAGTAAATGTGTTGAATTTTTCTTTCCCACGGACCGCGACCAAAAATATCCTTCAGTTTGGCAGTTTGCTTCGGTACGCGTAAAAAATGACAGCAAATAGTGACTTCAAAACAATGCCTGACAAGACGCCCATAGCATATCTGCGTCTGCAGTTACACCTTGCACTTCGATGTTCCTAGGAAAGTCTGCTGTTGAGGAGGCATCGTCGTATGGCACTGAATAACAGTTCCGACTTTATTATCCTGGTGATCGTCCGGGAAGGAGCCCCGTGTGACCAATCGCGACACTTGGGGACACCTGAGCTGGGCCAGATCATGTGCACACACCAATGGTCCTCCGACGCTCGTAACCGAACTTTTTGGGTCGAAAATAATAAGAGGAGAAAAAAAAGGGAAGGCTAAAAGAACACTCTGGAAGTCGGTTCAAATCGATTGTGTTTCCTGAGCTGTGTGTGCTTGCTCTCTGCGGATTTACCGAGCTTCCGCTTTGAGGTACAACGGAAAGAAGTGGGCGAAAAGGAAGCGGGTGCTTGTTAGGCCCCATAAGAGCAGGAAAAAGAAAACAGAAGTGAAGTTCCTAACAACGACACAAGAGTTACGTCAACGACGTGTCGTTCACTTTTACTATCTCCTCGCAACGTTCGCTGCACTGCCTATCTTCTTACCCCGGTGTTGGACATCACGCACAGCTGAGTAGGCACTACGTGGGCCTGAGTGGACGACGTTCAGAAAACGGCTGCGACAAAACTTCGGTTTGTTTACCTCTCGTCCGCACCGCTGTCTACAGACTTCTTGCATTTAGGAATCTACCTTCTGGTTGCTTTCTGGTAAAAAAGAAAAATCGCGCGAACAAACGGAAGCGTTCACTTTCTTGCGCCTGCAAGCCAGCGCTCGTCCCTTTCTAATGCAGTCGTGTTGGCATAAAATTGTAATGAGCAGCATTTCTGCCATGTGTGCCTTTGTATGCCTTCTCGTAAGTAGCCGGTGTTGACACACTCCGAATGTGCTGAGCGAAACACATGCGATGGTGTTTCGCAAGAGATCGCGCAGAGGTTTCTATTTCATTTGCTCGAAAAATTTGTTTTGTTTAAGGATCAGAGACGAGAAATTGATAGACTGTTAGCCCTAAAGAGCATTAATGCACTAAACCTTTTACTCATTTTCCCTCGGTGACGGCAACAGGCTGCCTCGGTGACCACACGAATATTGTTTCTTGGAGCGCGCCGCCATCTTTTAGGCAGACGCCTTACATTAAATTGAAATTACGCATGCGTTAATTTCGCCGATTCCTGGTTTCCTTAAGCAGTGTTTACTTTCAGGCGCCTCAGGCAAATTAATATTCAAAAGGAAAAAAAGGAAACGAAAAACCAAACAGGATTCTCACGGCCTTAGATTGTCTTTGCAGAAGCCGCACACATGATTGACGTGTGTTGTTCAAGAATGATGTGAACAAACTTTACCACAAAGAGAACATGGCTTGGGATTGCAGGAGATCAGGTTGGGAGATGCCACTACGTTTCCGGGCATAGGGTGTACGCAGCTGGTGCACGGCGCATTTAATAGAAGACCGAAAAAAAATGTTTTCTTTGTGCCTTGGACGAGACCTCGTTTACTGAGAACATAGTGGCGTCAGTAAGATCTCGTTTGCGGCATAATACGTGGGAAAAGAATAAAAAATAGCCATTACCACCACGCAACCTCACGAAGGCACCTCTAGCAGAAGAAGAAGTAAAAGAAAAGCACCTAAAAAGGTTTTGACACTCAGGAGGACACATTTGCAGTACACACTTACAGAAGAACGTCTTGTAACAATCTCCTACCTATCTGCTGAAGAACAAGAAGCTTCTTGTGAACAAAGATTGCTACGTCTGCGACTGAAAAACCGATAGCAATAAGGAACTGCCTCAACAAAGCTATATCGAAAGTATTTCAACGGAGTAGCAAATTATGACCTTGTAGGCCACGCGAGACGACGTGATGCACGATCATGAAAATCAACTGTAATAGTTCTGCTGGCATTCATAACAAATGTGACTCCCTTGACTCTGATGTGGAGACCTGTGCCACTGACATCGTTGCACTAACCGAGACCTGGTTGCACCCGAATGTTAAAAGCAGTGCAGTACTTCACAGGTAAAAGCATTTCACAGAGTATCGCTGTGATTGCACTACCCGAGTTCGTGGTGGTGCGTTGCTCGCGATAGTATAAATCCATTACCCTATGCACCATCAAACCGACTTTCAGTATACGTGGATATGCGCACAACTAGGCCATAATTGACTTATTTCTTTTTTGTGTATGATACCGCCCGCCACCTACTCGTCCACCTTTGCTTCCGAGCTTCCTGACGCTCTTAACATAGTGTCAACACGCCATCCTACTGCACCAATATTTCTTTAAGGCGACTTAAACGTTGCCAGAATCTCATAGTCGCCTGAAGTGCCGGTCTTAAGTTCCTTTTCATCCCAGAGTAGTTATTTTATAGATCTTTGTTCTACTTTTTGCGTCAGTCAGCTCGTTACTAAATCCACCAGGTCACACAACCATAGAGCGAATACCTAGCACTCTATACTAACCACATGCCCAGACCTAGCGTCTCCGATATCGTAACTACCTAGTTGAAGTGACCCCTTAGTGTTAGCATTTGAAATTAGAGTCGCCAATGTTAAAGCAAGTGAAACCGCTAAAACAATTCGCGATTGCAGCAGAGCTAACTTCGAACAAATTAACAATGACTTGACAATGGCAATGACTTGGACAATGACAATGACTCTTGCACTCTGGACTCGCTTGGTTGGCTGCTTATGATCCCTACCGATTGTGCTCCCTCTTGACACTGCTGTCGTCGGCGGAATCCGGGATTGTGCACTTTAGGCGCTCGGGTTGGTTATGCTCTAACGCCGCACTTGCCCGGGCATATATGCCCTTACGCTATACGTTCTGTAGATAAATTTTACATCTAATTGCGCTGCGTTTTAGCCACGTGGGTTGTGGGATCTGTCGATACCTAAATCAAATAAGAGTCCCGACGTCGAAACATATAGCAGGCTAGAAAAGCTTCTGAATGCTATGCGCCTGTAACATCGGCGCTGTCGTGGCAGCTGGGAATGCGATAGCAAATGAGCTGACAAATAGCGCTGCCTTTTCACATTCAAATGAGCTTAAACTCCAGCCGCCGCATTTTACTGGGACCATCTGTAACTTGCGCAAAAGCTACAAAACATCGGACAAGGAACATTTGTGAACTGCCTCCTCAACGATTAAACATAACTATTTTTGCATTGTATAGCAGCAAAGTTAAAAGCAGTCTGGAACTACGCTGCGGTCTGCAAAAACACATTTGATGTTGCTCTTTCGCAGTTGCAGCGAAGACATTTCTACTAAGTTAATGCGTTTTAGTACCAGCTGTCACGTTTTGTCAGACACCTACACCATAGGTAATGCTGAAATAGAGTCTGGTAAATATTTGATATAGTTAGTAGTGTAATTAATCTCTAATATGTCCTTGAGAACTCATATCAATTACGTTCTGACTGACACATAAAATTTTAGGTTTTATTCGCCAGTCACTTTGTAAAGCAAGAAAAGATACACAACTGATTGCTTATACCAGGGTGGTCAGGCCTACGCTCGAGTATGCGTCATTCATTTGGTGTCCTCATCCACAGTACTTTATTTAAAAAAAAGCGACACTGCAAAACAGGGCTAGTCGATTCACTGCACGTCAGTACTCGCGTTTCTCAAGCGTCACCGTAATAAAAGAGAACCTTAACCTCCCTATGTTGGAAAGCAGACGTAAGGTATCACGCCTTGCCTTTCTTCATAAATTATATTTTGACCACACACCCTACTCCGCACCTCTAATTAGGCCTGTCATGCGCACATTTCATCGACTTGACGACAATAAAAAAATCGAAACTCCATTTGCACGAACAGACGCAGTCAGATTTTCGTTTCTTCACCTGGCGATAAGAGAATGGAATGCCTTCCCACATTCTGTAGTTAACACCATCGATCGCGACCAATTTCTTTCACTACTAAAAAATAGCGGGACTGAGTAGGTGTGCAAGATTTATTTTTTGGCCGATTTTTTTTTTGCATTCTGGACGCTTTTGCGTTTTTTCCTTTCTTCAAAAGTCTAAGTAATTTGTATTCTACGCTTGCATATTTTAATTCAGGCATATTGAATTTCTTATTTTTGACTGCTTAAACCTTTGCTATGATTTGTTCCTGCTTGGTCTTTAAGTGTCGTTATATTAATTTTGTATTTTGTTCTTTGTATTTCTTGCGTCATGTTCTCCCCTATATAATGGCCGCTTGGGTCTTTAAGGCAAATGAATGAGAAAAAAAGGGGGAGTAATTACTCATTGGAATCCACCCAAGCGCAGCCATACAGCTACAAAGGAAAGCTGTACAGCTTTCTCACACACTTTCTAGGTAAAAAAAAATACGTCCTGGACCGGAGTGGAAACGGTGTTAGTCAAATGTTTAGCGGAATCCCCCAAGGTGGAGTACGTTTCCAATAAACATTTGACTGACACTCTTCCCACTCCGAGTTACTTTTAATTCGCATCACGCCCTGCCATAAGCTTACCATCCCAGTTAGCTTAGTTGGTATGGCGACTGCTCCGGTGAAGCGGTGGTCCGGGGTTCGAAACCCGGACCAGGAAAGATTTTTATTTAACTACGAACTTTCTGAGAAAGCTGTACAGCCTTCCTTTGTAGCCGTATGGCTGCGCTTGGGTTGATGCCAATGAGTAATTACTCCCTTATTACAAACCTACTCCTCATGTGGGGGATTCCCCAAAACACCTGACTAAGACATTCGTTGCAGGAAAAAAATATTGCCGGTGGTTTAGCTCTGGTTAAACCTGGGGTGACGCGATAGCTACAGCTGGCTGAGTGCCAGCCGCCGTCAGCAGCTGCTGCTCGCATCACGTGGCTGGTCACGTGACCAACCACGTGACGAACCACGTGATCAGCCACGGCGCCGCGACACCAGCAGCTGCTCCGCACTACGTGACCAACCACGTGCGTGATAGCGTGGCGGCGCAGCCATGGGGTGGCGGCGCCGCCACACTGAAGGCTCGAAATGCTACCGTAATGTAGCTATCGCTACAAAAATGTCGGTGCGTCGAAGCTGTAAATAGTAAGAGCGTTGTGATGCTTTGTAAGCCGTGAAAACGTTGCGAATTGTTTGTTGATGGCGAATCTTGAATCTAGACAAGCCGGCCAAAAAAGCATAGAAACATAGAAAATAAGCCAACCTAGGAAAAGCAACTCAACATGCACATACATATATAGTCTGCGTCTTAAAGCACAGTAGCCGAAGATGGAACTCTTCAGTGCACATTTAAATGATTAGTCTATAGGTGTGCGTTATTTAAATATCGCTGCACACTGACGTTAAGCCCCCACATTTATTCCGGCTTCACTTAAGAATGCGAGACCGCCTTACTTTTACAACGCATACATAATTTTTATTTATTTGTTTATTTTTGAGCCCCCTTAGATTTGGTCTTGAAATGGATATGAAGTAGAAAATAACAGACAGAATTTCCAACCAATACTGCTTAAAAGTGCTGCACTGAGAACTCACGTAGCTTAATAAGAACGTGCACCTAACATCGAACTTGTGTCGAGGTTGAATAAAGCAGAGAATGGGGCCGTGAATGACGCCTTGCGAACTGCGGGAAGGGAATTAGAACACAGGACCCACCAAGTGACTCAGCTAAGTGAGCGCCCAAATGCCGAAACGAAAGGGAACATCAGGGTAATGACAGGCGGAAGGTATGCGAAAGAAGGTCGTTAAAAAACAGCACAGGGAGACATTAGAGTCGCTCGCGGAGAGGCAGGGACCATTGAACAGGTCTTAGAACATCGGCCGAGCTCGCGAATTCTCAGCTTACGAGGACATTTGGAAATGTGGCGTCTGGTTGATGACCAGAATTTAGCTTGAAACTGGGCTCACGCTCTTGAGTGCCTGCGCTTTTGCTACGACTCTTAAGTGCCGCCGCATATTAATTGACGCTCTAATTGATTGGCGACGGCGCTGCTGTGTGCGCCGTAACCTTTGAGACTTTGACTTCTGCGGTACCTTGGTTATAACTCGCGTAAAATTTTGGGAGCCGAAGAGTTTCCCAGAAAAATGTCGATTTGTGGCGCTGTGCAAATCGCGTATCAGCTGCAGCTTAAATCTCGTTGTGCGCAGATTAATGTTTGCAGAAATAATCGGCAAAAGTTTTTGTGAGAATAGGATTGAATGCAGCGAAAAATAACCCATATGGTCTCGCCAGTTTCTGGGATGTTTAATTGGCAGCTATGCCTCACCGCAATGCCAAAGCAACCTGGGAGGCACATTAATATGAATTTTTCATTTGCTTGTTTGTTTACTCTAATACACACAACGCTTTAAAATTGAGTGGGTAAGGCGTATAACACATACTGAACAAAGGCAGGCAACGAAGAAATGGATCAAAATACAGACGGCTGAGTAGGAAACGATATTAATGGGGTCAATTGGAAAGATTCATAAAGCTGGGAGAAGTTCTTCAGTTGAAAACAAAATCCAAGTTTGTTTTGTCTATCAGGAAAAGAGGGTGATGGGTAAAAGCCGCTCAAGTGCGGCTTAAAGAAGCCCGGATTCCTGTGTGTACAGTTCAGAGCAGTTCTGGTACAACTTAGTGAAAAAAAAACGACAGCATACAAGTTCAATTCACGCGCTTCAGTTGGCACACCCCAGATAGCACCTCTCTGATCAGAACTTTTCAAAAAAAACGAATTCTAGTTGACACACATTGAGTTCAAAACAAACTCAGTTTCTGACACGTTTCGTTTGAAACATATCAAGTTCGAAAACACGTTCAGTTTGAGACATGTTCTATTTGGGACACTATCAGTTAACATATTACATTATTCTTTATACCTGAGGGAAAAGATTATATTCGCCTCGGTTTCACAACTGCATGAAGACTACAGACGGTATATTCTCAATAGCTTCTTTTATGATTCTTGTTCCTCAGCATCTGAATACAGTATTTTCGGTTTACATCATTATGCGCAGATGGCTCTTTCGTTTCTTTTTTACATTTCATATCGCAGGTAACGAACGTCTTCTTCCCGCCGAAATAAAGAAAAGAAAATGGCACCGGAAAAAAATCTCGTCTCAATGAAGGACACTAGTCTAATGTAAGTCAAGGATGGCCACTTGGGTCGCACATTACTGAGCGCTCAAGCGAAGAACGATTTTTTTTTACTTTTGCGCCACTCTAGAATTACACCACCATTCGAATCAACCTGTGCATTGCAAGCACTGGCTGCGCTTAGTTAGGCTTTACTCCGTTATCAGCAGTACTGCCGCCTGCCGGTGTCAGCAAAAACATGAATATAGGTATTGATTTCTCATGTTTCCTGTAAGAGACAGGTATTCAGAGAAGGGGCTGTGTCGTTCGGCATAGCTATGTCGGCAGGTATTTAATCATGGCAGAACTGCCAACGTCATTACTTTCCTGTTGGGTCTTGATTTTCGCGAGCTTTTTAAAGAAAAATGGGTGTTTCATAATCTAATCTAATGAAATGCACTCGACATCGCGTACTCCGCATTAGGTAGGTTTAATTTCAAAAGTGCTCCGCAGCTTCATGTGTGCCAACTCAGCCGTGACATCGTGCACACAGCAAGCCTCCAGATCCACCAGTCGCGCAGTCTTGCGCACTCCAATCACTTGCCTGCCAAGAGACATGCACGTTGCCGCCCATGCTCTCCCTATCACCACCCGCACTCTGCTCCTCGTCCTGAACAGTGCCACCCCTTTACCTGCGACTTTCACGCTCGACACCACGTCTTCTAGCCTCCTAAGATAATCTGCCACCCAGAAAGTTCGGCTGACATCAGTGATTCTTTCCGTGTCACCTCCCAGGGCGCCACTTTCCATGCTAGCCGAGTGCCGTTCACCCGCGCGTGCTGGCGACACGTCGTCATATTTGGCACTCAGGAGGCGCTAGCCTCGCGGGCATTTGTGGTGGTGAAAAGCCTTCATTGAGTCAAAAATGAGGTGAGGCCCTTTAAAGAGATTTAAAGAGGGAGTCCTTATTCCGGGACCCAATTGTTCGAAGCCGCCAGCTTAGCCCTCTTGACCAAGGCTTTTTGGGCCTGAAGGCCCGAGCAACAAAGTATGACCGCCTCCCATTCCTCTCTGGTAGAGTTGAGGGGTGGGAGGGGGAGAAAGCTGAGTTGCGCTGGCAGGGCCACACCATGTGAAAGGTGTCATCGACCTCACCGCAGTGTTGCCACTTGCCAGTGCACGATCGCAGGATCGAAGTGCTTGTGTACTGCCAGGCACAGCATTGTATTGGTGAACGACCGGCACCGAATGCGTCCGTTTGCTTTTCTTAGTAAAAATACAGGGAGTGGGAACTGGCGATGCTTATCCGGGTCGCTACAAGGTGTATGCAGCGGCGGATAGTGAAGAAGCGCGCGCTTCTGAAGAAGCAAAGGTCATCAGGAGGGAGCAGCCTACAGAATGTGATGCCCCTTTCGCACAGGGCCTTTCATGCTTTGACACGATATCGACGTTGAGATAAGCTGCATTTCTAGGTCCAGATGTTTTAGCATAAATTCGAAAATTAGGGCAAACATCATCCTTAAGCATAAAAGCTGAACGATATTGGCATCAACAATTTGCACTCGTTCTTTCCGCGCTGCGAAAGTTTTCGATGACCTCTGAAGATCAGGCAAGCGCTATGGCGCTTCAAACAGCGAAATGCACTTACTTAATGAAGGCAGCCAAATGCGCTAAACATGGTTCCCAGTGTGAAAAGTACATGCGGATGAATTAGGCGGCACTTGAGCGCCAGTAGCAATCGTGAACAAAGCCGGCCAAGTATCGAAGAGGAGGTAGCGTGAGCACTCGCTCAAGGCCGCGGTCGGAAATACGACCGCGGCCACATTTATTGCAGTTGCCTTGACGTGGTGGTCGACGAAGCGACGGCCTCCGGTAGAGGCTTAGGTATCAGCGTTCTGTGTAGAGCGTGGTGGCGCCACCTCATCTCTTTCTCATCACCTCATCATCGCCTTCGGTACGCGGACGGCTATAGTCAAGCGGGTCGCCACACACCAAAAGCGGCGAAGGAAGGCGAGTCCTTCGAGGGTCCAATGTGTATCTATATTCGCAAATAATACTTTGTGCCAGCAGGCATAGTGTCGCAACAAAGAAAAGAAGTGCTTTCTCCAACGAAGAAGAATGACTGATGATAAAGGCTTTTCAAGACGAGAGTTCGACTACCATCATCCGCCGCCCTAGTACTCGGCCATAACTTTTCTTGGCAACGAAGAGAAGGCTGCTCGGTTGGAGCTTCCATGACCATGTCATTCCGCCAGATATTTCGACCGCATGACGGTGCGCCTGGCCGTCTGCAGCGTTGCTTTCTCCGTGGTATCACCACTTTGTTGCTGGGGCAAATGGTGCCATCTGTAGAATTTCGTTTTTAACTGAACGTGCCTATAAGATGTGTTGCTGACAAGAAAAGTTCTTTTTCTTTGACTGTCCAAGTTGAAAGCTTGCATTTGTGTTAGAAGCACCAGTAGAACGGCGTAAACCTAAATTGTGCGCTGAGTCGAGTCGTTTCAAGTACGATGGACTTGCTGAACCATATACTATACTGCCATAGTTTAAGCAGGATCGTACCACAGAGCGATAAATTTTTAGAACGCTTGCTCTGTCAGAACCCTAGTATTTATGAGAAAGGACTTTGAGTATGTTCAGTGATCGGGAAGTTTTCTTTTTTGATGCGTTAATGAGGCAGGAAAGTGAGCTTTTTGTCAAATGTTATACCTAAAAATTTGGGTTCATTTTTTATGGGCAACTCGGTTTCGTTCAGATGTAGGGTCGGATCTGCCTGTAATCCTCGTTTGATTGAGAAAATAATGGCTACTGTGTTTTGTGCAGAGAACCGGCAGCCATTCCTGTCTGCCTATGAAGACAGTTTGTTTATTTTATTTGTGTTTGTCTTTCGCATGTTATGTTGGATGATGTGCAAGCTATCTGGAGGTCGTCTACATAAAGTGAATACATAACAGACCTCGGCATTATTTTGCTAAGAGAATTGATTTTTACAATAAAGAGAGTTGTGCTTAAAATACACCTTTAAGGTACTCCATTTTCTTGAATAAAATTCCTCGAATGGGTTGAGCCTAGGCGGACACTAAATGAACGGTAAGACAAAGTCTTTAAGGGAGTTGAGCATTCTGCCACGGATGTCGAGTTCAGCTAGGTCCCGAAGAATCCCGGGCCTTCCGGTAGTACGGCAAGAAAGTGTTTGTGGATAAAAGCTTCTCTGAGGATATTTTCGAGACGGACTAGGGGATCTGTTGTGGAGCATCTCTTTTTTAAGACCAGATTGATGGATATCAAGAAGTTCGCAATATTGAAGGACAAAAGTTAATATTATATTCAGAACAATTTCAAATGATTTTTCGAGGCAACTGGTAAGGGCTATGGGTCTATAAGTGCTAGGAGAGGTTGACGGTTTATTAGGTTTAAGAAACGGCACAATAGTAGTTTTTTTTTCAGGCTTCAGGTTTTTTAGCTCTTAATTTAGGGTAAGTTAGCGCTTAATTTTCGAACCTGCTCCCACATTTTCTTTAGATGTGATTTGAGTGTTTATAGATGATACATAATTCTGCCATGAAGCTTTCTCGGCAATGCGACGGATGTGCCGAGCTTTAGCTCTTGCCTTTTTACTGTTTCCAAGATTTTCATATGTCGGATACCTGCGAAATTTACCCCAGTCTTCATTTCGTTGTTTTTTTGTTTCCTTGAAGTCTTTTGTCAACCACACTTTGTGGTTTTTTTCGCACTACCCCAGAAGACTGCGAATAGTTGATTCGGCTGCAGGTACGATACAATTGGTGAACTTTTCGTTTATATGATTGACGCTGAGGTTTTCTAAATATGTAGTTTGTAAAGTGGGTTTTGCTCAGAAAAGTTCCCAGTCTGCTAGATGCAGCTTCCAGCGTCGCGGTTTTGTGGGGATTATTTCCGGTGGAGATGTTATACTGATTAGTATAGGGAGGTGATCGCTACCATATGGGTGATCAATGACATCCCATTTAAAATTGTTAAAAACAGAAGGTTAAGTAAACGGCAAATCTAAACAGGTCTTTTTCCTCGAGGTAAGGGAGCAGCATGTGGCCTTTCTATATTTAAAAGAAATTATTTGCGAGGATAAAATCTTCGATTATTTGGCTTCTAGGGTTACAGCGCTCGCTTCCCCAAAAAAGAAGAGTGAGCTTTAAGATCCCTAACAACTAAATATGGTTCTGAAAGTTCATCAGTGAGTTCTTGTAGATCATGAACTGTTAATTTAAAATGTTGAGGAATATATACAGAACAGAGAGTAATTGTTTTATAGTTGATGATGCTGACCGCAACGGCTTAAAGTTTTGTTTTGAATTCGATTTCTCGAGCAGGGACGCCGCTTTGAATGACAATCGCGACGCCTGCCGAAAGTCTATTTGCCTTCTCGCGATTGCGTCTAAAAATTTTATAAATGTTTCAGGACATTCATATGTTGTGGACCAAGATCGGTTTCCTGAAGACATAAAGCTACGGGCAACACTGACCCTAAAATATATGTTATATTACTGTAATTCGTCAACAGTCCTCTACAGTTCCACTGACCTAAAAAAGCGATGTTTATTTTATGGATTGAGAACGCTAAGGCGTTTACTTATGTTCTGGGCCCGTTATGAGGGGTGTGTCCCTTTTTCGCTCAAGAAAGCTGTTCCGCCGCTGCAAAGCGGGAGGACTGGGAGATATATCCATCACCTCGCCAGAGGTGATAGAAGACCGCGCAGCCGCGGTTGTGTTAGTTTCAGGCCTCCCCCGACGGTGGGAACTCCTGCGGGATGACGACCCATGGACCGGCGCTCCCTGCTTTGGCAATGGCAGGGCAGGTTTCGCTGACCCTGCCTGGGGCGTGGATGGCCCTGCCATAGGCTCGCTGGAAGTGGCATCGGCAGGTGCCGGAGTGCTATGTGGAGCGATGCCCTTGCGCACATAAGCGAAGTTGGGTTTTGCTGTGAAAGGGAATGTGTTGTTTAGCGCAAAACGCTTCCTAGCTACTTTGAATGAAATGTTCTCCTTGGTCTTTATAGTGATTATCTTTTTTTCCTTTTTCCAGGACGCACACACCCTGGAGTACGCAGCGTGGTCTCCTCCGCAGTTTGCGCAGTGTAGTGCAGAGTCACATTCTTCAGAATGATAGTCCTTGGAAGCGCATTTCGCACAAGTTTTGCGCCCGCGGCAACTCTGTGAGCCGTGCCCGAATCGCTGACAATTGAAGCATCTGCGTGGGTTGGGAATGTAGTGCTGACATTTACTTTAAGGTATCCGACTTCGATCGTTTCGGGTAATGTGCTTGTGCTGAATGTGAGAACGAGGTGTTTTGTATCTATTTCTTTGTTGGCGTTGCGGATTTTAATTCAGTACACAACTGTGACATTTTGGTCGTTGAGACTTTCTATAATTTTTTTTCTGTTAGATGTATGAAATCGTTTTCTGAGATGACGCCATGGACGGTGTTGAGAGAACTGTGTGCTGTTATGGAGACTGGGATGTCTCCAATAGATAGAATGTCTGAGATTTTGGAGTTTAGGTTATGGTCACGGATTTCTAGTAATAAGCCGCCCCGGCCATATTCGATAGCTTATATCAGGGGCCCAAGACACCTGTTAGGTACTTTTATACCAGAAAAAGGGATATGATTCTTGGCTGCGTTGCTTCTACTGCGCTAAGTATGACATGAAACTTTGGGAAGGTTGTTTTCTTCTCGGGGAAAAAGGCTGTTGCTTCGTCCCGCCCTCTTTTCAGAGGGCGATAATTTAAAAAGAGCGAGGCAGCCATAAAAAAGCGTGTTCTTCGGCCATGGTGCCAGCCACCCCACCATGAAGCCCAACAAAGGGGCGGGACAGGAACTTGAAAACAAGTCCTGCCCACGCCAGCTGTACACCTCAACTGTAACCAAATATGAAGCAATTCAGGGTAGTTGGTCACATAAGGTTAACCCTTGCCGCCAGTAAAAAATGAAAAACAAAGAAGTGAGTAGGAGACAGGAGAGTTTTGGGAAAGAGATAGGAAAGTGAAAGATGGAGAGGAGGATAGGAAAAGGCGACTGCAGATTTCCGCCGGTCGGGTCAGGCCGGAGGTCCCGTCTTCAGGAAGCTGGGGCCAAAGTGGTGTGTTGTCACCGCTGAGGGGCCTTAAAGGTACAAACGCTCGGCATGGGCTCAACCACCAGGATCCCCTTTTCCCCGGACACTGCGATGCCACGCACGGCTAGGAGCGGGTGCTTGGCTCCGTGGTGATGCGCTGTTCACCATCATCCCCTTGCGGGGATGTCCCTGCGGGTGCTCGAGAACCCGTGGTGTTGCCACTCACCAACGGCTACAAGCTGTAGACGCCCCCCTGCGGGGGCATAAGGGAATGTGAAGTGGAATGTAACGTGCTGCAGTCTAGCATGGAACCTAATAAGCACACACGCATTCAGCTGCATGCAGAACCTTGAACAATGGGCACTCCGCCAAACGTCATTCGAGGCTTGCGTAGTTTCTTTTTATACCAAATCGGCACTATGTAAATATTCAAAATTGGAAAAGAAGCTTATTATTTCCTTGATTTCATAGTCTAGATGTAGTGAAGTGTGCTCTATGGTAATGTGGAGAGTTTTTGTTTTAGCTAGATCTTTTGCACTCTTAGTTGATAACAGCGAATTTTCACGGTTACTGTCCGCCTACTATCGTTACCGAAGAGTTGTGCCTTTAACCACAATACCTGTATACAAGTATTAGCAATAAATGATGTTCGTAATAATGCAAGCAATAATAAATGCGCTGTGCGCACGCAGTAGGAAGTAAGTATATTATGTAGAGATAAGTCTCTCCTCTTGGACAAAGTGCGGATTATACCTCAATTATATACTGCCCTGAAATCTTTTTGAAAATTATTCGACTGAGAGGAAGGCTGAACGCTTGCCTGGGCCATGCATCAACAGTGAACGCGGTGTAACAAGCTTATAGCACCACTATCAGTCTTTGAGCTTACACGTATAGTCTACACGGCCACCTATGCAACTATTCTGAAAACCAAAAAAAGCTTGCCGTAAGGTACACGCACTCACGTGGCCTGTCGTATCAAGTTAAGCAAGGCCAGTCGAGCCTACGAGCAGTCCCTGTTTACCTATTCGGCCATCCGTATGTGAGTAACGGGACCATCAATTCTGCTTCGATCAGTCGGGAGCATCGTTCGTGTCGTTGCCCGGTCTTGCTAATCCGGGGATTTATCTAGACTGCTGGAGACAGCTGTGATGGATGGGACCGGGAGGCCGACGCCACTCATGTCGCAAGTGGCGCTTGGGAAACGCAGCCAATGGTAATGAATACGCGGGGCGAGGGAACAACGTCAGCGATTACTGTTGTTCACCGACAATGTGGCGTCACGGTGTTCCGATGTTAAGCCTGTGAGGGTTCCTTTGTTTTTCTGAATTTTTTTCTCTTCTGAAGTTCAGTGCGCAATCAGGCCGCACCTTGTTAAACGTCAGGAATTCTATGAAGCAAAGTGAAGCCTCACACGTCAGCCCGTTCGTATCACGTTGTGGTATCTACACAAGTGGTATCTACGCTGTTACGGTGGGCACTTGAAAGTCTAGTGTCGCTACTTCTTACCTCTACCACACTTTCGTGTCCTCTGGGTTTCTTTTGCGCCCGAAGTTTTCTTTCTTGCAAGTTTTCGACTGTTTCTGTGTTAAATAGAGCAGTGATTGCGCGTCGAAACTTTTACTGTCGTGAAACTTCGTATATTTGACTGCTTTTTTCTCTTTCACGCCGATATGCGTTAGACCGGTGGAGGTTGATGAGGCCATAATCCGACATGCAGGAGGAGGGATTACCTTTAGTCACAGTTTCTCTTGCCCTTTAAAACTTACGAAACTGAAAGAGGGTTGATTAAACAACATTCACGCGTAGCAAATATATACAAAAAGTTTATTAAATTAAACGCGGAGACCGGTGTTACGCAATCAGACAGCTTCAACATGCTGAAAGAGATTTTTCTGGTATCTGCGGAGAAGCTGGAACGATGCAGTAAGGCACTCTCAGCACGGAAATTTGAAAGGTTACCAGCAGACTTTTGTGAATGACGCCGGGCTAGGGCGGTTTGACTGTCGTATAATGTATGAGATGGCTCTCGATAGGATAGAACAAGCAGCTAGTAGAAGAGAATACAACAAGGGGAGACCAGGGTGGCGCACTCTGTTCCACTTAGTTTGACGTCGTTCTTGTCCTCTTGACTTTACCTGGACAGTGATATAAAGGACTGCAAGAAGAGCGAAGCTGGTAAAAGCCATTTAATACTTTTCTGAGTACCCCATGTTCTTGTCATGATTGTTGGAGCCTTGTCCACAGCTTATGCTGCCTGACACTGCTCCACCATTTGCGTAGCTCCTCGCTTCTCGTGAGGGTCGGTGGGGCGATATCATTTGAAGCGATTTGTTCTCTGGAGGGGCATTACGGCACCGAGGTGGCGTCTCACAGCTGTCTCTATGCGAATGCTACCCGGGAGAATTCGTGCAGTGGTTGTGTCAGTGCTGAGCGCTCCGTTATATCTAGATGAAAATTGTCCAGACGGACGGAAAGACAATTAGTCACGACCATCTCACCGCAGGCGCCCGGCGGCGAATGCTGCCGATAGAGGTCGTAAAAATCTCTGGCCTTCTGGTGAGGAACGTTGGAAGAAGTTCATGGGATTCTCCGTACAAGCCTGCAAGGTGAACAGCCTGCCTTATAGACGTGCTGTTTTTCAACGTCTTTCCCGGACGTTTAAATGGCTTGATCCTACAGCAGGAGGGCGGATATTTTTGTTCTGTAGAATTTCTTCACCAGCAGTACAGGTGCAGGAGTTAGGAACTAAAAGTAATTCCCCCTCCTAATAACGGTAGTGGAGTCGAAAACAGGGAATGTTTATATCATAGTTGCCTACTTTGGTTGCGCCTAGAGCCAGACCAAAGCACGCCCACACGAGGAAGAAACTAAAACCGGCGCCTGGCGGTGGCACGTGAAGCCACGGCCGGAAGTTCTGTTCCAGCCTAGATCCGAGCCAGCTGTGACGTTCCTGCGCTCCTGAGGTATAATTCTGCAAGCCTATAATATCAAATGGGAGTCTCTGTTCGTTAGCGTCCGAACAGGCAAAGGGAAAAGGGAAAAGGGAAAGGCAAAAAAGTAAAGCACAAAACATTTGAATGAACGCTTCCTCTTCCTGAGCGCAGAAAGAGTGAATGCTTAGCTTTTTTTTAATTGAAAAAAAATCAGGGGTAGGTTTATGCTTTATGCGGGTTCAACGTCCCAAAGCGACTCAGGCTAAGGGGGACGCCTTAGAGCAGGACTCCGAAAATTTCGACTACCGGGGGTTCTAAATACGAAGACGGGCACTTCTCCTTGAAGGTCACCATCCACAATTTCAGTTTCTCTCTGTCCGGATAGTTTAGCGAAAAGTCTGGCGGATATCTCATCGCATCGATCGCCTATCTGAGTTAAAACATTTTCTCAAGGACAACATAAATAAGAAGCAAAAACCGAAAGATGCAACGCACTGTAGACAATAACTATTTTTTTTTGTTTGGAAAGCAGCTATTTATACGTATACAGCTTAGTTCGCAGATGCGGAAGTAGACAGGTTCCGTATAAAATATAGCCAAAGCAAGAATAGGATGATGAATAAAACTGATGAAAGAATGGCAGAGGAGGATAAAGAAGAACCGCCCACTAATCAAGCAAGCGAAGCAAGTGTACCAACAAATTTGAAAGTGTAGCAGATCGTACGCTTATGTCAAAAAGTCCACCGCCTAGCCGGTCATCGAAACTGACAGCTTGCTAATAGCTGTTCACACTGCTCAAGGGCATGCTGTAAATCAAACTCTTATTGCAAGGAAAAGGCATTGTGTCCTGTCTTTTCGAACAGGCAGAATCTTTCTTTTCTGGATTCGATTACCATCGGGTAACGCCTTGGCAGCTTATTCGAAGCAGAAAAAACAGCCGTGACGCCAGACTTTCACGCTCCTTTTTCAAACAGTGGCAGGACACTAGTACTACCTCTTTACTACCACTCATTTTTACCGCACTACTGCCTCTTTCATAGCCTGCCCACTTTGACCTCTTTAATGAGGCTGGCTCTCCGTGATTGACGTCAAGGTGTCTTTCGGATTGCCTGCTTTTTGTAGGTTGTTTCTTGTTCTTGCAAACTTTGCTGGAACTTTCAGCGGCAGCACTTCTCAAAAGCACCGCACAGTTGGTAGCTATGCCGCCTTTACAGCAGCAGCTATTAAAGTGATGTTACCTAGGTTTAGCGTTACCGTCGTCCTCGTTGTATTCGCAGCAGTAGAAGTATTAGCTATCATGAAGCGTCGCCATGGGAGCATGGTATGGCTAGAGCGGAGGGATGCGCAGCCAGACAGTTGTTATCGTGGAGGGAGGATGGTATGGGGAGTGTGCAGGAAGCAGCCACTTGAGGGTGGTTACCATGCAAGGAAGAGAAGGGGTTCCTTGGAAGGACGAGGAAGTTTAGGATCACTGTGAACCTAGAAAGGTACTGCGAAAGCAGACGAATGCAGAAGTGGAGAATGGTTACCGTGGAAAGGAAAGCATGGGGAAAACGAATGAATGCGCAACTTAATGGCGACTGCCATGGGGATCGCCCGGAGGAGTCGGTTACTGTTTTCAGAAGGTGGAGGAGGGATATTACGGAAAGAGGAAATTATGGCGATAGCGGAGAAATGCGCAAGAGGAAGCCAGCAAGTAAAAATGTTCCGTTTCTATTGTTCTCTTTTTTTATGCTTTACTCTCGGGACACGTGTTTTAAAAGGCTCATAGAAACCATCCTTTTTCTGCCTAACGTTTCAACGCCCTTGCTTTGGTCCCTATTCTGTCTGTATCCCGCCTCACTAACTCCGTCTCACTCACTCTATTAAGCAGCCAGCTTCTTTTTTGACAACGGTTTAGGTCTTTTTCTCACGTGTGCTTTGTCCTACAACTTACTTGTTTCCGCAATCATTTATCCCCCCCCCCTTCTCTCTCTCTCTGCCCGACCACTACTTTTCTCGTCATTACTAAGTTGCTCCTGTCTGTTCTCTTTCCCTGAGCACCACGTTCTTTTGCGTCCAGTGATGTTGAAGTCACCACGGCTAAGCACAAAACTCAACGCGAAGTAGTTTAATCGTGTATGGCATTCGCAGCAGAGCTCGGACGCCAACCATAGGCAGAACTCCATGGGTGTCCACTTCCTCTTCCCCTCCACTGTTGTCTGCATATTTTACTTTATTTTCTTCCGCAGCGCTTTGGGGCAGTAAGCTCGAATTTGCATATTGATAAAGTGGCACAGTCATGAACGAAGGAAAGCCAGCCGGAGACAGTTTGCAGGAATTCGGCGCCTTTCTGCCAGCACTGCGTACGCAGTTTATGTTGAGAGCGGTTTAGCTTAAGAGCGCACTGCGAAATAAATTCGCGTTTTATTGCGTTTTATTGCCGTCGTTCTCCTCTTTTTTTCTTCTCGGCAGTCAGCGGCTCTTCCAGTTTTAGTTCTCTCTCAGTAAACAAAGCAGGAGGCTTTTGTTTCATCCCGGTGAATGCAATGCGAATTTCCCAGTGCTCGTCGTGATGTGGACGGCACAAGATGGTTTTTCTTGGCACAGTGAATATGAAAGTAGTCGCTACTTTCACAAGGTTTTGGCTGATTAAGTGCTATGGTAAAAAGTTTTTAATTAGCTTTTTTTACTATAGCCGAGCTGCAATAGATTTTGCGCTTGATGCCAGTTTCGCACCACTCCTACTTAGCTGCCACTAGGCAGTGGGCAATATTGTAAAATAGAATGGATCATAAACTCAGTAGCTTTCTCATTTTCGTTTATCTGGAACTAATCATGTCCTAGATAAAGAGTTTCTTGAATAAGGGCAGCCACTATAACCGGTCCTCCTCACTGCACACAACAAGCTAGTTTCCGCAGAGAAAGCACCGAGGTTAAAGAACGGAAGATATCCGGAACGGCTATAGGATGAGGGAGATAGCCGTAAGAAGCTATAAAAGCCTAATGAAGCCAGCCAGAGGGATGTTGGTGCCCCAACAGCTCATGGGTCTCTAAGCGGAAAGTAATGAAGCTCCTACGACTGCTTATTGCTTCCCATAAATACGACTGCAGGCGGGCGACCCCATGCAAGGAATCGGCGCCAACTTTCCGATGAAATGCCGGAATTCTCTTTCATCCATGGCTCACCGCCTAAATCAAGCTGTCTCGTAAAAAAGGAGAGAGGTAATAAAATAAAAGGGGTGCCACTTACACTTCCTCCGAGTGAACGTCTTTTGACAAAATGCAATCCTACTTCTCTGAACGGAAGATTAAAACGTCAGAATGAGACGGCAGGAAGTATTCCTTTGGTTATGAGTTTAATAACACATGACCGGCGCATTCCTTGACGACAGCGATATATAAGGAGGTTTCGTAGTCTCTCTTTACATTCAACTTCTTCCATTTCCATTTCCATTCCATTTTTTTTTCGGTGTAATAGTTTCTAGCCTCTTTATCGGAAGAAAATTATTTATAAACGCGACCGCTAAAAATATACAGGTGATAATTTTTAACATTTGTTACTTATGAAAAAAAAATGACACTGATGGTCATGTGAATGCAACTTTCGGTGAGTGTATGTTGAGCTCGGCGGACAAAAGGTTAAGAGATAGCAGTCAGTGTTAGATGACTAAAAAGCCTAAATTTGTTACTTTTTCAAATATTCTCTTTATGCTGCATGTGGCAATCATATTCTTGAAGAGTGCAGTGATTTGAAAGAAATGTCGTTTACAGAACTTTACAAAGGGAATATGTCTTGACGTATTCCTGCATCAATTCTCTACCTTTTCGCACCCCATTTCAAAACTAAACGTCCATTGTGCACTGGATGTCCAGCCCACAATAAATCGTAAAAGTCATTGACAGGGTGGCCACCTCGGTCACCTTGCAACAGACGATTATGGAAGACAGCCAGCTGGGTTTTTCAGAGGTTGTCTTAATTCAATAGCGCCATTCGTCACTGCGGATATATGTTTGTGGTGTATTGTTAGTCACATTTTATTGTTTAGTCCTATGATTACGCGCTTGTTCGAATGGCCTGAATTAGTGGGAAGTCGGTGAAAGTTTGTTCCAGCACCTTTCTGACAAAGTCAACCAGGTTAAAAGCATAATTATTTCCTTCGATGTATTTGGATGTTCTGGTCCTCCTGTGCTTATGCATGCAGTTTTAAATGTGTCGTGTATTATTTTTCACTGATAATTATCTCTGGTGAAAAACTGTACGCCGTTAACAGCTACCGTTTATAAGCTTTATTACCAAAGATATCAGTAAACCTATAATTTACAGAAACGTCGTCCCCAAAACATAAGGTTCTTCAAGTAGTAAAAAGGGTTTAGCCTTTAAGGCTGAGGTTAACGGTGCTTTCGTTCAGTCAAAGCATGGACGTATCTTTTAGTGGTCTGGCAACAAAGCCAGCGTCATAAGCGACAAACCTAGATGTCCCAGCAATCAAAATTCCTTAAGTACGAAAAACAAATAAAGAGAGAGAAAAAGGAAACAAAGATATCAAGGAGACTAGAAACAGTGCAGAGGTAAGGGGGACTCTTTCAATCGACCAAATACGCCTTTGGCTAGCGAAGCCATGGCATCAAGTCTATAAAACGGTGGCGATAAAAAGAAATCGGCCGTCTTGTATAGGAGACGAAGGGTATGGGGAAGTAGTACATGTGGGGAGAGACGGAGTGCACAAAAGGGACCACCAAAATGAGCCTATTTCTCCTGGTTCAATTGGTTAGCATTCTTGTAAGAGTGGTAGCTCTGCGTTTCCTGTGGTCTTCGCTGCTCTCGGACGCCAACGACGGTGTAAGTAGAGAGGGAGAGAGAAGGAAAATAAACTGCGAAAAAGAAACGCTTTTCATGTACTATGTTCCTGTACTGGCGTAATAGGTTCCACAAGGCCGCCATCCTCGTGCTTTCGCCCTCGTCTCTGTGTGGAAGCCGACCTTGCCTCTTAAGTGCGGTGGTGTGAAGCCAGGAGGTGGGGAGTGAAATAGTGCGAGAGGGAAGAGATGCACCGCTGGAGACCTACTCAGGTAGGGCCGCTCCTGGGCGGGGCGTTCTGGGTAGCGTCATCTCATCTCTTGCCGCAATGATGCGGTCTTCGTTGGAGGAATAACGGCGCTTAGGGAAGGCAGCCGCGCAGTGGTGTGGAAGGCGCGGTAAATCACGACGAGGTAGTTAGGTTGCCGGTCTGCTCCGACAATGAGATCTTATGGCATCTGCTCTGTTTATTTTGCCGGGACGCATTCAGCTCGAGTGCCCATTCGTACCGCGCCTGTAATAACGATTCTTGCCTACTACCTAAAGAAAGGAGGTGAAGACGATTCAGGCGATCCCGCTGATGCCACTAGAATGAAGTACGGGCGCACCGTCTAAAAGAGATAGTTAAGGTAAGATGAGAGTTGAGTTCTTTTATTCTTACTGTTAGGTTTTGGCAAGAGCGCAGGTGCGCTAGATCGTTGGTAGGATTGCGAGGAATGCGACGAGGAGGATGATTCACATTTATTTTTGGCTACGCACTGGTGCAAAGAGAGTGCCCCTGCAGAACTCATCAGGTTGCACTCTTTTTTTCAGTGAGCAAGAAACTTTCAATCGCTCACTGTTGCGTTCTCAAGGATTGCGCACGTGAAGATGAACTAAGAACAAACAAATAAAAAGAATTTATTTTTACACAAATGGGATGTCTAAAGTATATATATATATATATATATATATATATATATATATATATATATATATATATATATGCTCGACGCATAGCGCAAATTGCATTTTGTTTGGTTTGATTTGTTATGCATTCCGGCTAAAGCAGATGTGAAACAAACATATCGGCACCTGTTAGGAAACATTCGTGGGCTCACAGATGCGCAGCACTTTAGGGTGTCCGTATTTTATACAGCAAGAGTAAGTTCCCCAAAATTAAATATCTGTCAATAAGGGAAAGCTGGACGACATATTAAGAAAGCCAACAATCGTCGAAAGCAAGAAAGATATTTGGGAGTGCATTTATTTAATATGTGGTGCTGATTGCTGAGAAATTAGTAATAGTGCTAAAGTACTCATACGCAAACCAACACCGACCAAGAACCTTGTAACCGTACGTACGTTCGCCGCTCAGCGCACGTACGTAAGATGTTGTGCCGTCGCTTAGTAACCCGAGTTACTGCCCAAGTTTACCCGAGTAAAACTGGTAATTTCGGGTAAGTTCGGCAGTGAACTTTTCCTTTGAAAGACAAATCTTATATGCCATCACTTTTTCAAGAGAAAAGCGACGTAAATAGGAGTTCGGGCCAAGCACGCAAAATTCAAATAACTCTTTTGAGGTGAAATGTTTTATTTGACATATTTACTAAAAAATAAGTACCCTTGAAGAACATTAAAATCATAAAAGCCAACTATTGTTTTGTGCACCAAAGTTAGCGCACGTTAAACCACGGCTATTCTAGGTTGAATAATTGTAATTCATAGCAAGCTTTTGACATTCTTTCAAGAAGCGATATAAAGCCCAAAACTGAACTGCAGTCTGACGACGACAGTATATGTATCAGAATATCAATTGTCTTATGCACTGAGCACCCCCTCAGTAGTTGGTGGAATACTTGGGGTATTGAGCAAAGTATCTGTGCGATTGCTGCATATTTTACAACTCGAGCAGAACTAAATACCTCAAAGATGTATAACCTGCTGCAGCTAAATAACAGCTCACTATCCTCGTATGTAATGCGAACCACTTGCTGTAAGCAAGCACCCTCTTCAGGGCACCCTCACGTTTTCCGGAGCTCATTTTGCTGCAAAGCGCCTTTTTGATGGTCCCGCTATCATCCTGTAGAAGATCTGTCACATGACTCATTTTGCTTTCCGCAACTATTTATGCACGTAAATAGTATCGACTCCCAAAAAACACGTAGAGTGTAGCTTTGTTAGGGGTGATGACAGCATGCAGCCCACCATAACTCCCGCGCTGGCAGCGCAACGCTGATTCAAATCAAAGGGAAACAACAAGGGCAGCGGAAAGAGAGAAGGGGTAAAGACGCTCAATGCGCTCTCTCACACTGTTCAGATTAACGCTCCGGCAGGTTGCAGAGGTGAGTGGGGTGAGTGCCACATTTTGTCTTCAGCGAGACACTCATCAATACCGAGCACATGGCGCGTTCATAGACCGCCGCTCTGCTAGCAGCGCTACGACAGCTCGTAGTCGGAACGCGGCAGCGATGAGAGAGAGGAGCTCGTCTCCGAACGTTGACCCGAGTACCGTCCCGGCGTGAGTGATGAAAGAAAACACAACAGTTGCGCTTAGCGCGCTTGCCCGGCGGGGAGCCGTCAAGAGTACGTGCTGGGCGACGGACGTCGCGGTGGAAAGACGCGTCCATTCATCTCCCATGCTGCCGACTCTGTCTTTTCACCCCATGTAATAACGAACACTGAGGAAGAGAGTGTCAGAGGGCAGGCCTCTCTTAGTGCACCTCCGCAGAGGCACCGCATCCGCTGTTGCTGGTTCTTGGCAGCGCGCCAGTGCTCATCGCGTAGCACGTCTAGGCAGGGAGGCTTTGTTGACACCATGGCAACAAGAGCGCGTTATAAACTTCGTCTTCCGAGTGCGGTCGCCTACTCAATTGCCGCAGATACTTTCCTTTTGTTCTCGACCGCTCTCCTGGTAAGGCCGAGCTCATTTTGATGCTCCGCGCCAGTTGCTAGCATGGCACGCTACCTGTTTGCGGCGAATAAGGGTGGCAGAGTGAAATTTGGCATGTGTGTAAAATCCTTGCGAATCATAGATGTTAATTAGCCTGGCGTGCTTGTGCCAACGCGGACCACGTGGTCCTGCATCATTAGGTGTTTTGTAAATGTTTAGAAAGAGTACGTCAGACACGAACTTCGCTAATGAGAGGTATGCTTAAATTGCATCACTATGGTTTCGTCTCTCTGCGAATTCATTGCTTCGCTTTGTAGTGTGAACGAGAGAAAGAATGAAGCTCTCATCAAATCCGTACCGCTCCAAGGTATTTTTCGACTAGCGGTGGACACAACTGTTCAGGTCGTTTGAAATACAGCAGTCACTCAAAATAGTTAGAATACACAATCAGAGTAGTCATAACCAATCTAACAACCAACGTCAGTGAAGGTCTCTCTCATCTGAATGAGGGGAAAAATTGGAGGGGAAACAAGTGCAAAAAGCTGTTCTTCAACACGAGTGCCGAGTGCGCATAACATGCCCAAAAATTCCGGAGAAAAGCATTTTTCAACGTTAGACAGTTTATGAAGGAAGCTTTCACGATGTCTTGCGTTCTTTAGATTTTTTCTCGGTCTACGTATTTCCCACATGCTTTTTTTTTCATCCAAGGCTACCATGCGCTTCGCAAAAAAGATTTTTCTTTCCAGCCGGCGTGTTATTGTTGTTGCAACGTCTTGTTTCCTTGAATGCTCCTACCCTTTAAACCACCGCCTTTTTCGCTAAAAGGAAGAACAGGTTCAGGCGATCAGCCCGAACTATGTTCTGAGCGCCGCTCGCGAGCTCATGGCCGTTCGTTTGTTGTCCATTGCGATGCTTTTATTATCGTGCCCGCCTATGTTTACAGACCCATAAGGTTGTACCATTAATTAACTGTCAGTATAGTATTATCTTGTTGCAAACGAAAAGGAGTTTTCCTGTCCTCTCAATCCTGCTGCACAGCGCGACAACTTATTTACTGAGCAACTTTCCTTGCTTTATACGTATCTATTCGTATACTCATACCTTGACATTTTTTTGTTCTTTTATTTTAATCCTGGAAGCCTTGGTTCATCTACATTGCGCCCGCTTCCGGTACGGGGGGAGGATAACGTTCTAAAATTGAAAAACGCCTGAAGTATTCTGGCCCCGAATTGAAAAGGCAGAAACAAGGAGCCCGCGAAAATGGGTGACGTTTGTAAAAGGGGATGGAGGGGGTTGCTTTCATTTAGAAACATGCCACAGGATAAGAAGCGAGCGTCACATTTCCTGCGATATTCAATAATTTCTCTCACTCATTGCCTTCGAAGAAAAATGAGAGAAAGAGGATGACAGAGGAAACTGTGGCCGCTTGTTTCTTTCGAATCTTTCTGCGTTGGCGTCGACGATATTTCCTCGCGCTTGGAGAGCTTGCAGCGGGGCAGCCTCATTGTAAACAGAAACTTCCCTCCATCAGGATGAAGGCGCCGGGGAGTCGGACGCAAAGTGAAACAGGAGCAAATTGTTTACCTTGCACGTACAGGGCGGGCAGGCTTCAGTTCTCAAATTTCAATTGATCTTGCGCTCGTGCAAATTTTCCGCGCATATAATTTTGCCTGACGTCGTTTCTGAGAGCAGACGTAACGGCAAGGTAGCGTGAAAGCCCGACAATGGCTGTTTATTTTTTTTTTTTCACCTTTGCCTTTGCCATTCATACTTCCGTGCTTATTCTACATCTTATACCTCGCAGATGAAAACGACAAAGCTGAACATCAATATTAACGCCACCGTCACTACTTTCTCTCCGCTTCTGCATCGTGACAAGTCGACGAGTTCTGTTTCTATGAGCTGAAATCGAGGCCGTCGTTCATCCAAAGGGAAGGGTTATGAAAACGAAGGAGGAGGTTGACGAGGAGAAGGAGGGCGTGGCACACGAGAGCGAACTGGAGCGAGTCCGCGCCACAGTTTCGTGCGCCTTATGAGTCACGGGCACACATTTTGGCAGCCGCCACGCATTAGTTCGGAAAGTCGCACCACGATTTATCAATCCCTTGGTTTTTCTGGTCTACCGCGTAGATATTGCTATCGTAGATGTTCACCTTAATGCCTCCTCCACGCTACTCCTCACTCTTTCTTTGCGGACTAACGTCAAAGCTCTCGCTGACTTTCGAGGAACCTGCTTTTTTATGCATCGATCTTTCGGTAGCTTTTAAGTTTCTTCTATCGATACTCTTCGCATAGACGAGGCACCCAAAGAAATGAATCGCCTCCTCCTATTTGAATACGTGCCCATATATAAACGCACGTATCGCCCCTGCTTAGAAAAAATTAGAAATTCGTTTTTGGGGAAAGGAAATAGCGCAGCATCTGTCTCATATATCAATGTACACCTGAACCGCGCCGTAAGGGAAGGGATGAAGGAGAGAGCGTATGCATCGCGGTGGTTCTGTTTTAATGTCGAGTTTGAGAAAGCCACAAATGCATTTTCTCCGGTGGCTCAGTGGTCAAAGCGCTCGTCTACTGAGCCGGAGTACCCATGTTAGAACTCGACCGCGGTGGCCGCGTTTCAATGGAGGCGAAACGCAAAAAGCGCCCGTGTGCTGTGCGATGTCAGTGCATGTTAAAGATCCCCAGGTGGTCAAAATTATTTCGGAGCCTTCTACTACGGCACCTATTTTTTCTTTGACTCCCTCCTTTATCCCTTCGTTTACGGCGCGGTTGGGGTGTTCACCGAGATATGTGAGACAGTTACTACGTCATTTTGTTTCCTCAAAAGATATTTCATTGCATGAGAATGTTTGAACAAAATGGAGATTTTTCACATGCGCTGGCGATATATTTATTAGGAAATGTGCATGCGAGTTTAGTCGACAAAAATACATGAAATACGTACGGTTCCCTGGAAAAAAGTAAAGATGAACGGTATGATTCTCGGTTGGCGCTAAGCACAGCTCAATGTCGTGCTTTAGAACTTTTACCTTTCTCACATTGTCTGTGCCACGATAAATTAAAAACTATCAATTCTAGCCGCCATTGAATCGGCAGAGGCGGTGCGTTCATTCAGCTGTGCCCGGCTGTTGTGAATATCAGAGTCGTTTTATATTAACCTTCGCGGAAATACGAAAGGCCCAGGGGGGCTTTGTTCCTAAAATAGACGTAGATTACTTTCTCGCGCAATTCGTAAGCGCCTGGGCGTCGAAATCGTGAGCTGCATCTATCTCCAGCGGTGCGCGGAAGCGGCTGCGTGTGCGTGAGAGGGTGGGCACTGCTCCTTTCACGATTCCGTCACCGAGCGAAGAAATGCTGCTTGGGTTTTTGCCTCTGGGTCCCACGAATGCAGTTTATTTAACCGGCGCCTCGTGAAACTTCTGTCGTAAAATATGCGCGGCTAAGCTGTGTCAGAATAAAGTTCGTTCTTTGAGTGTATCGCTTGCCTCCGGGAGGTGCCACGGTTTGTAGTCTTGTGATAAAATTTTGATATTCGAGCTCTTAAAATATATTTACTATTTTCCCATTTTAGTGCGTGTCTGCAGTACGCAGCTTTTCTCGATTGATTTTCAGAATCCTCGTACGTTTATTACAGGCCTCAATATTTCGCTCCACAGAACTTAGGCCGTAATAGCAGTCTCTCCTGCTTGCTGTCATATTTTTGATGCTTCCACGTTTTCTTGCAGCCTGGAAGACGTAGCGATGAGAAGCATGTCACAACAATTGAAGCGCTGATCCCTCATGTCTCGTCTCTTCTCGTCTTAGTTTAAGGCTGTGCCGCCCTCTCAAGTGTGAATCCCCAAATTGCCCAAGCTTGTCTCCTTTAGACGCGTTGATAACCATAGACGCCACGCGTTATGAAAAGAAACCGTGACCACGAAGCTGACCCAGGACGAAGTCTACGCACCGCTACCATGCAACGCTGTCACAAGGACTGATGTGAAGATGCAGAGTACGCTGCTGGGACGACAAAAATTTAAGATTTTCTGCGCTGTCCAGCACAAAATTTGCTTTTACCCTCTTATAATTCTATTACAAGCATCACCGCTGCGGTTTCTTCAGAAACTTGTCATGTGATACAAAGGAGCCCGGTTAAAATGTCCTTCCGCATAAACTGGAATAAATCATTGCCTGCATGGAGACGAGAAAACGCTATCTCCTTCGTTTGATTTGAAACTGCGCCCTTGCGCTCAAAATTATGTGCCCCGTTATACGTGCTGCCTTTGCAATATTTTCGTCTTTGGTGTTTGTTCTTGCCGCGAGCGGCGCCTCTTTACTGACCAGCTGACGAGAGACGCGATGCATGCCACAGGGCTTGTGTGGACCCCTCTCTCTGTCTTTCCTAACGCGAACTCCTCAGCCCACATGACTCACACCTTAGAATTATTGCGACAAGGCGGAAGTGAACGAGCAGCTCGTTCAGTAAAATATGTTTTGGCATTCCCGGCACGGTAACATGGGCAGAGTTTAAATAATTAGTTCCTAAATCAGGCCATGGGTGCTAGAACTCTGGACCCAGAACAAGAGTGGTAGATAGATATAATTAAGGAGTTAAATGTGATTTCAGAGCTCTAGAGAGTGCGCTGTGTTTAGGAGGCTGTAGCGGCTGTTAAAAATTTCGCTAAAGAAATGAAAAAGGAATTCGGAGAAGACAAAAGGGCAGCTTCTGGAATGCGAACAGTCCCCCTTCCAGATGTAGGGATTCAGTAGAAAAATCGATACGAACACTGAAATACGAATTCATAATACGAAGAGCAGGGGACGAAAACAGCTGAAAGAAGGCTGCTCATACAGACACCGCACCTGCAATGTGCGAGGCGTAGTGTTGCTTGAGGCGGCGCGCTCGTGAAGGGCTGTAGAGAGGAAAAGTAGGCTTTTCGGTGACGGGTGCTATCTATTTAGTGGTGCGGGAGCCCCCAGCTGGCTTGTGCTGCCGCATATGCATTTAAGCGCCACCCTGCACCGCTGGTCGCTTAATTGTGTGTAGAGCGCGCCTACGCGGCTCATCTAGGCGGCTATTCCGCCACGCTGGCTGGGGATGGGGCGGGTGACCAGAAGTTGCTCTCCGTCGGAGGGTCTTCGGCACTGAAGGCTGGTATTCTTTATTATTGACCTCAAATTTCCTAGATTGTTCACCGTTTTTCGCCTCTTGTGGCAACTTTTCTGCAGTGTTCTTTTTTTTTTTGCTTCGTGTATTCCGTGAAAGGATTCTCGGCCTGACGAGGTGGGCCGAGGGGAATCCAGCTTCTGCCATGCCGTATTATGAATAGCAATTTTCTTTGCTTGCTTTATTTCTTACTAGCCCTGTCACCAGCCAGTCGTGTTGCTTTATTTCTTTGCTTGAAGGCTTCCTGCCTTCCAGAAAATGCTTTGAAAAAGACACAAGAAAATACACTCTTACGATGGACGGAGTAGTAAGAAAACATCCAAGCGTCGAAATAAACAGACCCCTACAGTCATCCAGAGCCATTGCACTTCGCACTTCGCATGCCGCTTTTCTGTTGCTGCTTCCCGTTAGACGCAGGACAATGGCTTCCGGGGGATCTCGCGGAATGTGCTTTGGTGGCGCGTTGTTTGGCGGCGTGTATAAGATTCTGCAAGATCCGCAGCGGCGTTGTAATCAACTATCCTAAGGAAATCTACGGCGCACAGCCGATTCCCCCTGAGAGAGTACGCCTCAGTTGAGTACTGTGCTCGCGACATTGCAGGCCACGCGTGCGCTTTGAAAATTAATTAGTCGCGCCTCACTTGACGTTTTAAATGTTTTCAAAGAAAAAAATGGGACACCTGGGTGCGCTTTTATGAGCGGATGCATGCCGGAAGAAACACTTGAGCCACGCTACGCCTCACATATTGAAACAATGTGGCTATAACGCAATTATTTACCGTAATCGTTTTATTTCTCCCTTTTAGTACCACTGCTCGCGAAATGCAAAACAGCTGCTGCGCTCTTTCTTGATTTCTTAGATTGTATTCAAGCCTACGACGACATAGAAAAGCCAATGTGATGATGCACTTGCCTTATTAAGCATAGAATGCACTTTGAGAAACTGCTGAATGATTCCGCGATATCAGCAAAGTCAGCGGTAAGTTTATGAGGTTTCACATTACGCTCCATTGAATTGACCTCTGACGGTGGCGTGGCAGTGAGGACTGTGAGGGTGCAATCATCGCGCAAGGTTAGGCGACACTTCTGGAACGAATGAGAAACACTCGTAAAAGACTCCCCGAAAGCACCTTCACACGCGTCAGCAGGTAGTATAGAAGACAAACGCCAGCGGTTCAAAGTCCATGGTGACGGAGGTGAAACAAGTAAAATAATAGGCAAGTGTGGGACAGCGCCATTCATGAAATCTTAATTGAGTTCTCAACGCCACGCCCTCTGGGTGCCTAATGCAGCTCTCATGGTCTTCACCACGCAGCTGGTTTTTTTTTGCGGCTCGCTTTGCTGTCACCTGAGTGCCGATGTGTTCAGCGTGCATGCGTGATGCTGTCCGTGCGGCGGCCAGTGTCTGCCTTCGTGAAATGTGATTTTCGACCGCTTTTAGGTACAGAGACTTTCAGGCTTCCCGTCTGTGGCAGCTGGTCTGCTTGGAAGACATGCTCGTGCTTTAAAGGCCTGCGGGAGGAACATCCGTGTAGGCTGTCAACGTTACAGCGCCCAAATGTTTGTTTTCCTCTGCACTTGCAGTGACTTTCATTTAATAAATTTTTGTTTAGTCAACCAAAAGAAGCACGGCACTCTCTCGCATCGAGCAACTAGGATGAGATCCTGGAAAAGCCTCTATACCATGTATTACTTGCGAATTGAGACATTTTTCTTCTTTTAATTGTGGTCACTGATTTATGAAAGTCTTTTTGTACTAATCTCGTAGAGAGGTAGATAAACCTAAGAAAAAATTTCGCGGTATTTGCAGCGGCAAAAATGATTATGCAGTCTACATTCGTTAATCACTTTCAGCCCTTATGTTGATTAACCTTCTGAGCGGGTCTCTCAATCCAACAAAAAGGCACCTTATTAAATGACATTTGAACACTTTTTGCTTCGGCGAACATTAAGTTTCGCCATTTTACCGCGTCAGACATTGGGTGAAATAAAAAATTTGTGTCGCGATTAATAAGAAACCAGTGCTATTTCGATGAGTGGTAATAATTTTTCTTCACAATTACATGTACTAAATTATTCAGTCAGTAAGAAATCGGGTTAGTTGTCGACCATTTTATCAGCAGCAGTTCCTTCGCAAGGCTGTACTGATTTTCAATCGTTTACTTAGGTAGCTGCAGTTAGCGGGCTTAAAAAAAACATTTGCTCGGATATTTATTCGAGCGTTCCATTACTATGCGTAGTTTTTTCACTAAATTCACCAGAAAGCGAGACTTATTAATCTGTATGAACGTTTAACCAATCTGGCGCGTTTAACGTTTTTATTTCTAGTTTTCTCGAATGCGCCCCCTGCTTGTTTTCAACCCACACTGGCCTAAAATGGCCCGTCGGGAAACGTCTCGCGATGGTATTCAGCTTGTGTAATAGCCGCATCGAATTCCGAGTAAATCTCATAAGATGCATAGCCCCTGTTCCCCCTTCCTTCCATACTGTCCTCCCCGTTATCCTGAAGCTCAATGCGCCGTCTATATTAAGGTCTTCGCCGCTTGTTTTCTCGATCTTTTCGGCAAGAGATGGCACACCAACTCGCGGTCATATAGGAAGGCTTGTGTTTTTTTTTTTCCTTTGCACCCTTCCTTCCGCATCCTTTGCTCGTGCCGCGGGTCCGTTCATCACTCTGCCTCGCGGTTGCTTCCTTCTTCGAGGGGAGCCCGGCATATCCCGTTGCGATTGAGATAGGGGCCATACGATCGCGCCTCCACCCCTTCTCGAAGATCAGTGCGGGTAATGTTTTCCGAATGAACTCTAGTACGTGAACCGAATTACGTAGTCGGAAATTACCTCAGGGGAAAACACTCCATCCAGCCCGTTGCCGAAATACAGACCCGTGGAGGCCTCCCAATGCAGTGAACATGGCAGGGGATATGCGTGCCTCCTTCCTCTTCATGCGGCAATTCTACCAGTTTCTGCAATTGCTTCTCCCCATTCTGCTTCTCTCTCGCTCTTTCCTTTCTTCCCTCCTGCTTTCTTCTTCGCAGGCTTTTGTTTCCGCTAAGTATCCGCTACAAAATTGCATCCGCTTTATCCCGTTTTCTTAAATCTTATGCTTTATTTCCCTATTAGACATACTTTCTTTCTGCATGTCCCTTGAGGTGTGCAAGCTGGTATGTCGTTGCAGCTTTAAAAAGATATCCAAAACAAAGACGGTCTTCGTTGCATACCGCCTAAATTTCAGTTTCGTTTTCCCCATGGTCTGAGCTATCATTATCAGCACTTATATCTTCTCTGGAACTCACACAATCTGATGGAAATGAACAGTCTGCCTTAAGCTGCCGTCTGCGTCTGTTCGTTCCGTCCGTTCAGATACCGGACAGCACAGAATGGCGACGAGGGTGAGATTGGAATACCGGACAACACAGTTTTGTTATTTTTTAGCCCACGCAGCCAAATTTGCAATCCCAGTGTAAGATGGGCGGTTTTGATGCTTCCAACTCTTCGCTTTAGCTGCTTTCTCCACTGTGTTACTAATGAGGTTTGTCCGGAGAACGCTCGAAAGACCACGCCGTGGAATAAAATCACTACGCTATAGTGTTTCTTTCAGCGCACTTTCTTCAAAATCGATGAAGGTTAGAAACTACGACGAAGAGGACGAGGAAAGGAGGTGAATACACAGGACGAGGAGAGGAGGTAAAGAAACAGCTTCGTTTCTTTGAGAAGATGAGGTAAAGAAAAAGGTTCGTTTCTTTACCTCTCTGTTTCATAACCTCCTCTCTACACCTTTTTGTGCAGTTTCTAACCTTTTTAGAAAATTAATCAACTAGGACTCGAGAACGTTTGACTAAAGTTGTTGAAATATTTACTCCCCATAAATTAAGGTTTCCTTAATATCGTCACGTAGTGATGAAAAATAAGCGGTCAACAGACGAGCAGAGTGACGTGGCAAGAAACACGCTCTTTAAGGGGCTTTGTCGCGTCCAGCTCAGCTGCCCCGATAGCAAAAGCGCGCTTAGCGCTATTTGCAGAATGGACTGATGGTCGCACTCGGCGTTGCTCCATTTAAGGCTGAGGAAGAACTCTCGAGATAAGGCGCTGAAAGTGACCGCGACAATCCTGAACATCGTGAAGTAGTTTGTATATGAATGCAATCTTGCCAAGAAAATCCTCAAAATCAGAAGCTGGTCGTGTCCGGGCTCACAAACAAAAATAATACGGCCGAGCACATGCGATTTCAAGCATGAACAAACAAACATAACAAAGCTTTGCGCCAATATGCCTTCGGCGAGCACTCGGGCCCAAGATTGAAGAAAACTAGGCAGACAGGCAAGCAGGCTTCCAAACATCTCGTCACAATGGTTCTTTAATTCGATTTCTATAAACTGTTAAATCTTTTCACTGCGTCTCGCAATAAATCGTACTGCGATGTTCTCAGGAAGATTTCATTGTTTTTGTAAACGGAGCTATATACAAAAACTCATTTATTGCAGCATTTATGACAGCACTGCACCTATCCCTAAATACTTCAACCAAAAAACTCCTCCAGCTAGGCCTACACAACGCAATACGTGGGCTTATCGAGGCCCACGGACAGACACAATACATACGTCTCACGAGAACCACCACCGGCAGACACATCTTACACACCCTCGGTATCAGGATACCAGCCACAGATCCCCCACAGCTCCAGGTCCACCACCACATTCACCACGAAGAACTTATTAAACTTCTCCACCAAAACATGCACCCCATCTACCACGAACCCCGCCGCAGAGCACGCGCAAGGGCGCTCCACAAACACTATGGCAAGGAACCGGATGCCGTTTGGGTCGATGCTGCATGCACGGGCGAGGACGCGGTTGTAGCCATCACGAACTCCTCTCTACAACCGATTGCTACCCTTCACATATCCCCCACTGCCACTTCGGAGGAGACTGAAGAGCCCGCTATTGTACTAGCCATCACGCGCACGGAGGCCCGGTATATACTACCGGACTCTAAAATTGCCGTACTAAATTTCGCCCGTGGAAGAGTTCACGTCCCTGCATTTCGCATATTGAACTCCCTCGCCGCACACCCGCCCCGCCACATGGAGCTCATATGGGTGCCTGCCCACTCCGGGAATCCCGAAAACGAGGCTGCCAACGCTTTAGCCCGAGGTTTTCTCAACCGGGCACCGGCGGCCTCCGATCTGGGGTTCTCACGGGAGCGCATGCATTCATTCAGGGAACTGACGCAGGCCTGCAAAGCCGAGCGTCGGCTGTACCCCCCCCCCCCCCATTCTTCCCTCGACAATTATCATCAGACACTTTGGAGGCGGCTCCAAACACGCACCTTATCCTCCCCTTATAAGCGCTCGCGCTATCACCAAGTCCACACAAACCCCTCATCTACCCTCTGCCACCACCCCAATCCACTCTCGATCATTTCCTTTTCCTCTGCCCAGCGGATCCTTCCCCGCGTGGCCTGGAGCACCTTACCGCTTGGGGGGCTTGGCAGACCCTACTGCGCTCCGAGGACCCGGCCAAGCAAGCCATCGCCACAGGCCGGGCTGCCAGCGTCATGAGCCTCCGGGACATGAACGTTTGAGTGCAGTGGGGCCGTGTTGGGGCCCAAGGACCTGCGTGTCCTAAACTCCCCAGTGTGTAATAAAGTTTCCACTACCACCACCTCGCGCTATCACCAAGTCCACACAAACCCCTCATGTACCCTCTGCCACCACCCCAAAGTCACTCTCGATCATATCCTTTTCCTCTGCCCGGCGAATCCTCCCGCGAGGCCTGGAGCCCTTTTCCACTTGGGAGGCTTGGGAGACACTAGCTCCAAGGACCCTGCCAAGCAAGTCGTCGCCACTGGCCGGGCTGTCAGCGTCATGGCCTCCAGGACTGGAGTGCAGTGGGGCTGTGCAGGGGTCCAAGAACCTGCGTGTCCTAAAACCCCCTGTGTCTATTAAAGTTTTCACCACCACCGGCCGGCTCAAGGTTTCTAAATCTGCTCTTGAAAAAAGAAGAGCGCGGTTCTCACTCCTAAAGGTTGTGCCATAGTTTGCTGCAGTTGTTACTGCAGCCGCACTGCAGGCAATTTGCTGTAGGTTGTCAGTACGCGCCTTCACGAATCCGCCTCTTGGCAAAATACGGGGCTGACAACCTCCCTCATGAAGCGCTGTTTCGTGATCCAACAAAAAAGTTCCATATGATGGAAAAGAACACTGCAAAGAGAAAGTGACGACATCTTTCAGATCATTCCAGTGTCCGTGCAACCAACTCCTGCACTCCAGTGTAAGAGAGGTCTGACATCGATTCTGTCGTCGAGTTCCTCGCGAATTGTTTGCGGTGATCTACATCACCACCTTCTTTTGAGCATCTCAGTTGTACAAAAACATAAGAGGGGGATGAGAGAGATGCCGTATACTTCTGTGCAAGACATCGTTTCTCCTGAAAAAAAAAACAAACAAAAAACTGCACAGCCTGGAAGGATGTTTTACAGGTTTTCTAAAATGCCTTCATGGACTACACGTGAGGACAAGAGCAGCCGAAATTTAGTTGCTGATGCCAGTGCTGACAGAGGACTGCCCGGACGAAGAACTGCGCCAAAAAAAGTCAACCTTATATAGTTGTCACAATGGCGCTATGGCGGAGAAGTTGCCGCCGGTATGACTGACAAGCCTACTTCCGACTATCACAGCTACCTACGCAATAGTGGCTTTCTACGGGCACCCGATTTAGATGCGCGCATTGCAGCAAAGGTGTCGACGGCTACGTCAAGGGTTAACGAAACGCTGTTTCTTTAAAAGAACAATGACCGTTGTTATTTTCTGAAATGTCGGCTGCGTTTGCAGAACTTTTTAACATCAGATTTACCGTTTCCAATCTCACCCTCTCCTCTTCTACTTCCTTTTTTCTCCTTCTTGACTTCCATTGAGCAGGCACTTTTGTGCCTTTTGAGGGCTACTTACTTCTCGTTGGTTAGACCTAACGCAGAGTTCGTGCACACCAGGTAAGCGGGAGGAACACCAAAGTGAATAGACGCTAACTCCTATGGCCAGAGTTGCCAGAGCTCCCTTAGCATCGGACTCTGAATTTAGCGCGTAGCGATTACACCAGAGTCAGTAAGAGCTATTATTTATCTATTTAGACCGAGATTACAATATTTCAGTTGAGAATATTGCCCTTCAGTGCACGAGATACGAAAAAAAAACTCCAAAATATTTTTTCTGCTTTCATTCAGCTTCACCTAATATCGACGTCATTCATATTCAGGCGTTTGAAACTGCTCTAGCTATTTATTCGTCGCATGAAAATGTATTGCAGTAGTTTTGTGTTATGCTGAACTCCTGTTCGATATATAATAGGTGATTTACGTGTTCTGCTGTCACTTAAACCATTTTCTGGGTGAGTTACTTATTGAGCTCCCATAAGCTCCCTTGGGTCTTATTTATTTTGCACAGCGACTGAAAACAGTGATGTCAGAGTATTTTTCTTATAAATATTACCCTTTTCTTTTGCGGGGAAGGCTAAACACTGGCGTTACATATTCATATTCTTGACAACAGAAAAAAATATCAGCCGATAAAAAGAACAGGCAATAAATTACGCTGAATTGTTTCGCGTTGAAAGACTCGCGGGACAATGGCTTCTTCTACGAAGCAGCCCAGCATGGGCTGTTTTATTCTTCAAATGATGCGTGCGAAGAAAAATCACTTCCGGAACAATGAAGACGTCTTACGCCGTCTGCTATTCTCTGAAATCCATTCTGTTATATATCATGATGACACCACAGAAAAAAAGCGGCAATCTACCCAAGTTTTTTTTTTTACAACGTGTGTCAAATTAGGCAAATGTTTAGATCTTATATCCTCTAAAGACATCAAAACAGTTGTGCTTGTTTTAACAGTCAGTAAAAAACTGGAAAGATCTATTCAAAAGGGTGAATAAGTATGGGATACTCGGTACAGAAAGTCCCCCAATATACCGACATGAAGACATAAGAAAGCAAGAGCGTCTGTTTCTGCAGCGTCTAATAGGCTGATTTCTAACCCGCGTTGAATTGGTTGGGGATCACTACTAGGTTACCAGTTAAGGGACGGAAATTGTCCTTTGGCCGCCGCTCGACCAGCGTACTACCGTAGAGTGCTCCAGACTGATCTTAGGATAACCTGTCTGCGCACAACAACTTCAAACACGGATTCCAAGGAAACAGACAGGAAGAGTGGTAGAAACAAGCGTCGCGCCCCTATTCGAAATCTCCTCGATTTTAAGACTTCGGCAAAAAAGACTACTCTGGTATGGTTACATCACAAATTGACCATAACATGATATGTTCCTGCCTTACATAAACCTAGCGTGCAAATGTTTTAGGTACTCTCTAGAGCCCTTAAACATCTTTCGGTAACTTCAATCTAAGCCTGCAGTATAATAAAAGCTGAAATTGACGAAAAATGGCAGATGGTTTTCTTCCCTTCGCAGTGTAATTGATCTGCCTCACCCGATAGTACTTCTAGAGGCTAAATGAAAAGGAATTAATCATTAGTCCTGCAGCAAATCATGCCCTACGGTGCAACCATTTGTCCGACGCAAGCTACATACAGATGCAGTAGTAGAGATTAAAATCAAGAAGCTTGTTGGTTTTGTAGCCACAAAACCTTTCAGCTTCAGAACATCGGGAGACTCCGACAAGCGAGTAATAGGTGTCTCCTGAACCTGGTGTCAGTAGCGAGGTTTATCGTATTCAGAGTACTTATGCAGTGCACTGGAGGCTGTCCTGCATCGGCAGTTATATACAAGTAGACAAACGCCTTGTCGGGGCACCAAAATCGACTTCCCAGTCATATCGCCCCTCACTCCTCCAACATCTATTTTTTAGGCAAATTGTACACGATTGTACTGAAGGCTGAAAAATTATATAAAATTTTCAAGTGTCCGGCGTGCCGAAGAGGATGAGATGATATTGAACTTGTCACACATAGCGGTCCGTTTCCATTTGGGTGCTTCTAGAGATATCCGGACAAGCAAACATGGAAACTATGATTCAGCATGCACAAGTTCATGAAAAATTCGGGTGCAAACAATGACTCTCGTTATACTTAAGCAGTTCAAATCGAAGAGACAATGTTCTGCGGCAACAATCTCTTGAAGTCTTAAGCTGTGTGGTGGCTGCAGAATAAGCCTATGTTCGAATATACTTTCAGTGCTCTCATAAATTTAGTGCAAACACGGTTTACATGAAGGCAGCTTGAAGGGTGCGGGACGGTTTCATCCCTCAGCTAACAGCTGAATGTGATGCAGATTAAACCATCACGTGCCTCAAGAGCGCCTGCATATGAGCGTATCTGGGGACAATGGGAGCACTAGAGCAGAGCCCCCACTTCAAACTGCACCGTCCGCGAGGCGCATTGCGAGGGTTTGCATACGCTAAAAAGTTTCGCTTACACGGCTCATTCGCACTGCCTCCTCTGAGTCCACGGAGACTTCACTCAATTACCGCTTGCCTGCACCCGAGTTGTGAGTGGTTTTCCTGGAAATTCCTGAAACGACCACCGCCGAACACTCACTCAACAACTGTTGGTTTCGGCGCAAATGCAGCGACAATGGGCGATCTCACGCGAATGAGAACAGTTTACTCCCCCTAAACATTGGCGGCCTGATAACTAAACAAGCAGAAGCTATAGCACGCGTGGACGATAGCGCACAATCTCACTGCAATCTGTTTGCGCTTCTATACAAGAGGAGGTGCAAAAGTGCATAAAAAGGTTCGGAGCTTCCACACCCATATTTACCGCCGTGAGATATTACCTTAAGTAAACAATATAGCTCAACTTGTGAGCAGAGCAATATGAATTACTGACGCTCCTCCCCCTCTTCCGCCCCCCCCCCCCCCCCTGTCTTTTGGATTGCTCAGATTGCCGATGAGAGAAATCAGGTGAGCCGCATATAAACCATATAATGCACAAGACCCTATTAACATTTGCGGTCGAAGATTAGGACAGTTTAAATGCCTCCATATATGGGCTAAAATTCTCCATAAAACCAAACCATACATGCTTGGCGTCCTTAAAGTTTTCCTTACACCCCAGAAAACTTGAAGCTGAGTGCGCTTCTTGATACTACGCTTGTTCTTGCTTCATTTGTCTTTCTTGATAGTGTACTGCTTCAAGTATTCACACTACTATATACTAACGTGTTTTTTGTTTGTTAAATTTCTTTTTCTTTGAGGTCTGCCGTTTATATTTTGTTTGTTTCACATTCCGAATGGTCACTACCCACAGTGACTTCGACTATCGTATTGCTCGGCACAGTAGAGATGGACTTATGTAAAAAGGATACATTGAAAAGAAGTAGTTGTACTTTCTGACTGAAAAAAAAAATCATGACTCGTACGCTATGCCTGACCACAACAGGTCTGAAAATAGGGCGAGGATATTTGGCAGCTTTTATTTTTCTTGAGGTGCACAAAAAACTTCTTGAATATATCGACACGCTGTTAAAGCTACAAAGCGGGGTGCAGGATTCTTTCGAGAAGGAAAGAAACCGAATTCATTTGATCTGAGCAGGCTCGGTCCCGCACTACATGCCTGTTGGCTCGGCTTGTTTCAGAAAATGATTTGCGCAGCATGCGAACTACGTGATAGGCTTGTTACGGTCATTACTGCCGCTTTCTTATTTTCTTTATTTGCTCATTGATTCTGACGCTCTTCTAATCTTCTGATTGCGTCCTTCTGCTTGTCCCTCTCGTTAAACTCTCGTCACTATGACTCGGTTCATTTCCCATTATCTGAGAGTTTCGGCGCTTTTCAGGCTCAGCGTTAGAACGAATGGCCTGCGCGAAACGTCTTCGAGGCCAGCGTTTGTGGAAATAGCAAATCAAAATGAAAAAGAAAAGAAATAACAGTATAAACAATGTCATATTCTTTCTAATACTTTCGCCGAGCGCAAAAAAAGTTGCTGCTTTTGATGTTTTATATTAAACATGTTTCGGGATCTGCGGCTGCAACTGCTTGGGTGTTTGTGATTGTGCGTGTTTCAGAAGCTGTTAGGAACGACGAACTTGAAATTCCGCGCCATTTGGCGGTGCCAGCTGGATGTACAAGGTCTGGACTTATTCTCCTCTCCGCACGACTGACTTATAAGCGGCGGTTGTAGTCTCTTTTTTGTATAGAGCATCAGGCGAACTTTGCACTTTACTTCCGTGGATGGTCACATTATGTCACAAGCTAAAATTAACATAAATCACTTGTTCTTTGCTGACACGTGAGAGAAAGCAGGCCTTTGCTCTTATGTATACTTCTCGGGGCTCAAAAGGAAAAAAAGGCAGCCACGCGCGTTTACCGGCGAGAAGCGGAACAAGAACGCAGTCGCCGGTTCACTCAGACCACTCTGACTCACCCTGACAATAAATAATTTCTCTGGACAATTCGTTTTCCGGCACGCTGAAAAACAAGAATAGGCTGAACGACAACCGAGAATGTCAGGCAACTGCTGTGTACCTATCGGGCGAATTACTTCGGCGGCCCCAAACTGAAAACATTCTTAGTGGTGAATTGCAGCGGTACACGAACAGAGAAGAATGAACAAAAAATGCAACACAGCACTAACAAGTGCATTTTTTCGAATCACCACTCGCGTCATTACACGCCAACCTCTTCTAAGAAAATGAAAAACAAAACAAGGAAACACGACCACGATATACACATACAGATCGGCAATTCCACAAAATCGACACAAAGACAAAGATAAATAGCAAAAAGCATTTTCTTCACTCAGTGTCGAAATAAATAGCGCTCTAATCCGAATGCGGTTAGACAATGTGTATCAGCATAGCGCACTAGCTTTGCTGACCACTGCGCCAGAGCACGAGGCTATGCGCTGCTTGCGTTGGCGTGGATAACGCTGTGGCAGAAGCACGGCACTAGAGCAATACGCGTTGGCGTTGACAATACTGCGGCAGAAACGCCGCACTGGTGCACAGGCCGCCCACGTACATTGGGTAAACTGGCAATGACAATCAAAAAGTTGGACTCGAATACCTGGCTCCCTGGGTGAGTGCACACCTCAACTGTGCTTTCAGGCACGTGGTGGTTGTATCCGCTTGCAAAAAACTGCTTTGGCGCAATATTCGTTGCCTAGGAATGTTAAACCGCCAATTAATTTTTATTTAATCTTTATATAAATTATGCGTTGCATATACCTAACTCAGGTCGTTTAAATGTGTACGCTAATGATGCTGTTTCTTGCATCCACATCGCTTAAGAATTTATAATTCATGACTCATGAATAACAGGGGCTCTATTCAATGAGCTCTCTTTTATAATGGTCATTTCGCGTCAGTCTGGTCCTCTGTCATCAATTTTTATAGATTTGAGTACGAGTCGCTTTATTTCTGGCACCATCCTTTTAACCTTTCCACTAGTTTGCGCGTGCCTTGGGCTTACAGTGACGCGACTTAAACTATACTCAAAAGCGAAACTTTCAAACTCTGAGCACTGAAACAGCGGTCCATTATCTGTCACTACCATCTTCGGAATGCCATGACGAGCAAAGAGGCTCGTCATCCTTTGTATGACGGTTGCAGCTGTAGTTGATGGGAAAAGCCTAATTTCCGGGTAACGGGACTGATAGTCCACCATCAGTAAATAGTGGCGATTATTGATAACACACAAGCCATCACTAACTCTTTTCCAAGCAAAATTTTGAGTAGCAGTGGGCACCAATGGCTCCGCATTCTGAGTGTCGCACATTTCGCTCAAGTTTTACAGTGTCACCTGCTGCGGGAGTTGTTCACCATGTCCTGGTTACCAAACTAACTCCTTAGCCAATGATCGGCACCTAGAAATACCTTGAAATTCGTCGTGCAACTCCTCTGACACCTCTTTCTGAGGAGCTGAGGCACTAACAGTCTGGTTGCTTTTAAAAGCAGCCCCTTGCATTCCACTATACATGCGCGCTCCTTCCAATAAGAGGCGAGATGGGAAGGAATCCTTGGTTTTTCTGGCCAGCCTTGGCGACACAAGACGAGAGCTTTGCAAACCACATCGGCTTCTTGTGCCTACTACACTCTTTTAAAAAAAATTCGTGAGTTTCAAGTCCTTCAATGCACGGCCTTGCATCGGAAGAAGCTTTCGACACAGTCTGTTGTCCAGCTACTCGCTTATCGCAAGAGCGCCAGCAGTGACTAAGCATTTTCCCGGAACATCGATCTCATCAAAACGATAGCGCATGAGCCGCAATTTCAACCGTTGAATTGTTGGTGGCACCATGTCAACGGGCCTTTTTTCTTATAAGGAAATAAGAGGTTTATGGTCCCTTTCAAACAGAGCATCGAGCTTTCTCAGGTATTCGTCTAATCTTTCGTCAGCCCAAGTCAGGGCTAAAGCCTCCTTTTATATTAAGGATCCTACTCGCGGCCATGGATTTGTCCGGCGTCCGTTACATCCAGAAACTAACTAGTTAACTAGTCGTAACTAATTCTAGTCATTACTAAATAGTCACTTTAGAATATTAAGCAACCATTAATGAATAGGTAGTAATTAACAATCCAGTAGTTATTAGTTAAACATTAATCAGCAGTTAAATAACCATTGATTAGTAGTTAGTAGATAAAAGTTGCACTTGGTAGTTTATTAACAATTTATTAGTAGTTATTTAATCAACTGCTAATTAGTAGGCGGTAGTTTTTTTCCCTTACGGCGCGATTCGGGTGTCCCCCGATATATGTGATACAGACGTCATTTATTTCCTTAAATTGTTAAACGGGCAAGGCCTCGCGCCGAACGGGCAATGGCGTTCCGTGGACCCCCTTGGCAACGTTGCACCACGCTGTCTCGTCCCAATCCAGACGCCTCCGAACGCCGATCAGGAAGGGTGTCGCCTAAACGCTCTTCGTAGTTTTTAATCAACATCTTCGCCACACATCAGTGACACAGGTTTCGGCTCACCGCACTTTAGGTCAACCAAATGCCCCCCCCCCCCCCCCCGAATTTTTTTGCGCATAGCTCTGCTCAGTTTTCGTCAGCGAACGCGAGGCAAACGCTATCAGGCGTCGCTCACCGTTACGTTGCGTTTGGGACAGGACTGCACCCAGGCTCAAAGACGAAGAGTCTGCCGAAAGATACGTGGAAAGGCGAGGGTCGTACAAAGCCATGCCCTTCGCGGAGCAGATAACAGATTTCACACTTTCGAATGCAGCGTTCTGCACTGGGCTCCCGTACCAGACGGTGTCTTTACAAAAGCTCGCGTTAAAGAGCCGTAGTGTGAGCTAGGTGCGGCATAAAGCGCCCCAAATTGTTTGCCCTGCCCAGAACACGCCGAAATTCCTCCGCATTACTTGGTGGGTTATTTCTTTCATGAAATTTACCTTATCCGGCGAGTAACTTGGATATGTTGATCGTTACATTAGTTTCAGCCAATCTGCTCAAGACGTTACCAAGTCTAGAAGTGGTGTTTGTCACCAAAAGTAAATTTTCGCCCATCACGGTGACAACCCTAGGGAGGTGTGCGAGGATTTCGGACATTCGGAAGGACCCACATGCTGAAGTTATTCTGAACTTTAACCAGATGAAACAGTACTGCCCAAACAGAGTTATGAGGTAGTAAGTTCTTCCGAAGCCTTAGTTAGCCGTACTTGATAGAAACCAGAATTCGCGTCCAGTTTAGAAAAGAGCTTTGCTCCTGCTATAGAACCCTGGACATCATCCACTGTGGGAAGTGTGGGCTGCCGGGTCACAGTGTGGGACGGGTCACAGTGGGCTGCCAAACTTCTTGACGACGGTGAACTACTTCACGTCCCCTTCTGAACGGACTTATTTAGTTGAGCAAGGTCTACACAGATCCTGGCATCCCCACTCGGCTTTACCACTGGTACTAACGAACTTTCCGAATAACGCCCATTTGCTTCATTTTCTCGAGTTCACGTCGGTCGCGTTCCCTGAGCGCATTTGGACCACTGCGTGGTGCGGTTAATGCATAGGGAACCGCGTTTGGGTGAAGCCCCATCGGGGTCCGGTACATTAACATTAAACCTCGGGGTCCGGTACATTACAAGTGGTCCCCTTTTGCGCGACTGAGTCGACAAACGGCAAGGCTCCAGAGCCAGCAAACAGAGAAGGACGGGTCACAGTGGGCTGCCAAACTTCTTGACGACGGTGAACTACTTCACGTCCCCTTCTGAGAGACCAAAGGCGGCAAAATTCTCAGAACCTTGCCGTCCCCTAGTGTAGAGTATAGTTCCTACCTGTACTTCTTCAGAGCGTTCTTTAAGGCCTGATGCGGATCGATAGTCGACGAAATGTTGAATCCATGCCGACCACTCTGATGTGTTCTCGAAGTCCAGTGCTGGAGGCCGGTGAAGGCCCGGTGCAGTGAAGACTTTGGCCTCGTGTGCATATTCCGAAGCTTCGTTTTTCTCACAGATCACGGCGTTAAACATTTACCATGTCGTAGCGGCGCCCGGCCGCTATCAGCTTCAGCTTCGCAACGGAGTGCAAACGCTATCAGGGACAGGTCGACGAGCAGCGTGGTCTGCTCGCAAACCTAGAGCAAAATACGCTGCTGGGTTTATTACAGCTAAATATATACAGGAGCGATGACGTCACGATTGTCCCGTGACTTGCATGCAGACGCATATGCCATCACAAATTTGACTTCATTCCATTTTCGGCTGTAATTTCGAGTTGTTTCAATTTGCCGGCTTTTAGCGTAAATTCCTATTATTTTGCCGTGGACAGTAAAGTTGGTACCATGAAAAAATTTCGCACTTAGCAAATTTGACATTTTGCATCTTATATATCAGCGTCACACAGAAAAGTGAGCAGAATAACGAAGGTGATTAAAGTCCATCTAAGTTCAGCATTTTTTTGGTCTGAACCCATTTGAACCGACTCGGACCGATCCGAACCGGAACAGAATGCTGCTCCGGAGCCGTACCCGGAACTGAACCCGAAAGGCGTGAACCCGATCCCGAAAAGAACACGACAAAATTCTGGTTGGACATCCTGGTCCAGAGAGCCTCTATTGCTCTACAACTCTTGAAATGCTGAGAATGTGGGAACACAGTGAGCACTCTCGACATCCGAAAGCAGTGAGGTTGCTGAAGTGAGGCGTCTTTATTGTAACATCATCATGACCTGTTTTCGCATAAGTCGCGGTGGTGTGACCGTGTAAATCACTCCAATGCCCTAAGCGGAGCGGAACTCAACTAGCACTTGCCAAAGAGTTCCGCTCGAGCATTCCGAAAAGGAGGCGTGGAGGGGAGAGCAAACCAATCTGGTTCGTTGCAACATATCAGCGACGTCGCGCACCGGCTCTGCGTCTCGTGCCTCGAGCAGCGCTCAGTAGTGTGTGAGTGTGTTTTTGCAATGGTTGCTACCGATCCTTCGAATAGCAAACAGTTTCCGACAGTCCGGCATGCTCTAGACAAGGGTTTGAGGCGGCTTTGTGACTGCCGCAGCGGCAAGTGCAGGGTTCTAGGACTCAGCAGCGCGAGCTGCCGAAGCGGAAGCAAACCACAAAACGCGCCATGGTCAGGGCATACAGTGGTGCTAGCGGGCTAATTGTAAACGACGCGTAAACAATGCTTGTCACAAGGAGAAGATAGGCGGATGATATACTGATGTCGGGGATTTTGTTTGATCACCAGTAAGTTTTTTTCTTTGCAGAGCCTATCGTTTTTCTTCATAAATTGATTTATGCTTACTCGGCCGGTTGCTGCGTAAACCATTAAACTGAGCGAAAGCAAGGTGCACAGGGTGCTCAGAGTAGCGCCCCGTGTTGCCTACGATGCCTCACACTGGTCGCTATACTCGTGTTGTGACCCGAGTATTCTATCATATCCACACTGCTCAGTTCATACAGCATACACTTGCGGCTGTACAAGCGTCGATAGAAATTTGTTGACACCTTATATTTTCAGGTAATATGTCAGTGTGACATGTATGCTTGTGTGCACGTTCATTGATACCGAAAGTTCCTGTGCATACGCTGTTGAAACCGTCTCTTCACCTCGACTGAAGTCTTAGCAATAAAGGTGCGGCGCCAAGCAAGCGGTTTGCCCACCTCACCTGTGCGCTCCTTCTTGTTGTGTTTTCTTCACTTCCGCTAGAAAAGGGGGATTGGGGAAGGGGTCTTTTCGGTTTAAAAAAAAAGCCTTTAAAGTACGCGGAAGTCAATTTTTCGAAATTAAGCTTCAACCGAAAGATTAGTATTCTTAAGATGAATGCCCCAGCAGCTTGGCTATCGAGTAAGGGTTAAAATCTGTCAAGGAGGATAATTAACCAAGTGCAGAAGCCAGGGGCGTTGCCCAGCGGGGTGCGGTGTAATTAAGTAGCCCAGCTGTGCCTTTTCCTGCAGTGTTCCGATCCCTTATATACCTCTGAAGACTGGGAGGCTTCACATTTTCGGTAATCAACATTTGCTAGCATAACACATTTAACTGTCATCACCCGACTTATGCAGTTACCCGATTACGTCGGCTTCTCCAGTGCATGAAAGCATACTGACTCGAAAGAGGGATGGTTAAGCGGCAGTTCCATAGCTGCCGTGCACACCCAAACCGTGTGATGTCAGTCATCTCGCTCAGCCCAAGGCAAATGACCAAATGAGAACACGACAGACCACACCCTATGATGGCACTCACCGTAGACTTGAGTTGCAGTCTGACGGAATTATTTAGTTTAGCGTGCTTTATTTAATTGAAACAATTCCTTAAAACGCTCGGCTACAAATGCGGCCATTTATGCGTTAATTACATATTGATCGAGTCCTATAGCTCACAAGAACGACCAAATAAACAACAAATTGCAATTACTGAGCCTGAGTAGCTTAGCACATTACATCGCCAAAAAAATGATATTTTATTCCTGGAAAATACCGTTCACCGAAAACAAACAACCGAAAACTGTGTGCTGAAGTCATAACCGATAAAAAAGTCCACCGAATGTTCTAAAAATAACGAAAAGTCCAACGCCTAATTGCAACGAACCCTCCGCCTTCAGAACCATTACAACCGACCGCCTGCTTGGAATAAGGCAGAAATAACGGGATAAACAATTGCTGAATCGAATAAGTGCACAATTTAATTTCATGCAAAGACTTCGGTTTTTTTATTAAATTATATTTCGTTGATGCGCCTATGATGCACAATGGGCCATTCTCGCGAACCTTTAAAGCAATCTCGAGCAAAACATATTACTGCCGTGAGAAATTGAAATGGTTCCGTTTGTAAGTGAAAGTTGTGAAAGGGTAACGCTCATACCCGTGGAAACCCTCTAATAAATAGCTTTCGCAATGAAATACCGTAAAAGAGAGATCTGCATTGTTGTGTGCGCCTGTTCTCACAAGGATATGGTAACATAAATTCTTGGTTATTGACAGCCATGCTAAACTCGACGCCAGTATTAAATTGTTCTGCTTTTCTTTTCTAAGCGAGTAGTTTGCCTTGATGTTTTGGAAGCCAAAAGCAGAGGATTTTCGCAATCGTGTCATTCCTAAGAAATGCAAATGGTTGATAACCTGAGAACATTTATGCAAGAAGCAAGAGAAGCTAAGAATGTACTCACATAAAAATAGTTTCGCTCGCCATCGTCTGAACTATAGGAGGGCCTTACAATACGTGCTAATAGCTTTTATTGCCAAGAAAAGACCGCCATCTTCCATTGAGCAAACCGGATTTTTGACTCGACACCCACTAACACCCTCCGCTTGACCCAGTATATCATCCGTGGACATCGCATTGCTTTTTTGGAATAGTTTATGTACCAGAGCCATAAAATGAATCAAGCTTTCTAAATTTGTAGTTTCTTCTGCAGAACATCCTTTTTTTCCCTCCATTCCTGAAGTTCAATCTGCGCAATGTTTTTATGCTGGCAGCGAAAAACTGAAATTTCACACCGTAGTACAACTGGCGGTCTTAGAACGAATCAGAGTGCGCTTGTACAAGCATGTTTGAGCCGCTGGGGAAATCTTTGCCCCTTTGTTTCGTCGATTCGCGTGGACAAAGGTGGCATTAGGGAACATGGCCGGCCACGGGAAAGGCAGCTCCAGTGTGTAACCGAATTACGACAAGCACCGCGGGCTTTAAGCTACACGGGCCGATGTTGGAAATGGGACGATGCTACTGAGCGCGCCCGGCGCCTTCATAGATGACAAGTGGAGTGCATTCGGTTTTTCACGGCGAGTTCTCGAGGGCCAGGTCTACAGAAGGAAAAGAAAAAGAAAAAAGAAATTGCAGAACGAAACAGAGATGAGATAGGGCTCAAAAAGAAAGAAAGAGTAAAAGAAGAAAAGAGGTCCGCTAAGAAAGTCTCGTCACAGAGAGAGAGAGATGGAGAGAGAGAGAACAAAATTGGCGGTGGTTTAGCTCTGGTTAAACCTGGAGTGACGCGATAGCTACAGCTGGCCAAGTGGAACTTGGTCACGTGACCAACCACGTGACGAACAACGTGATCAGCCACGGCGCCGCGCCGCCGGCAGTTGCTCCACACCACGTGACCAAGCTCGTGACAGCGTGGCGGCGCAGCCACGGCGCCGCCACGCTGAAGGCTCGAAACGCTACCGTAATGTAGCAATAGCTACAAAAGAGAGAGAGAGAGCACTCAGCCATGTCTTATTAAGTCTCGTGAGCCAGCCTTGTTCACTACGTTGTGTCTTCTCGCATTTTATTTGCTTTATATAAAGCGCATACATTCGTCGACATTTAAATTGTGTGCAAAGGTAGTGCTTCGATTTTAGTGATTTTTTTCGGCGCTTATTCTCATGATTTTGATGCGTGCGTCAGGGATACAGATGTTCTTGCACCGAGCTTTGAATACGATGCTTTGGGGACGCAAAGCCTAAAAAATCAAGCTGTTCGTCCCCGAAGCGTGCCCCTACATTTGGGTCTCCAGACTTGAAAATAATTGACGACGAAGCCTCGGTGAAATTCGTGGCCTGCAGAGAGATCCCGAGGCGAGTAGTTTCTTCTTCTTCGCTCTTCCAAAAACAGAAACGGGAAGAAACGTCGCTCAGTCTCCAAAATAATGCACTAAAATAATTTAAACTGAGAAACATTAAATGACGATTTGCCCCTTGTTTCCGCTATAGTTGCACATGCGCAGGGGCACAGAACCCTTTTAGAGTGGGAAAGCAGTTTCATTTATTCAGAACGGGTATATTTTCTGTGTACGATATTACAAGAGCTGTCTATAATCGAACCAAAAGCAAGAAGTAGTAACTAATTCAGCTCGGGTGCTATTAATGTTTTTTTTTTCGGTGCCCAACAAAACCAGTGCCGTTCTTCCTTAACGCTTATCGCCGTGATTGTTCATCCACTTAGAAAGCATGAAGAGCAGCGGACACGTTCCCACGCTTACTATGAAATAAAACAAGAAAGAGCAAACAAAAGCGCTCACACCATGTTCTTAGAAAATTTGGTGTCCACAGAAGGAAAATGACATCCGTCGGCATGAGTAAGCACAACGAGGGGTCCACAAGAGAAATAAGGTGCATGGTTTTATGCAAACTTTGTATTGCATACTCAACCCTACATTTATCTCGCCAGTTAATCCAACATTCATTGTTTTTTTGTTTTTGCCACCTTTTATCCCCCAAGCACCGTGGAGATTAACTCGTAACAAAGAACCAAAATTCTTATCTTTTGATGTTGCCATTTAAGTACCCCCCTCCCCCCAAAGAAAGGAAAAAAGGTCGGATGTGCGTTCTTTGTTCTGGGCGCCTCTCGAACATGAGTTTACAGAAAGGACATTACACGGCGTGAGTTCGACAGTTAAACACGTCCAAGGTGTCGATCCCTTTTTTCATTCTCATCCCCATTTTCCTCTTTCCCCGGAGGACGCGTCCTTAATGCCTCTCGAACGAATACAAGGAAGCCATATGCTTAGTAAAAGCAAACACCTGTCGGCAAAGCCAAAACCGGCATTGGCGTGCAATCGAGAGAGTCGCAAGACAGACAACCCCTTCCTGCCGACTCCCTTCTACCCCTTGAATCTCCTGCCTTCTCCTATTTCAGTTTTCTTTTCGAAAAAGCAGTTTCCTTTATGTCTGTCCCCTTCCTCGAACAGTGCATTGGCGACGGTGAACACTCAACCCGTTTTCCCCCTTAGGCGACTTAAAAGTGGTGCTACTGAGTCCTTGCTGTTCGGCGTGGTTAAGGCTCTATTATACTCCGACGTTCTCGGCGCGCGCAAGCGCGGCGGTTGTGGTCGGACACGTCACGTTGGCGACGCTGCGCCGGGCTGAAATTCGCTCCCTATACTCCAGCCGCGTCGACACAAGATAACGCTGAGCGACAAGCGGCGAGCATGCGCAGAAATCCATTCGTCCGTCTTGCTGCCTCTGGGTAGAGGCTACGCGCTCCGCAGCCGACGTGCGCGGTGCATTCTGGGTTCGCGGCTTTGATGCGCTTGGCGCAGAATAGGCACATGCTCCATTCCGACGCCAGCACCGTCAGAGCGCGCCGAAGCCGCTGAACACGTCGGTGGTCAAGCGGCGTCGGAGTATAGAGGGTCTCGCTTTGGCCAGCGTGACGTGGCAGTGCCGCGCGCGTTACGTCGAACAGACTGCACATGAGCCGGCAACACCGCCTTTTGAAAGCCACTTAATCATAATACGGGCCGCGTGCACAAGCGAGGGATTTGGTGCGCTTGATATTTGGCACCCATCTTCCGCACTTCAACTTCAGAGGCTCTCCAATTGAATATTGAGCTTCCGGGATACACTTTTATGGTGTTCTTTTTCTAACCAGCACGCTTGCATGTGCGTGTGTATCTTCATATGTGCGTGTCGAGGCGCACGGCCCCTAATACAGTAACACGCCTGTGGTTTGACACGGTCACGCACCTTAGCAAAGGCGAGCTGAGGCCAATGGCTGGTCCCCGCAATCCGGGGCCCTGAAGAGTTGATATAAATCAGCTCTGCCCACCCCCACCAGCTTGAAAACCCACAAGACCTTTCAAGGCCTATCAAGTTCAGAGGAATCCCCCCTTGCTATTTATCGTGTAGAATTAAAAATCGAACTATAAACAAACCCTTGCAATCAAAAAAATGAAAGCAGAAAAATGTCCCATGGTTTTGCCTCTCAGTTGATTGCTTTTATATGGTCCCTGTGAAAGCAAGTGTCACGCAGGCGTATGTGATGAGAGTTTGTCTTGGCTCTTTATTTCTATTTTCGTTCTTTTTCTTCGCTTACTTAGTTCCTTTTTGTGCCAGCGCCTGCAAGCCAAACGCCGGGAAAAGACGGTTAGGAAAGCCCCCACTTAGCGGATAACAAGAAACAAGGACTAGTATAAGAACAGGCTGTTCGTTATTTCATTGTCGGCATTAATTGGACCGTTACATTTCTCACAAAGCGTCACTGATCAAAAGTGCATGTAATAAGGCAAATAAAACTGTTTCTTCTATAAAATCCTCTCAAACTTAAATTGGGGTTAATGGGTTTCGAGCATGCCGTGCTATCAAAACGGTAGGCATCTGGCTTTCTTTTTGATTTGGGTGAGTTTGCTAGGATGGGTCGATCGATATGTATTTTAAACCCGGTAAATCATCAGTGATTAAACAGCTGACATAGCCACTGGCTTGTGACATGTGAGGAAAGCTTTCGTAGAGGTGTCGGGAAGCGAATAGCCAGAACTCGATCTTTAATCATTTTTTCTTGGAGTCAAATTAAGTGCACCAGCAATCGTTCATGTTCAAAAAACAACTCTTCCGAAAAAAGATTGAACAAAAAAGCACCGCTCAAAGTTGTTTTAAACATGCAGAAGTGCTGCTGCGTACACTGCAAAGCTTAATCTTGTTATCTTCTCGGAAGAGCCCGGCCTCATAATCTATGTTCTGCATGTTTACGAAGCACCCAGCTTTGAACAAAAGTTTGAACAAAATCAGCCTCAATTTTTGTTACAATACTCCTGTGAGGTACAGCCTTCAATTTTCTCCGCCCAGAATCTTTAACCTAATAACAATACAAAAGTGATTTTTCATGATCGTGCATTTACGAATCGGCTTTTTTTTTTCATTTTCCTTGCAGGAAGTTTATGTTAGCATTAAATTAGGCTGCTTCAAAGATGTACCGTTTCTTAAGTTCAGAGCTGACGGGAGAACGAGCAAATTACACAGTTTTTGTCTTGCAGCAAAATTCTTTAAATCATTCCTTGTTGCCATAATAAAGTATGCTGGAAAGCAAAAGCAACAATATTTTTATAACAATGCGGAAACAATTCGGGCTTCCCGAACAGTTCTGTATCAATTCGGCTCTAGCTTTATATATCTTTCGTTGCCAGTATCTGGAATGAACTGTAATGTGAAAGGTCTAAATAAACACGCATTTTTGTCCCATATTTTTTATATGCGCTAAGATTTAGCAGGCTCACATATTTTATTTGCTGTTTTTCGTTTTTTTATTTCCCGTTTTATTTTTTCTTCGTATCTACCTAGGTAGTCGGACACGTATTTGCCAGGTCTGTTTGCCAATTCAAACTAACCTGTTGTTCATTTTGATCCCATTAGTAGACATCATCATCATCATCAGCCTCACTACACCCACTGCAGGGCAAAGGCCTCTCCCATGTCTCTCCAATTAACCCTGTACTTTGCCAGCAGCATCCACCTTTTGCCTACAAACTTCTTAATCTCATCCGCCCACCTAACCTTCTGCCGCCCTCTGCTACGCTTACTTTCTCTTGGAATCTACTCCATTGCCCTTAAGAACCAGCGGTTATCTTGCCTTCGCATTACATGCCCTGTCCAAGCCTATTTCTTACTCTTGATTTCGACTAGGATGTCATTAACCCGCGTTTTTTCACTCATCCACTCTGCCCGCTTCCGGTCTCTTAACTTTACACCTATCATTTTTCTTTCCGTGGCTCGCTGCGTTGTCCTTAACTTAATCTGGATTCTTTTCGTTAGCCTCCAAGTTTCTGCCCCGTAGGTGAGTATCGGTAGGATACAGCTGTTGTACGTTTTTCTCTTGAGAGAAATTGGTAAACTGCCACTCGTGATCTGAGAGAACCTGCCATATGCGCTCCACCCCATTCTTATCCTTCTAGTTATTTCCCTGTCATGATCCGGATCAGCTGTCACTACCTGCCCTAAGTAGACGTATTTCCTTACCACTTCCAGCGCCATGCTACCAATCGTAAACCGAAGATCTTTTCCGAGGCTTTTGAACGCTACTTTGGTTTTCTGCAGGTTAATTTTTAGACCCAGCATTTTCTGCCTGTCTAACTCATTGATCATGATTTGCTGTTCACCTTTTGAGTGTCTCAGAAAGGCAATGTCATCAGCGAATCACAGATTATTTAGGTATTCTCCATTTACTGTTCCCAGTTCATGCCTCGGAATACCTCCTGTAAACAGTCGACATCAGCACCTGCAGAATTTCTTGTACACGACCGGTGTAAAACCGGGTTATGCCAGCTTCCCATCTTCGAAGTTGAGCGCGTTGTCTGACTACAGTTAAATCACTTTCTGCTAGCGCCACAAAATAGTGCGATAGGTTATTATATTTTGTTGTGAGAAGTTTGGAAGAGTAGAAAGGTGAAAAGATTTAGGCGGTAGGTGGTCAAGAAAAAGGCTCGATAGGATAGAGGGGCTAGATATTATCGGGAATGGATGGACAAAGAGTGACGTAGCACTTTTATCCAGTGTTTCAAGCTTAATTGCGGGAATTTTTTTTTTGAATGCTGTGATCGCCCCGCAGCTGAAAAGTAATCATTAAATATAAAAAGATTTAGAGAACAAATGCTTTCGGGTAGATAGTGGTATTCGGACTTCTGTGTTCATGAAATATATACCGCAGTATGCCAACTAACCGCCAGATTGAACTGAAATACCAAGAAATACACTACATGCCAGCTATATTTACGGTTTATGGGGATTTAACGTCTCAAAGCGACTCAGGCTATGAAGGACGCCGTAGTGAAGGGCTTCGGAAATGTCGACCACATAAGGCTGTTTAACGTGCACAGACATCGCACAGTACACTAGCCTCTAGAATTTCACTTCCATCGAAATTTGACCCCAGCGGCCGGGATCTAACCGGTGCCTTTCGAGCCAGCAGCCAAGCGCCACAACCACTGAGCCACCGCGACGGCACTAGCTATATTTTGGGCGTTAAGGGGTTCTAAAACGGGCACTCAATAATATTGCGGTATGCTAGATTGTTAATGGAAATTGTTTTACAAATATCCTCTAGCCAAAATGTTTTTAATGCGTTTTCCAGAAGCTGAGTAATCTGTAGTCAAAATATGAATTTCCCCGGCTTCCCGCCTCTCCCTCTCCTCTCGTCACGTTTTGCGTGCTAAAATGTTGGCGCTTCTCAGCCGGCCCCACTCAATCGGCCCCTGCGCCGGCTGCGGACGCGCGCTGGAATTCCCCTTTGGCACGGTGAACCAATCATAGCAGCCCACTGCTGACATAACGAGCGCTGCATGACGTATTTCCGGGCCCATTCGGGCGATAGACTGACACCGCTGGTCGCTGCGAGGCGCAGTAGCGGGAGTTTCTAGAAATTTATTAGGAATTATCGGCTCACCCTTGAAGTGTTGCACTCGGCTTTAACAACCAGTGGCCTGTCCTCTACATAATGACGAATTTTATAGCAAACCTCAAACACCCTTTTAAGGTCCCTTAAAATTCCTGTCTTTCACTGCTGTTAATGCTGAAGCTTTTTTTTTCTTTATTATTCGAGAACTGTCCCATGAAGCTTTTGCCCAGCGAGATATGAAAAAAAAATGGCAGGAGTCTCAACCACGGATGCGGCCGAATACAAGCATAAAGAGGTCGTGACCGCGATAGTGGCATATAATAAACCTTAAGCCACGATAGCAGCAGTCACTAATGAAACTAACGCGTACGATGCCGGGGAGACAGAAACGGCGTAGTCGATCCAAATAATCAGATTGCCATCACACTCGCAAGCCGCCTGCAGAAACCTTTTCAAAAAGACAGCTGCTAAGAAGGCGGCAGCAATAATGTAAGAAACAGTACTAAACGTCGAGAATGGTCATTATAGTACGGACATCTCCTCACGAGACTCTCCATGGTAACAATGATTCCAACGGCGCACCTCGAGCACTTCCGAACCGGGGTTATCGACAACGGCGAAGAAAAGGACGACTATCTAGCCACATGCCCAAAACTATTACAGCACTATTGACTAGCGAAGAAACATGACCACAGGCTCACAAGGAGCTAAGAGATAAGCAAGTAGGGAGAGGTAGAGTTACGCAAACTCCAGAACAATAGGCACCCAGAGTTTAGCCTTGTGCATAAGATGTAACCCAAGTCATTCTCGGAGAAAGCGCATTTTGTGAGGAGTATCTGAGCATATCGTGTTGAGTGGGTGTGTCAAATGAACCAGGAACTAGATGTTATGAAAACATTCCCTGTTCAGCATTGGGAGGAAATGTTGAACATCTCATGCCTGGAGCATTAAAAAGTTCTGGTCTAACGGCCGAGACAGGCACCTGCTTCCAATGACGTCCTGTAATAAGGACTCCACTCCCAATTTCTTGCTCAATAATAAAGTTTTATTCATTGTTTCATGGTCCAAAAAAAGATAAGTGGTGCCGATGTAAGACTGCTGGCTGAATCTTCTTTTTCAGCATTCCTTCATAATTTTCTGAACAATGGTTACAAGTTTGATTCGTGATAAACGTCCCGGCATCCCATCCCAGCTTCACATTGAGTATTAGCAAAAGGCAATTGGCAGGTAGCGACACGATCGGTTCAGTTCATGGTTATTTTTGCTAGTTAGGAATTACATTGAGAATCTTCAACTTTTTGGCTCTAACTTTTTAATAAAGGGAGGAAATTGAATGGTGTTAGAAACAAATTAAACTTCAAGCAAGGTGTTCTAGCTGAGTTGTGTTGAGTTGTATGCTACAGGTGGGATTAGCCCTGCTTGTTCTGCCGGCAATTGCTCCACCGTAGCCTCACTTTTATGTTAAGAATGACCTAAAACCTGTCGGATCTGCCCCGATATGCGCACAGTCACTTATATTCCACTCCAGTGCACATATTCCACTCCAGTACATATTCCACTCCCGCAGTCACATCTATGCACACATTCCCCCCCCAGTATAACATAATCCACTCCAGAAGTCATCATCTGTGCACATATTCAGTCACAGTAGAACATAGTCCATTGCAGTGCCACCATCCATGCACACATTCGCTCACCGTATAACACAGTCCACTCCAGAAGACACTATCTACGCACACATTCACTCACAGTAGACTATAGTCCGTTCCTGCTGCCACCATTTAGAAATAAGATCAGTGTCCTGCAGAAATGTTAAAAGAAGGCGTGCATCCTCTCTTCTGCATGTCTGGTTTCCTTTGGGTAGATAATGTCCTGAACTGTACTGTGCAGGGCTCCTGTCTTCTTGAAGGAAGCGAACATCACATACCTTTCCGCATTGTACTCTGTCTGGACAGTACATAATATAATATTCTATATCCCCGCACACATCACATAAAGAACATAGCGGAGACGATGCCATGCCCATCTTATGCATCCAGGCAGGAGTACGAGCAGAGAACGTGCGAATTCGATGTAGTAGAGTGGCCTGTGATTTTCTCAGTTCCTTGGTCACACATGGCCTGTGAGGCGCACTCCACAGGGTACTAAAATGATCGAGCCCCGTTTCTAAGGATAAGGATAAGGCAGCAGTTATAATTCTCAAATTGTTGACCATTCGGGCTCCTGACAACAAGTGACCATCAAATCTGATCGGTGTAGACTACCAGTTCTCTTCTTGATCCCCCAGAGCTTGTCGTTAATACTCTATAAATCAAATATTCCCATTTCATAGAGTCGGTCGGGCTTAGCAAAGCAAAATGGAATGTATACTGAGCTCACTACCACAGTCTGTAATAAACAATAAATCAATGTCCTGAAAAATTCGACCTGAATTTCAACCTTTTGTGATTATCAATCGCCATGCGTCTATGAAGAATTACTTGTGACGCTAGTTTTGCTCAAAGGCGTACAGATAAGCAAAGCAGCACTCAGTGTTTGTATTGCTCTAACTCGTAAGGCAAACAAAATCAACAAACAAGAGAAAATTCTTACGCTTTTATCGTACGATATTGCACTGTTTCCTTAGTTTGACTACGGAGAGTGAAGCAATCTCTTCGATGTGCTTTTTCTTCATACGGCAAAAAATGTATTAAAGTCTGAAATGATTTGTCATTCTCTTGCGCCTAGAAACAAAACATAAACCGAAAAGACCCTAATATATGCGGAGATATTTGCATAATCGACCATCAGATGTGTCTCTAAATTCTCTTTTTGCCAAGCGGTATCAACAGGGGTTCGGTTGCATAATTGGATATTTTTTTTGGTCGGGAGTGCCACAGCTCCCAGCAAATCCAATTAAAGAACGGGGCCTAGAAACTGATTCACTACCTCGGCTCTTATTCATAACTCTTCTTCGCTTTTATATAGATCCATGGTCTCTGCGTTTATCTTTACAACATCGCATGATCTATGCACTAGAAGAAGTAAAAGTTAATGAGGCCCAAATTACCACGTAATTAATAACCGTTTCATAAATGCCGCACCCCGAACGTCCTGCTTCCTCGCTGGGTTAAATAATGAAGGACAGCAAAACGCTAGCCGCACGTTGGAAAGAGTGGGTGGGTTGGATTGGGAAGCAATCTCTATTGTGTAACGGCTTCCGAAAAGGGAAAGAAGAAAAGGAGAAGGAGAAAAAGAGGTGCCTGAGAGCGCCCAAGGCCTTCCGCTTGCCATACATGTCTCGCCTGCACTTAGCTCTTTTAGCAGGATGCGACGTTTGCGTTTTGACCCCTTCTTGCCTCAGAAACGGTTCCGGTTGTTGCGTGGCGATAGCTTTGTGATAAATAGGGGGGGGGGGACCAACAAAGTCCCCTTTTGTCAAGCTAACAATGTCCCAGCGATGACAGAAGCCGCTGTTTTGATTTCCGTTCTTTGCTAATGGCCTCGCCGTGGAAGGGTTGCAAAAAACAAGAAGTGATGGTGCGAAGAAGAAAAATGCAGAGGTTGGAAAGCGGAATAGCAATGAAAGGCACAGAGCGAAGGCACAAGCCAGCCATGGAACTATTTCGCTGATAGTGCAACACAATGATCGCCGCCACAGAGAGCCATCCTGGCCGCACACTTCCATTTCGACTCAAGCGGAGGATATGCTTAGGTTAGATAAAGAACGCACCTCGCAAGCAGCTGATAAATTGTAGGGTGTGCGAGCGGCAGATTTTGTATGTTGCGATAATTTCGCTGCTACGGTGATGAAGGCGTCCTCCAGCGTGCGCTGCACTGCGGCGAAGAAACCTCGGGGAAAAGGAAATGGGGGAGACGCTGCTGGGAATGAATTGTCTCTGAGGAACGCCCGTGGTGACATCAGAAGACGCCACTTCTCAATGTTTCTGTTTGTTCCGATGTTTGAGTTTTGCGGTTGAGTACTTGAGCTGCAGTGGAGAGCGCTGAAGGGAGAGAAAGGGGGAAATTTCCCGGCATTCCCATGTTGCTGCAACCTGCCTCTCGCTTCAGACAACGCAAGCGGTGGCGGGCGGCGAAAATGGCGCATGAAGCGCTAACAAACCTTTTGTCAGCGAGATGACTGGCTGCGCATCCTTGCCTAGAATGCAACCTTCCTTTTTTTCTCATTCTTTTAGTTGCAGAGATCTTTTTGTTTCTGATTATCACATTTTCTTGTAGACCGCTAAGATTTCTCTTCCTAGGCAATCGAGTTCACGTTCAATGCAGGCACATTTAATGTATGGCATGCTTCACTGTTTACGCAACACGGCAGTGCTCCCCCCCCCCCCCCCCCCCCCCCCCCCCCTCCAAGCAGAATGGTGCCTCCACATGTGCAAAGTCCGGTACAGATTGCATGGTAACAAGTACGGCAACCTCTTTTATATCATGCTGTGTATTAGCAGTTTGCGCCACCTATTTCGCATAAGAGTAGGAAAAAGGGGTATAGAGAGAGAAAATTATTCCAAGAAGAGAATACAAGGCTGTAAAAAAAATTGCGGGGACACTTAAGGTCCTAATGAAAAGCCTGACAAGCTAGCATTAATGGGTCCATTCAGAGGCCTGGGGTGTTCTTCTCGCACCACTTCGCAGACACGGTTATTCCCTACTTTGCATTCATTGATCGCGTGGAGTCCTCATATCACTCTTGACGTCGTGGGGCAGTGGCTAAGCGAAGCGCCACTACCCCGGCCGGTGGTAGAGTTTCTCCTGTATCAAAAAACGATCGCCGCTGCAGGGATTGAACTAAGTACCTTGGGGTCAGCAGGCGAACATGAAAACCATTGAACCACCGTGGCGGACATCTGGGACACGGATAGCATGATTACTACTTCAGTATATATTGAATGTTATTTATTATATACTGCTGCAACAAGGCACTAAACATGGTACGCATATCTGTAACACTCGAACGCAGGCGTGCTTCTATTCTAAAATGGCCCCTTCTTCCTGTTCCTCGCTATCACACTGGTGTGAACACACTTTGCTTTGTAATTTTGGTTACGTATTTCATACACACCGTTATAACTTTCCTAACGCTTTTGGGGTATTCACTTCTACGCATGCCAGCTTTCCATTGTCAGCAAGTGGCAAAGAGCGCAGTTCCAGCTTATCATTAAAGTCTTCGTCATTGAAAGGCCCCCTGTGATTCCAAATTTCATTTAGGTTTAGTGTGTGGTGAGCCCAAAGAAGTTTATAAAGGGCTGCTTTCCACGAACCAAAATCCACCAGTGTTTTATCTAAACTATAAAAATATACAAATGAAGACCGAGTTGAATATAGTGTGTGTCGTAGAAGAAACCAAAGGGCAAATGATCACAACCTTTAATCAAAATGATCTGATCATTAACGCTTTTTTTTAACTCAGAAAGCGCATTGTTGTTTTACGAGTTTTATGGTGCCGAACCGCTTCTAATGCTTATTAAAAATATTGCTAATTCTAGACGCCAGAATTCCTAGGAGGAAGAGAGATTGAAATATCCCATTCGAAGCAAAGGACAGAACCGCGTCAAATATATCACAAAATATTTTGTAACATTGTCCTAACGAATTTGTTTTCTGTTATTTGTAGAATTTTTTCTGTAGTACTGTAATTTATTTTTTATTACTTATCTGTGGCCTGTAGTTTCGAAGTACTTCTCGCTATCAAGTCCATAAATATATATCGCTATTAAAAGAATTTTAATAGTGCTACAAGTTCTTGGTCAGAAACATTAGAGAAAACAGGTTGTGAGCATAGAAACGTTTTTGCTGCCTTTCTCGACAAGGGTGAGGTGACTATAGAGAAAAGAGGAGCAGCATGAGCTCGGACTTGCGAAATTGCATCCAGACATAATATGAAGAATGTTCTAAGAAAAAAGGCCGAAGGAGAGACGTGACAGAACGAAATAAATAAATCTAAGAAAAAATCAGCAAGCAGACTATTGGAAGAACAAACTTTGGAAAACAAATTTTAAACCGATGAAGCTAGCCCCAGTTGTAAAACGCAATATTGAGGTGTTTGCCACTACCGTTTCCCGACTGAAACGCGTTGCTTAGTATGCAATACTTTTCACGCTACCAGGAGCGAACAGGATTGCGAGTTCGAGCACCGAGTACGGTTAGCGCTTCTCTTTGCAATGCTTCAGCTGAGGCCATCACTAATTCACTCTGCTAAAGTAATGACTTTTTATTCGGTCTTCAAAGAGAGAGTTTCTCTCGGTGAATCCAAATCGGCGAGGCAGATCTTATGACTGTTACAGAATTTTTTTCTCTATGTTCGCTGTTCGGATCTCCACACGTGTACATGATGTGTCTTTCTGGATTAAACTTTCGCGGCACATGTTTCAAACCGGGCAGTTATTAATGAAGAAAAAGTTACTTTAAGCTTCCAAAATGTAATCAAGCTTATTTTGGTTTCAGGCAATTAATAAAGTATTTTTTTAATTACCATGACACCTGCTGTTGAGAATTCATGGCAATGCACGGGAATTTCAACCAAACTGGCTATAACGAATGAGTGCTCGAAGATAGAGCCTACACTGAAATACATTCCATAGCAAATAGTGCATTCCTTATACAGTGCTCAAACCACGACTAGACTACTATCACTGTGGCACTAAAGATGCTCAGCATGACCAGTGGTAGCCTCCAAACTTTTGGTCCCCGAGTTACAAAACTTAGAAATCCTCCCGTTCGGCTCGTTACTCCTGCCTCGTTGTGGTAATCAGTAGCAAACTGTCCCGTGACCGGTAAGAACCATCCCGTGACCGTTGTCACGATACGCGTAGAACGTCATCTGCTTCCCACTCGTTTTCCAAGAGGACGCCCTTCTATCTTCTCCGCTGCAAGTTCGAAAAGTTGCCGTTCGACGTCTCGCGTGAACATCTTGTCTCCAGCATGCGCATGCGAAGCGGTAACGGGTGTACTGTTATTACGCGAAAGGGCAAAGGCCCTGCGTCGCAAAAAAGCCGGTGTCGGGGTCGCCGTTGGCGTCACGGAAAAACGTGGACTGGTCGAAGATGGCTGTCACAAGCGGCTCCCATAGATAGTACCAGCCGGACCTGCGGCGCATCACAAATCCCTGACCCTCGAGTTCCGAGTAAAACAAACTACCGCTGCATTGTTCGTACGGCTAGAGGTCCATTCGATTCGCCTGCACTCGCTGCACCTGTTCTGTAAAGTTGTGAAGCGATGCCGCTTAGGTGCTGCGAGCGTGTGGCGCCAGTTCCGCCAGCGCAAGTGCAGCTTGGCACTGGCTGCTTCCAGAATGAATGGTCGAGGGCAGGCCCGGCCGTCTGCTAGCCTAGGCGTCGCCCACCTCAACGGCTACCAACATCCCGAACCGCGTGAAAAATTTTCGAACACAACATCGCAGCGAAGTGCTGCCATGAACCAGCTTCGATCGATGCATGTGCAACTCGCAGCTGCTGGTGCGAAACGCACGTGCTTTCTTTTAAGCAACACAACAGTGGTGTGCGCGCGCTGAGTGACAGTAAATAGCGGCGCGTCCACCGCGATTGTGACGGCCGGCGGGCGGGCACTTTCGCCACTTTCGCACTGTGTTCGCGCGCCTGTTCACGAGTAACAGTTCGCAACATGCGGGCACACGAGCACGGAAGTATTGACCCACACAGTGTTTGCCACTGCGCGCATGGGATGGCTGACCCTCGCGCGGTTCACTGCGCAGACACTGCACAGAAATCTCTGCAAGTAGGTACAGGCCTGATCAACAGGTCCCCAGTGACGTTGCGTACGAGTCGGACTCTACTGGAACACTGTTGTCGACGAGCGGATAAAACTCAGCCCCTTCGCCGAGTTTACGTACAAGCCATCGTCACGCAAGCATCGTCTGCTTCCATAGTTGCTGCACCTGCACGATTTCGGCGCCGACCACTGAGGAGGTGCCGAGTTTTCCGGAAGTTTTCCTCAACTATACCTGCACAATGTCTGCACTTTTTGAACCGAATGGCGTCGTGCAGACGACGCCAACTTGAACCGCTGAAAAGAACAGCGAAGTGCAGCACCACGAAACCAGTTCACAGAGTGCAGGCGAATCGAAGGGACCTTTGGTTAATACGGAGCTTATATGCATTATTATTGTGATTGCGAAAGAGGAATTAGTGTCCGTACCTGCGTGGGAAAGAGGAACAGCTGGCGCGTCATACCCTTAAAAACGGACCGAAGTAGTAAGAAAATTAGGCCCGTGTTTAATACAAGATTCTTTATTTCGAAGACTTTTCTTGATAACATGTACAACTATTACGGATCTAGTTTGACGTGTATGGGACGGTGCCTTCGTCTGATTATGGCTGAGATTCATTACTGCATTTGCGTTGTGGTCAAATAATATGACAGAGTAGCTGATGTGTTCCCACGGGGAGAATAAGGTAAGTGTGTGGAGAATTGCTTTTCGATCAAGGGATTCAGCCTCGTGGGACAACTTGCCGTTTGACTGCTGCAATTGTACCGGAGATCATGCAATAAGAATGGAATGAGGACTAACGCAACGCTAGCTAAATTCGAGACTTTTTTGCTCCATCTGATAAATATTGTTGTCCTTTGAATCTGCACTACTATACTTCTAAAAAGAACTAACGACGAAACATCGCCAACAGAAACCACAATTTCAATGGTACAGGAACGTGACTGACACTTGATTGTGGCCGCACATGGCGGGTGTAGAATAGACGGGTGCAGTAAGCAGTGAACGGATGTTGGGGTAGAGTTTAGGCTCGCAAGGTGTCATTCGAAATATCTGTGGCGCATAACGCGAGATTCACAAGGGGAGTTTCATAGCGGGTTGACGACTTCGCCAATAGGCGAAAGCCACTGCCCCATATCGTTGGTGGAGAGTCAAGAGGGAACTAGCCTAGCCCCCTCCACTGTAGCTGGATGAATCGCTGCGCTCGCCATCGCCGGCAATCACCGCTGACCAGTGCGTGCCGAGCAAAGTCTTCCTGGTGGAGGTTAGCGCCCGTGTCAACCGCACCGTAGGCATAACGTTTTCATGAGGTGTACAGGACTCCCCGCCCGATAGCCAGGCTTGTTTACACTCCTTCTTCTAACTTTATCTCCCTTTCTCATTATGCCTAATGGCAAACATCTCGAATAAAAAAAAGGACCCCCCCCCCCCCCCCCCTCGAGAGGGATGAAACTCACCCCTTTGCGAATTCCTGATAAAATGAATGTGTGACTCAAGGTGACTTTGCGGTTTAGTCGGGCGGATGTGCACGTTTCATGACATTGGGGTTTCGGGACATGGTGTGCCGTTAAAACGTCGCAACGACGACGACGACAAAAGATCATGCACACCATACGGCTCTCGCTGTAAAATGTGCAGATCACACGTGAACCATTGAGTGCAATTGTTGTAGAAATGTATTTCCACTGAGGCGGAAATTTGGGCGAGTTGGTAAGTGTTCATTTTCGCTCTCAGCGCAACACGAAGCGCCTGTTTGTGCTAGTCCTTCGTCTTGTGTCCCGTTCGTGTTGCGCTGAGAGCGAAAATGAATATTTCCATTGATTAAGACTAGAATTTTATGCATTCTGCAGGGGCTGTTTTCTACTTCGTCGTCCTCAAAGCTCACCTGAATAACACGATGGATAACCTAAGCTGCTACCTACGTCAATACCTGCGCTCATGAACAAATGGGGGGCCTTTCTTTTGATCAAGGTGTGCTTGGTTTCTGGTTTTGGGGGGTTAATGTCCCAAAGCGACTCAAGCTGTGAGGGACGCCGTAGTGGAGGGCTCTGGGTAATATCGATCAAGTGACATTCTTTAACGTGCACTAGGATCGCACAGTGCACGGGCCTCTAACATTACGGCTCCACTCAAATGCGACCGCACCGGCCGTGATTGAACCCGCATCTTTCGGGTCAGCAGCCGAGCACCATAACCACATAGCCTCTGCGGTGGCTGAAGGTGAGCTTGACCTGGCATGTTATCCAGAAGCTAGTTCCGCGAACACATACTTGCGTTCTGGTGTGTGAGCTCCGGAGTGAACTTTCTGTTTGGGGCGTGAGCAAATCCTAGCAAAATGTACTTCGTATTCTTGCTTTATAAATGCATACTTTTCTTCATTTTTCAGCTCTCATCTCACCGCAATCACTCCGTGACCGATAAGTCACGACCCTCCACAAGGAGAAAAACCCATCAGCAGGAGGCACGTTTCTGTTATCAGTCGTCTAGCATTTGGCTGGCGTTAGCGCCAGCACTATGCGCCTCCTTTCTGGTAGCCAATGGCTCTTCACCCTAGTAACAGCGTAGAAAGGCAAGGAAGGTAGGCCGCAGCCACAAGCAAAGAACGTATTAGGGCTGTGGCTTTTGGCTAGCTCGGGCAGCGGCGCGGCTGCAGCCTTTTGTCTGGAACCTGGGCATCCTGCTTCATTCAAGGCGGCCTTTGCTTCTCGCTCCTTCCTAGCACCAACCCTTCCCAGTGTGCTTTGAAGCGTCCATCCTTTTTCACGTATTTCTTTTAATTCCTTTTTCTATTGCTCCTCCTATGCTTTTGAAAGTGAAGAAAGATTATGGAAGATCACGGGAAGGCTGCAGAAAGTCTCCTGACTGTGAAAAGTGTTCAGGGCTTAAGAGAAATGCAAGGGAAGATCTTGAAGAAAATGAAAGAAAAAACTATGCTCAGAAGGATAAAACATTAGTGGCAGTTCTACCGGCGCGGCGCGCACTGCACATTGTGATCGGCTGGGTATCTTCCTTCGCGAGCGTGCGAATGCGAGAAATACGGCAGCAAACGCTAAGGCAACACAAACACACAGCTGTGGTAGCCCGGAGATAAAAATACTCTTCTGGACCCTGCGATGTTTGGGAACGAAGAGAGGGAACGGATACGCTGCTGAATGAGCTCGACGATAAGAAAGAGACTGAGGCGAGAGCACTGTTCTAAAGACACGTCTGGATTGGGCCTCTTGACCTAAGGATTACGCACCGGGGTATCATTACGGCGTCTGGAATCCTCTAGTCTGGGTTCTCTGATAAAGGACCTGGACGCCGGAATCCGCCATTTTGATACCGCCATTTACCGGCATTGGCGGCGCTTTGGCACTGCCATTTTAACTGACGTGCCGATGCCACCATGGCAAGAGTACGCAGGGACATACAAACCTGTTACTACGGCTGCAGGGCCCAATGGCGACAGTGGGCAGCGAAATCAAAGTAGACTTAATGTTCTTGTATTCGGCAGAGGTTGCACCGCTTTGCGCTTTGCCTCAGTCTCCGCGAGCACCTTCACCGAGAAGTGTGGCGGCCCTGGCGCGAAAGGTGAAAACTGGCGACGTAGTGCCACGGAATGCTCAGGCCATGTTCTGGAGCAGAAAAATCGCGACAGGGGACGGGGACTGCTTATAGCTGACTTAATAAGGCAACTGGAGAAACGCCAATACGCTGTCGGCGAAACGTCTCTGTGCAATTCCTTGCAAAATGCAAAGCGCATTTCTAGGATTACAAAGCGTCGCCGCTACCGAATACGTTCGCACACGTTTGGCGGGTTTCTTTACCATATGCGTTTTTCGACATTCTCGAATCTAGCGCATCTCTTGTGCGTTTCGCGTGTCCAATAAGTGATTTGTCGCATTATAAAAAAGAAAACCGCATGTGTATCTGCAAGCGCACCGAAATGAAGAAGAAACGCGGTCATCTGTTGTCGCCTGGTTGTAAAATATAAGGGAGAAATCTCTCTTCCGAAAAGTTGCGCTACCCTCCCAGAATCCTAAACTCGAGGGTTCAAATTATGCCGGCGTCTGAACGGTATTTACTGTCATTTATCGTAAATCAACACATTTTGCGCTTCTTGAATTCCAAGCAATCAAATTGTCTACGGTTTTTCAAATCTTTAAGCTCTTTACTCTCCTCAGTGCATGTTGGCTGCAACGAAATAAAAAAAAATACTGTGTATGTATTATAGTACTGCAGTATAGTACGTTTTGATTAACTTCGTCAAGATTTCTTGAGCGCCTTTTTTGCTTTTCCGTCAGCGTTACAATAACTACTGATTTAACATCATAACCGAAGAAACTAGAGCCCCCGAAGGCTTTTACACTCTCTCTTTCTGCCGGTACGTAATTCTACAATTTCTATAAGTGACAACCTTTATCATCGAGAACTAAGACAGTCTCTGTGCCCTTCTTCTCCTCTTGACAAATTATACTTTTCGCTACACTAGTGAATGAAGTAAAGCATACTGACAAGCGAGAACGTTTAAGCAGAGTATTCAAGAAGTAGGTAAAGAGCAATACTGTTCTTTACATTGCTCACTCACAAGGATGAATAACAGTGCGGTTTTCCTGGTTTCCGATATTAAGTTTCTAGTTTACTTTATATACACTGGCTAGAACTTTATTAGAGACCGCTCAAACGGCTGGCGCCAAAGCCACTCTGGGATGACATCCCACCAGCAGCCTGATGTATCGCACTTTCTGCGCTTGAAAATGGAGGCTGTTGACGGTGCGTGATCGATGAAAACGACCTGGCGTGTTTTTCCGCCGGCGCCGGTGGAGCCGTTATTGATGATGGTCGTGAGAAATAATATCGACGCATCCCGCCTATGATGACAAAATTTATTTAAATAAAATGCTTGCTTGCTGATTTAAGGAGTTCATACACCACGCTGTTTAAGCTGAAAGTTTTTTTTATTTTTTACCTTTTCTGCCGCTGAAAAAAGTATGAAAATTGCTAAATACGAACACTGCCAATGATTATAAAAGTTTACTCCTTGCCGCGGTGGCTCAGTGTTTATGGCGCTCTGATGCTGGCCCGAAACATGCGGTTTAGATCCCGGCCACGGTGGTCGAATTTCGATGGAGGCGAAAATCAAGAGGGCCATGTACTGAGCAATGTCAGTGCACGTTAAAGAACGCCATGTGGTCGAAATTTCTGCAGCCCTTCACTACGGCCTTCCTCATTTCCTGAGTCACTTTGGGACGTTAAATCCCCATAATCCAGACCATTAAAGTTAACTTTAGTTTCGCTTTAGTTTTAAGCTAAACTTGTTTGTACAGCCGCTAGATTAATTATATGGGCTATGCACCAGTATTGCCTATAGATATGATTTGTTCGCGGTTTTCCGGAGTAATGCCGACATTACTGCCTTGCAAGTAAAGGTTTTTCTTAAAGCCGCGTTATTTCGGCAGTTATAAATCATGTCTTTCCTTAATCTTAGTTACATTATATTGAATCTAAGTACTACTGAATCACAACAACAAAATTGATTAACCAGCACTGCGATTATATCAGTAGTAAGGGTACAAAAATAGTACACATTCATAGCTTCGTGGTTCGAGTCTGCCTTGTATGCAAGCGGTACGGTGATCGAATCCCTCCTCCACCGAGAGCTATCGGAATATTTCAAACATGCAGTCATCCCCGTGGAACCTCATGGATAAGCAGGGAAGAAAAGCGTGGTGAAGTGGACATAAGCTCAATGATCTGGCGCTTGTTTAGCAATACACCTCATAGCTCTGAGTAGTTATAATTGGCTTGAGGATTATTTATGTCCGTTCTTGCAGTTAAAATAGGTCAAGAAATATTAATTAGGCGTACTTTGTACCAATGCGGTTCATTGGGAGCACGTGTGAAAGGCGAAATGTTTTTAGCTAAACAAGAATGAACTGTCACAGGGCCGCTATAGAGACGTCGCACAACCTTCATTGTAATAGCAGTTCCGTTCTGGCCTTTCCAAAACTAAGCCTGATACTTTCCCGCAATACCTTTTATTGTTTTCTCTGATTTGCTTCAAGGCATAAAGGTTAGTGCATGCTAATGAAGCAGTTTCTTAGAAGTGGGTCACCAGATCGAAGGAAGCTTTTTTATCTTTGAAGGGACACTGAGGGCCAATTGAAGTTGTTGTTTGGGAATAGGGCACTGCGCTCCAATCACAAAGAGGCCATTGTTACGTAAAATAGGGCTTTTCTAAGCAAGAAAATGCGTAAAACCGAAATACAGGTGTCTCCATCGCCGGAGGATGTGGCATGTAAGATGCGCGCGTCGGAACAGCTTCCAGCCTCAAAACCCAGAGGCTAAGTCACAATACCGTTTCACTTCAAAACGATGCCAGCCATTCATATTCGATGTAGACGTCGCGAGTTTCGGTAGGGTGGCCGGAAGTTCTTAAAATAAAAATTTCCAGCCATATGAAAATGCGTCGTTTGCTGCCATAAAAATGCTAAAATAGCCGGAAAAGGCTACAGAAGCAATTGTTGCTTTAAACAATAACTGGATAAAGTTCTAGCGTCCTTTGAATGACAAAAGCTTTTTTATATATTAGAGCTGTACAGTAGCAAAGTTTTCAGCCGGGATGTTTATCTGGTCAAGTGGCAAAGCTACCGGATCTTCGAGGCGTCGCGGACCTCTACTGATGGTTTAGACCACGTGGCGCTCCTTGACACCTAAGGAAATCTTACAATACGCATGTTCTTTACACTTCAAAACCAGTGAAATACGTCCTCAGTGGCTGAAATCGATCGTGAAGATGACTAGATTATCATGCGAAAGTGCAGCTTCGTCAGAGTGAGAAGTCTAACTTGCCTAGTCAGCTCGAGATGAGCTCAAAGGCCCACTTGCTAAGTATTTCAACCAAAGGGAGTCGAGTTGTAGGCCAGAGGAAAGCTCATGCCCGACGGAAAAGTAATGACCACCGGCAAGCCCTGGGAATCGAGCATTTACACGTTCCTCGTAGGAAGCTGATGTCGATGCCACGAGAAAATCGCAAGTGGGCTGAGAATCTAAAATCATCCCCTACAGATCGCAAACTGAAGTGCAGTCTAAGCGAATGACAAATGCTGGTTGTAGACAACGGCGAAAGTTCATCTTGAAATGCGCCAAGAGTAGAAATAAATTGGAGTCAGTTTTTCTTCGCCTCATTTCCTTAAGGTTCATGTGATATGGGCCTCGTCTGTTAAAAAAAGCAGTCCCTTTTGCTGGCGGGGAATGATGATGTTGTTCATAAATTTTTATGACGCAAGGGCATCTGAGGCCACAGAGCGCCATGGCACAAGGTTTTTCTACTCAAGGTGGGGTCAATGACCCATTTCCAGGCTAAAGAAGCCGAGCACCAGGCAGGGCAAAGCTTCTACCCATTGTACAAGTGGGGGGTAGCCGGCGGCACTGGGGATCGAATCCTGCACCTCCAGCATGCGAGGCGGATGCTCATACCACTAGGCCACCTCCGCGGTGCTGGCGGCGAATGAACGGCACGCATAGCCTTTTCGGAGAACAGTGATTCTCGGCTTTATACAAGGTGCCGCCAACTGAACAGAAAGCACAGATAAGCTCCACACTAAACAAAGAACCATCAAAGGTGAACTAGCTCACAAATCAACCCCCAATGATTTGTTAAAGCGGGTTGTTCTCCTTCACTCGAAGGAGGCTGACCAAAAACCGAATTGCTGTGGCACTCACTTTTACAGATGCACACGCTTTTCGTTGTGCATGTTTAAAGACTAGTTCTCCGTCGTCAAGCCATCCCTATCGGCGCGTCAGCAGTTCTGGGGTAGAGGATTAAGGAGTGGACGCAGGAAAGCGAAGAACAAGTGGAAAACTTATCAGACTTATTGGCGCCGCTCTGATAGCTGGGGCACATAGACACCACTGCAGTCCGGCTGAAGATGCGTCTCCTCACTTCGTGTTTCACCACACTTTACTCGAACATGCCGTGTCTGCTCACCAGATCGCTAAGATCTGCGGAGCCGAGGATGTCCAGCCAGTGAACCGGGCCCTGCGCGTACATTTATTCAATAACAATGGTGTGACGCAAGTCCCACACTTTTCCACGTTCCGTGGGGCTGTGCGGAAAAGCCTGAACCTTTAAAGACGACACATATGTCTTGCGAACAGTAGGAGGCGCATCTGACTAGCGTATCGCTGTAAGATCCGCTAATAAAGCTCATCTCCTATGTTCGTGAAGCAGCTCGGGCCACTGAAGTTCTCGAATGAGGACTCCACCCATCTGATCGTCAAGCAGCTCTCAAAATGTGTTTCTTAATAAAGTTTCATTAACACATCTGTTGGGCCTAGTTGGTGCATGAACGATGTGCGCAAAACATTCGACGAACCACATACACGGGAGAAACACAAGGACTGGCGCAAAACTAACAACTATTTTATTCTTCTCACATCAACGCATAAATACACATTTTTCCTCACTTTATTCTAGAGAGAATAAAGAGAGAATGAAGTTTATTAGAGAGAATTAAGAGAATTAAGAATATTAGAAAGAATAAAGTTTATTCTCTCTCTTTCTTCGACGGCCACACCAGAAGCGCGTCTAACTGGCAGTAGCATTACGAGGTGCTTCGCGCTAGGCTCAAGAGAAGTGCCGTGTATTTAAGGTAAGCCCGCCGTGCAGTTTTTAATTTGCTGCACCAAGTTCTCGGTAAAATTGTACGTTTCAGGGGCGACAGCTGATTGGAGGCCCATTGCTCGAGTCGTGGCCACCATTGCTGTACTTGAGGTTGGGTGGGTATCGTCAATAGGCCTTGTCGGGCATCTCTTGTTAAATTTAGCTATGGAGCGTCCAGCTAAGCGTTGTCATTCAATCAATCTGATCACCTCACAAAAAAAAAATCTTACATGGGGTTATGCTTTCAGAGTATGCTTTAAGCGGATAAATATTAACAACTTAGATCCAACTGAGCGCAGTGTTACCGCTCTGAAGGAGTGAGTGAGTGAGTGAGTGTTTGCGTGAGTGGGTGAGCGGGTGGGTGAGTGAGTGAGTGAGTGAGTGAGTGAGTGAGTGAGTGAGTGAGTGAGTGAGTGAGTGAGTGAGTGAGTGAGTGAGTGAGTGAGTGAGCGAGCGAGCGAGCGATCGAGCGAGCGAGTAAGGCGCTTGAAAACGCTGCATTCCACTGGAAGACCACGATAAAACACAGTAATATAGGTCTGCTATGTTGTTTCTCTTTCTGTGTTTAGCTTCGCTCAGTTTGATGAATTGAATAACTTCCTTCTGAAAAACTTCTTTTTAAATGAGCGGTGCTAATGAAGATTTGATGCTTAATCGGATACGCATACCTGCTGCTAAATGGGGAAGCATGTTTACAACAAACTTCCCGCGTGACAAGTTTGTCATGTTCCCCCAACATTTGCTTAGCGCTCGAAGGAAATGATCCACTCTTTTACCTTCCACTGTTCACGAACAAAGAGCCTTCAGCTCAGTAGTTTGGTGTGGCACGTGTAGAGCTAGGAGCCGCAAAAAGTTGCTTCAACTGGTTCACCTAAAGAGACGTGCGAACAGCATCTCTGCAACTGCGAAGACGCCTTTGATTTCGGCGTCGATTGCAATACCCGGTCCTGAAGACGCGTCGTCCACTGGCGAGCAGTAATAAGTTCGACTGCAGTGTCTCACCACTTGTCGGAAAAGAGGGCCTGAGCGACTCATCACGGCTCTCTGGAGAACCGGAGCCGAGCTAGCTCGCGCGCACACGTCAGCGGTCCTACGATGTTCGTAAACCAGCTTTTTGCACCTTTGGGCGTGTTGCACTTCAAGAGACCAGTAGGCTGCTCCAGCGTGCACTCGAATGTGGATATCAAACCGATTTTGGCAGGCATTAGGAAGCGACGCATAAAACACAAAAGGTGGCTTGTTGGAACGTGCCTTCATAATTTCATTAGATATGTTACATGGGAGCGAAGATTAACATTCGAGAAGAGTACGCGTTATTGGTTTCCTTATTCAGAATCGGCGCTCAGGCGCCTCTCGAAATGTTAATTCTCAGAAGGAAATGCGGAAACAAAAACTAAAATGCATTTAGCCCTCTGAATGGACGAACACGTGGCAGTAGTGGTGCATGTGCGCTAAACACAGCACCCAAAGAGCTGCTGCTCCGATGGTCCCAGACAACAGCGTGGTCATAAGACTATATATGGGGCACCATTACCGCGCGCCAGCACTGTGCTTGATGAAACGGCGCACGTGAATGACGTGCATTGGTCAAAAATGACGTCAACAGATTCTTGGCAAAGGGTAACGTGGCTCCGGAGGGTCCGATCAGGAGATGTGATTATACTTCAAAGGAGAAAGTGCGTGTGCAGAAGGGCATGCTGTCGTGCTAGTCAGTACTGCATGTTGTGAAGAAGTCAACGCGAAAACTAGATGTTGGGCAGAAGAAAAGACAGAAATGATGATGATGATGATGTACTCAGGCTTAATGCACATACCTACAGCGGGGGATTGGCCAGGGTGCTGGTAAATATATTTGTTTTTTTTCTGTCCTTCGTCTGCTTTTCGCGCCGACTTTACGGATTTGCAGCGGCTAGCGCATGATGAAACTGATGTAAGGTGGGTAAGAAGTATATCCGTATTGCAGTGAACGTGAACGTGGTCTCCGAAGAACCTCACTTATGCCGTTATCCCAGCAGAGCAAAAAGAAAAAAATAGACACAGAGTGTTTGTACTGCTTCTGTAAAGCAGCTAGAGTTTTGGCATTGGCGCCTTATACCGAGTTTCATGAAACTGCATAGTGCGGAAATGCACAGACTTGATTTTTCCCCAATATTTGCATTCTGAAAGCCGAAGCTTGACCGAATAATTTTTTTTTATTCAACAGGATTTCTTCAAAGCCTCACTGCTGCAGTATCCAATCTTGTGCGCAAAATGGGTGCCCAACAAAGCTCGAGGGCCTGTGCTCTATACCGCACGAGAAAAAACTGACGCGCTCAGCGCCATTCAGCAACAGCTGCCCTCCCTGTGTTACATGGACCGAAAAAAGAGAGATAATGATGTTGCTGATGAGAATCCCATTCATAAATGGCGTGAACCTACACTGCTAGATCTGCCAACAATGGGGAGGTAGCCTATTGCGTGTCACAAACTCACATCTTGAAACTTCCGGCAAGAATTCGAATTATGCGCTATATTAATAGCATGTTCATAGCATACTATGGTAGAAAGTATACAATATTGATTGTAGTACTGCCGAAAAATAATAAAATAAAGCTTTGCTATATTCAGCAGTTAAAAGAATCATTTTTTGCTTGGATGAATTCGAATGCTTCTTCATTTTATTCCTCTTTTCAACGCAAACTCCACGTCGAAAGTAGTGAAATAAATAAAGCATCAGACCAGGAATTGCTGATGCGGCTCTGTAAAGGCAGCAACAATGTCACTGCATATTTTTGTGGTGTGCCTTGCTACCTCCGGCAATCACGAACACAAAACTGCCTGATCAGACACTGCAAAATCAAACAAAAACCAAGCAAGGAACGGAAGCGACAATGTATAGCGACGATAGGAAAGATGGGGATAGAAGGCTCGTGAGGGAATGACGGCGATGAGAGAGAAGGTAAGGTAATAATACAAAATCTTACCACGTCCTTCTATCGAACAGGATCTGCAGCTGCCACTCCTCGTGGATAGTTACCGGCGGTAGCAAGGGAAGCATTTCTACCCTTTCTATATATTTCTGCGATTCTTTGTCAGGTCAAGAAGAGGGTTCCTGCGCCAAGGAGTCGATAGCGCCCGCAAATCGTAGTACAGAAACGGCAGAAAGATGGAAACAATAGCGAAGAAGAGCATGCTTAAGTGAGAGTATCAGGAGCAAGCTTAATGAACTGAGCGAGAAAATCGATCCTCGAAGCGACTGGATGCTGCGCAGTCTTAGTTTGGTGCGTAGAAGACGGGTCTATTTGAAGGTAACGAGGAAATCAAAGGCTGCAAGAGAGAGGAGAGCGGTAACCTCGCCTGCGTCCCGCCATCAGAAAAAACAAAGAAGAATAGCGTCGGCCTCGCGGAGGATAATATGGTAGAGAGAACTGGAACTGTACGAAGAGTACGAACGAAGCTGAAACCTTGAACGAAGCGCACAAGTGGAAAAGGCGCTGAATTAGCGGACACGGTGCGTCGTCAGGACGAAAGGAAGCGAGCGAATGAACATGTGCAGTAACAACGCGTGCCGTTTATAAAAAAGCAAGGTAAGAACACAGAAAATAAGAAAAAAGAAACACCAGAGATTCTGCGCTACAGGCATCGTGTTCTGATCGATAACGAGTGTTAACTGCAAGGGAATGCCGCAGAGTTTGTCTACTCGCTCTCTGCTTTTACGCTTGTTATGTTCGCTTGCCGATTCTCTAGGCGTCTGGTCGCCTAGCGTCGCTTGGTCTGTCGATTTGCTCGATTTGCTCGCTTGGCCGGAGGGATAGGAGAAAAAGAAGCGTGTGCTGCCTCGACACTGCTTCCTCTTGACACTACTGTCGTCGGCGGTTTCCGGAATCGCGCCCTTTCAGCGCAGTGGTTGTTTATGCGCTAATGGCGCGTTTTCCCGCGGTTGCATTTCTGCTTCATCTTGTGTTTTGTATTTTACGACTGTTTGCTCTGCTTTGTAGAAGAGAAATGTTTCACTCCAGAAAGTACGCTATTTTTTTTATCGATATTCTTTCGTAAGTCACTCTCTATACAGCAAAGCATGCAATACAGTGAATAAAAAAGTGCAAATAACGAAAGTACTTCGCATACTGTGCCATTTATAAAGTTCTACTCAGAGTATAATATACCTTATGAACTGTGTCGCTCATTGCACAGTGCGCAAGTGGAGAACACTCTATTCTTCTTATAATTCGTTCACCCCAATTTGCAGCTGTCGATCACTAAAGCCAAGTAGAAGCGGGACTACGAAAACGTATAGCAGATAAGAATGGTCTCTGAATTGCTCACATCCATGACATCAGCTGTCATGCTAGTTCGGTATAGGATGGGGAGAGTGCCGGAAAATCATGCTGCCTTCTGACTATGATATATACTGAAAATTGAGACGCTGTATTTTACTGCCATGATGTGTAGCTACCAGAGTATTGGCAAAACGCCGGTGCCTGAAAATAGGCATTTTTCTTCTTGCAGATTGAATAAAAAGGTTGACAGAATTTGTTGCAGCACAAATAACAGTATCCTGGATCTGTACTGTGGTCTGTAAAAATATATTAGTTGCAGCTTCTCTGCAGTGGAGTAGAAGACGTTTTTACATATTGCAGACAAAAATGTGCTACCTAGTACTGCTGGAAGGAAATGCTCTGTTATGCTTTGTAGCCGCGAAAGAGTGGCGTCACGCGAAGGCGAGTCCCGAATACTAATAAGCTTACAATAAAAGATGGAAAGGGAGAAAGCTTGCAAAGCCAGGACATGCCATTAAACTTGTTTGAGCCGTAAGCAGGCTGCGTCTCAATGATAAATATTCAGGGATGGCATCCTACAGTGTCCACTAAGAAAGGTAGGTTATAGCTGTGGGTTCATCTTTTAAAGAGCAACTGCACCATTTTTATAGAATTAGTAGAAATTCAACGATTCAAATCTATATGGGCAGTACATAAAGAATGCGAAGTGTTTTTGCGCTAGCATTTAAAATAGTATCATAGTGGAGGATTGAGTTTCAGGCTTCTGCTCAAAGCACCAAAGAAGTACGGGTAAGTTCGGCGTAACGTCACGGAAGGAAAGATTTCGGACTGCCGCTGCTGCCAACCATACCCAGCCGTGCCTGGTTTAATACTGCCAAACAACTCTCGACGGACTTTTCCTTCGGTGACGTTGGCTATGGAATACGCTATGGCTAGAAACAAGACGTCATCGGGCACGGACATTCTAATTGTTCCTGTTTAACTCTTGGTGTCTTAAAAAACTTTATCGGTCCCACCATATAACAGTGACTGACATGAATGCACAACAGAACGTGCCGTTTCATCCCTATAGACATGTCTATGGACGACTGTATACAAGGTGGCTATACGACTACGTGGGCCAGAGCTTATCGGGCAATTGCTACACAAAATAAAATTTCAAAGAAATAAAGTCGATGAAAGGAAAAAAACCACAGCAACAAATAATAAACACAGAGGAAACGTTACCTGTAATGTTATAAACAATGAATGTGCAAACAACTTTCCGACTCGATGCGTATTATATGCCACTACGTAAAGACGCCGAAAAACTAGTCGGGTTCACTTGAGGTCTGTTAGTGTGGCTAATTTTTCATGGTATTTTTTATGATTATGACGGCTACTCAGATAAAAAAGACATTGCCTCAATAATTTATTATAGTCCATGTATCACTGTTTATTACGCCGCAAATATGATAATGAATTAAATTTCGAACATCGTTCGTTTTAATTTTACGCGTAGACATCTACAATATGTTGTAGATCCTGGATCCTATTTGCGCTAGACCGGACGATAGGTGAAAAAAAGTAAGCAGCTTGCTCAGCACCGCTACTATTTCTTTGAGCTTACTGGACCATAGTACGACATCGTTGCTAGAAGCAAGGGGCAAGTTTAATTAAAGACAATTTTGTTTTCAGTTGTAGGCTGGATTCTTTCGTACGCATTTCTAAACGAGTCCTTCAGCTCCCTACCTTCTGCTGCACGCATCTGGTTTGATTAAACGAACAAGATTAAGCGGTCAATTCAATTACAGCTGAAAAATATTTTAGCAAAGATGCAGAAAGCAAGACATATACACGCAACAAAAATGAAATTGATGAATTTAAGCAGCATGCCCCTTTCATTTGAATTTGTATGAACAGATGTGCCTTAACGTAGGCAGTATATATCAAACGCCGACTGCTGTCTCTTAAGGTAGCAAAAATAACAGGCATCAAAAGAGTTCGATTGACACCCATTGTGATTCTTAGAAAGCGCCGCATTTTCGCCACGGATATTACTGTTTAAAAATGAGTATCTTTTGTGGAAAAGCGTCCAATAGTTCTGACTGAATTCAGTACAAAACTTCGCTGGTGAACCCAAAAGAACTAAAGAAACGCCTGGCAAATTTGGTTCTGGCAATGCACTACTAGTTTCTAATTCTGCACATCAGGCGAGCAGGGGAAAGAGCATAAGGTATTTTATTTACACCTCTGCTGTTCAGAAAAACAAGATAACCTCGATCAAGTCACAATAAAAACAAAAAGCAACAACAAAAATTTACAAATACAACGCTTACTGCCGTCGTTGAAAGAACATGCGTTCTAGAAACAAGGCTGAGTTGTTAGTCCAGCCTTGTCCTGTGTAGGTTCTCTCTTGTCCCTCGTCTTTTTTCGGGTAGTAAAAATTATTCTTCCGCGTTCTAGAAAGTTCCATGCTTTCGTAATCCTTCACGTAAAAAAAGTTAAGTGCCCTGAGTATTTCGTCTCTCTACCTATAAAGAACTGGAGATTCAGTACACATTTCACAAATGGTCATCTGTAATAATTCATGAGCACAAAGAAGTCGACCAAGAAAAAAACCTTCCACACAATGTTACTATTTTTAGCTGTAAGCTCGACAGTCACCCTCGGGTGTTTACTCAATATTCGGCTTCATCATTTAGCTTTTAGCTAATTAAGAAGAGCACATGAACCCAGGCTTTAAATTCAGGCCCATCTATAAAAACTACAAAAACTTCGCGCTATTGCAACGGGAATAGATAAGAAAACGAAACGAAATAGTGCGGACAACAGGCTTCAGAGTGCTCAACAGCACTTACATCACAGTTGCATTCCATTCCGTCTTTGCTTTCTGAGACAAGTTATCGCGGCCTTATAGGTGAGTTTTTCCGAATATATAAAAGTCGCGTATCATGCGACACGTGAAGGAAGTAGCTCCAACATTCACACAGAGGTCACTGACTTCGATAGAGACATCGCGCTGTGGGGCTTTACGTCACTTAAGAAAATAAATGGCTCATAACCGGCCGCTTAGGCGGCATCCGCTACTGAGTTAATAAGCCCTCTTTCTGTGTCATACCGACGGGCCTTTCTGCGCCCGAGCTTCGCCAGCGGTATATTTATGCCCCGAAGCGCTCATATATACAGCTGCTTGACGTGTAGCAGGCCGTTTCACGTGTTAAGCGTGCGGAACGTTGACGCTTCTAGGGAGACTGGCTCCAGCGGCCACTTCAGCCGGAAATTCTCTATTGAGTTGTATTATAATGCAAAGTGAAGCAATGCCTTTGCTTGTTTCTTCTCACTCACTCTAACAGGAAATTCGCTCGCTGGCAATTTCTGTTGAGAGCAGTCGAAAAGGAAGCATGTATACGCACTCGATACCTCGGCCGCATGACAGACGACGATAACGTTGTTCACCTTGTAATTAAGGAGGGGACGAGAGAGGAGGCATTGCGTTTTGTGTTTCATGCGGTCCACCCATCTCCATTTGTCGTTTTTTTCTTCTTGCGTGCCTCAAGAGAGAAATCAAGAAAGAGGGCGTAGGAATAATATTTTAGTAGAACCGAGTTGCCGGCGGTTTAGCTCTGTTTTCGGCCGTGTTTCCACGGGTCGTATTCTATAAGCTGTCCAATTTTTGTTGTACATTCGGTCCCCTGCCAGTGGTCACTGAGATATACTAGCGGTTTTCATGCGTAGGTAAGTGACCCGGCCATTTTAGTGGTTGGTGATGAGACCGTATTCCTGGCTGGATATCGCACCCAATGGCAGCCATGAAGTGGTCAGGGCCGGTTGCCTGCTGTTGGCAGAGCGCCACAACGCACCTCGCCATTGGTTGCATGCCGCATGCGATGTCAGCAAAAGCCTGGTCGCCAACCACCCTGTGGCCAGGTCGCTTGCCACAGATTCCTGAAACCTGGAGGTATATTTGAGTGACCACTAACAGAGGACAGAATGGACATGAAATGGACAGCTTACAGAATACTGCCCGAGTTCTCGGGAGAAGACACCTCGAACTTGCCGGAGATCTCCGTCGAAAAACGACGCAGAAATGACATAACTGGTAACTCTTTCTTGGACTTTTTAATTGCTAAAGGGTCTCTGGAGTGTCGTTTTCGATTTTCTGAGCTAAGTAGCCATCTTTCCGCGCTAAAAAAAAAAGTGTCTGGGGCGTTCACGAGGCATAATCTATCCGTCTTGCTTAGTTTGATGTTACAGTTTACTGCCCGCTTTAGGATGCTGGTGAATTCTCCTGCAACGTTTAATCTTCCAGCATATAAAAACAAATGTGTAACACTCCGCAAACGAAACCTCAGCTTCGTTATTTTCACGTTCGATTTCACATTGAAGGTCATCTGTTCGTCTTCGGTTTGTACTGAATAAAGTTTATATTCGCACAACTAAGTTTTTATTTTCTTTACGTAAATACTGGTAGCCGTGAGCACAACGATGAAGCAGGTTTGGAAGACAGAGCAGAAGTATTATATAGGTATTCAAGCAATACACACTATCGTGTTTTTTGTTTCAGACAATACCAATTCTGCGAACATAATGAAGGCTGCCGCACAAAATAAAGACAAGCGACTTGAAATGATAAAATGGCAAGCGAAAAGAGCTCACGTAGATTGAAAAACATTAATCGCAATAGTGTACAAAAGTTTCTTCAAACAGTGCATTTCACTCACGTGACGCATGAGGAAAAACTACTAACGAAATATTTCATCATGAAACTCGCACTGCAATAAGTAGTAACTATTTTTCGTTCTTGTAAATTTTGTTTAACATAAATAAACTGACCGGCATTAGTTTCAAAGCCATTTTGCAGATGACAACGACGTACCTCAGAAGCAGGAGTCGTCTTCGCTTTCCTGTTCAGAGCAGAGGGACTTCGATAGGCGAACCATTGCTCGGATATTATTTACAATCGTGCTATTATTGAGAAAAGAGTCATATGTTCATCAACACCAACCAAGAATCTTGTCAATTTGGCATCCTGTACCGATGCATAGCAAAAGCTACGCCACGTTAAGTTGAAGAATAAATGAAATCAGCATTCATGACAGGCAGTCCAAACCGCGGCGGCGTGAATAGATCAGTTTCGCAGGCCACTGCGCGAGAGCCCTGCTCGAGAGCACAAAAGAGGTCTGCCTGGTTTTTAGCCTAGCATTGACTCCAGTTTACTACACGAGGTTACGCATGTACAGAAAGGGGCTATATACAGGTATTTACAAAGCTACTGACTGCACTTCACTAGCTTATTGACAGAAAACAACACAGCTATAGGGGTGGAAAAAATAGACACCGCATCAAGAGCGGAAACCAGTCCGGTAGAAAGTCTCTTTCATCATAAATGTTCCTGAGATGGAGCACCATTCGATTGAAATGGCTTCTGGCTGAAAAAAAAAAAAAGGTTCAGCGTTACGGTCCAGCATTTTACAATGAGGAAAAACATGTCATATGGTTCGTAGTCAGGTTTATTACCGCAACGTAACGAACATTGTTGGAATTTAAAACTGTGTTTCTTTGGCGTCCTCTACAACACATTAAAAAAAAATCGCATCCTTGCAGTTCAAGAAACGGTGTTCAATAATTTCAGGTACATTGCACTGACAGCAGTTAACAGAAGTTAAAAAAATGTTTTTCCTACAGAGCCACGTATTAACAGTTATAGCTTCGGTGTATAATTTTTAGAAAAAGCTTAGTGCAAAGAGGAAATGGCATCTTGCGCATTCGCGCTAACACATCATGACTGTTGAGGCCAAATAGCATAAAACAATAGAATGGCGGTGGGAAGAGCGTAGTTATGAAACTCAATTACACACACTTTCGAGAACAGAAAATAAGTACTCTTTAGAAAACTGAACTGTCAAAAACCCTTCAGACGCACAAACTTCATTCTTAAAGCCAAGTAAAGAGGGGCGCTCAGTAAAATTGGAAGAAAGCATTTAAGCTTGGAAACAAGGTCATAAATTTAATTTGCAAGAATGCTCTAACAACTGGACGGGAACATTCACGAATAAAGAAGAAACGGGCAACTAACAGTCTCACATGCAGGTGAAATAAGCTCAGCACTTCTGCACAGACAGGCATGAAAAGGTTATCAAGTCACATCGGCTCAAAACTGAATGCCCAGATAAAAGTCAGATATATTACATCAAAACGCTGAATGTAGTGCCTAGCGAGTGCAAGACCGGGAGCAGGTAATCCACTTTTGTTGCCAGAAAGTTTTTGCTGACCTCAGCATGGTCGAAAATTGAAAGTCAGTGTGGGAAAAAAAAAACTGAGCATAACGCTCGACAGCAGAACCCGCTCCTCCAGTAATGCACTAGAAGTGGAACGCCAAGATACTAGGCGGCACACTCGACCATTCGTTTCCGTTATTACAAGGAAATAACGTTATTTCTGTCAGAAGTTAATTTCTTTCACAAGAGATACCGCGTGTTTTAAAATAGCTCTCATTAATGTTTGCACGCAGTGCGCTGTGCGCGTAGTGTCATAGTTTACTGTGAATAAGGAAGTAAGGCCGAAGCGCGAAAGCTAGTGGACTCGAGAAATTGAGACTGGCTAGAGTAGTGAACACTGCAGTGTGCAATACTCACCTGACGTAGTCTACCGTGCCTTATTGTGGCTTAAAAGATGAAGAAAACTGGGCAACCACAAGTGTTTTGCGAAGACGTTTCTGTATTTTCAGCACTTTATTTGCAGTACAGTCATGAAATTTATGAGCGTGAATACGGGAGCGCATGGCAAGTATCCTCAAGACCTACTTGTGGCGACACGCGGCGGCTGCTTTTATCAACGTGGTGGAAAGGGCTATGCCGCCTTGCCTGCTTCCAGCAAGCAGAAGGACACACATCCCTTTCCACTTTCTTTATGAAGGCGACCGCCGCGTATCGACAAGAGTAGGGTTCGAGGCTATCTGCCACGCGCTGCTGTGTTCACGCTCATAAATTTCATGACTGTACATTGAAAATGTTGCGTCCTTCCTGCAATGATCCCGATCGGGTCTACTGCTATTTCTAACTAAATAATATTTAGAATGTCAAAGGCAAATCTCGATTTTGCGAAGCCTCTCGCACACGGTGCGACCCAGCAGCAATAAAGCTCACTTCGAAAGGCTTACCGAATAAACAAGAGCCCCTGAAGAGACAGTGCTACATTGCAAAAAGATACAGTAAGCCACTTTAGGCATCGTCAATACCATCGCCGCCAATAATGCACGTGTGTGAGGAATTGAATTTAGATCCCTAGCTACATCCACTCACCTCAGTATCCATTTACATATCTATGAAACGCAACCTAAGTGTCGCTCATCTGGGGTAGACAGGATACTACCGTTGCTTCGAAAAGGCTCTTTTTTTTTCGTGGGGGAAGGCTGGGTTAGAAGGGAGAGGCATGTTTTATCACCACGAGCAGAAAAGTGAAATACTCAATCTTTTTTTTTTTCGGCAAGATGAAATTCTGAGACATGATCTTACGATTACTTTTGCAGACAGTCGATCTCGGCGGTATTAAATCTTGAAACAAGCAACGCAAATGAGGAAGCCAAAAAAGGTATTGAGAACAAGCACTACACAATACTGTGTGCTATGTCTATTCGCTTTATATTTTCACTTTGCAGTATTGGCTTGCTTGCTTCTCGAACCGTAAATTAATTTATCGCGCCACATCCGCGCATATGATACGAAACTTGGTTGTTGCACCATGAGCATGTATAAGAGGCCGCAAAATTGTAAATCTGTTCCCCTCGCATGAAAACAAGTACAGAAGCCCTGAGTGCCCTAAGAAGAGTATTATTATTCTGTCAAGCAATATTTCCAGACACCTGAAGACATTCCCAGAAATTCTAGCATTTGATGTTGTCACACGAGTTTGCACAATCCTAGGACTGAATTTTCTTTCCCGAATTGCGAAATTCTCCCCTTCTTTAGTTTTTTATTTTTACGAAGAATTTTCTTCTGCTCACGTGATTCTGCTTTAGAGCGTCTTTAAGGAGATGGCGAAACAAGTAAACAAACACTAGAGGAGAACGATGACACCGCAGGCTGTCTGCAAACCCCTGAGACGTTCCTGAGAAAACGCCTATCTTCGCCAGTGGAGGATTGAAGAAGAAGGTACAGAGTTACACAATAGCTTCGGCTATTCATCGTCTCCTGGAGGTCGATAATTAATAAGATGCCCCGAGGACTTGTGAAGTTAGAGCGAAACCGCGGCACAAAAGACCACATTCCCCTTTAACTATAGTGCCATCCTTGAAATCCTGCCGCCCGCTCTAACGAGGCCCTTGTGATTTTGGGTTATTCCTGTTCCGACGTCTAAACAAACACCCATACCGAGCGCGCAAAAATGTGAGCTGGGCTATTGCTTACTAACTGCAGTAGTCTGGTGCAACCGTTGTGATGGCTGGTGCTGCTGGCTCTTCAGTGTCTCTTGACGTTTCTTGTGTTGTTTATTTGTTTCTTTGGTACATAGGTGCTCAATTAAAGTCTGCAGGCTGCATGTAATGAATTAAATTTAGAAAAAAGTAAAAAAAGAAAACCTAACGGGTTTCTAATGCGTGTCGAGCAGATGCAAGGCCATATCCAGAAGTCTTAGACAAGCGCATTTCTCAACGAAAAAGTGTTTATGAACGCAATTGTTTTTAATGTCGTGAAATTCTACTGCAACAGTCAATATGTCCGCAAATCTCCCCTCGGCGAGCTGGCATTTTTTTTTGCTTTTAAAATTATCGCTATCGTCCAAAAACGCTCCCCATTGGTTTTTTATGGCAGTCTTAACTACTCGATGCGAGCGATCAACAAACTTTTAAAGAAAGATTTTGCTACGCATCGTAACAATAGATTATTACCTTCAGTATTTATCTAACGGTGCCTTGTGATACTCCACAGATGCTTCACAATTAAATTTTGATGTCCAAGGTTCTGGAATTCGGCTTGATTGGTGCTGCTGGTTCCTTACTGCATGAACGCGAAACAACGTTAGTGTAACCATGACGCTGTTTCTGTTTGTTTGTCCTACCCGCTAGACTAAGAGCGAGCGTCTTGAATGGGGCAGGCTCGAGTGGATGAGACCCGGACAAAGAACGTGAGGAAATGCCACGCAGGTTAGTCCATCATACTGCCTCTTTTCTAAAAAATGTAGTCACCGTTGCCTGGTACAGCTTCCGAGCCTGCAGTGTTGCATTTCTATTGCTGGTGAATGCTTTTCTGTTGTAAAATATCTTCTTCTTTTGTCCGGAGATGTTGAGATGAACCCTGGTCCGGACAGACTTGATAGTGTTCTTGCTGAACTCAAGAAGTTGTCAGCCGGTCAAGGCCAAATAATCGCGGATGTACAGGACCTTAAAGGTCAGATGCGTTCTGTCGACCAAACCATTTCCGACCTGAGCAAACGCCTAGCAGACCTGGAAAGCCTCTTTCAGGACATTGCTGCCCTAAAATCTGATCTAGAATCCGTCAATTCCATTGCCGCCGGGACGGCAGCTCTTGTTACTAACCTTGAGGCCCGAATAGACGACACAGAAAACAGATCACGCCGCAACAACCTGATATTCTATGGCCTTCCAGACTCCAATCCCCGCGAATCATTCATCGAATCTGAAGAAATAATAAGTAAGCACTGTCAGAATAAGTTAAAGTTAACCTTAGAGCCCAGTCAGATAGAGCGTGCCCATCGCTTGGGACGCCATAACGAGGACCGCCAACGGCCAATTATAGCAAAATTCGTCTCCTTCAAAACCAAAGAAACTATCCTTTCCAAAGGTCCTATGCTGAAGGACACGAAATATAGCATTGGAGAAGATTTTACCCGCTCTGTTCAAAAAGCCCGCAAACATCTTGTCGCATTTGCAAGAGCAGAAACCGGACCGTTTTCTTTGCGGTACAAGACCCTATTTCTCGGCAAAAAACGCTACACTTTTGATGCTGCCACCGAAATGGTGAAAGAAATAGCATAGCGCTCACCGCACAATCGTCACTTATCTAATCCACGCCATACCTCCCCTCGACAGAATATTTCTTTTTCGGTTATCTATACTAATATACGCAGTCTGCTTTCAAAGTGCGATAGTGTATCCAGCCTTGTATCTTCAACAGGCTCTAACCTGCTTGTGCTGACAGAGACTTGGCTGACCGATAATGTGGGCGACACTGAAGTTCTGTGCAACTTACCTAATTTTAACCTTTTCCGTGCCGATCGCAAAGTCCCCCGAGGAGGAGGCGTCCTTATCGCTACCAGCAATCAACTACAGTGTTCCCACATTAACATCCAATCTGACCTCGAAATATTATGGCTGCTTTGTCGCGCCACGCCAGTGTCTATACTAATTGGTGTTTGCTATAGGCCCCCCCACAATAACCCCGAATTCCCTCGAAAGCTGCACAACATTCTAAACCAACTTACAACAAAACACCCTAATGCACACGTGCTCCTTTTTGGAGATTTTAACGATCCTGACATAGATTGGAATAACCCTCATCAGCCTATTTTTAGACAGCATGAATCACAGGAGTTTGTGGATGTGTGCTTAAATTTTAATCTTACTCAATTAGTAACCCAGCCTACACGCATCGCCGGAGACACCGCAAACATTCTTGACCTTATACTATCTAGCCACCCCGAATGCCTCAACTCCATTACTTATCTCCGGGAAATTAGTGATCACAAAGTCATCCATGCGTCTTTTACCTTCACTCCAACAATAAAAGAAACTTCCAAAAAACAATCACCCTTTATAACAAAGGTAACTATGAGGCTATAAACAGGGCGTTGGAAACTTATTTCCCATCTTTTCAGCACTCTTTCCCGGAACAAACCATCCACGAAAATTGGTCGATGTTTATTCATAAAATCAACGAACTTACTAACAAATATGTTCCCAAATGCAGCTTCCGCGCAACCAAACAGAAACCATGGTTTACCAAGGCTCTAGGAAGACTAGAAAACAAAAAGAAACGCTTGTTCCGCAGTGCTAAACAGACTGGAAATGACTACGCATGGGAAAAATATTACGCTGCCGAAAAGACATACCTGGTCGCAGTAAAAAACGCTAAACGCTCATTTTATCATACTGCCCTTCCCAACATACCTAAAGATAACCCGACTAAATTCTGGCAGCTTTTAAATCCGCAATCTATACGCACTATTACCTTAACTGATGATTCCGGGCGTGCTGTTTCTGATGTCGAGTGTGCTAACATATTTAATTCTGCCTTCGCATCTGTATTCACTCATGAACAGGAACCGCCCCCCCTCATGACAGCAAATGACCAAAGAAGTTTAATGCCAGCCGTTACCTTCTCTGAGGCCGGCATATCATGTCTCATAGATAAACTAAAACTGTCATCATCTGCCGGCTTTGACGAAATCAACACCAAGGTACTAAAAAAACGTTAACCATACTTCTGCCAAATTTTTATGCCTGCTGTTCTCACAGTCTCTTTCTACAGGTGTCATACCCCATGACTGGAAAGTGGGGAAGGTCGTTCCGGTGCACAAGTCGGGTAACAAAGATTCACCACTTAATTACCGACCCATATCACTCACCAGCATACCATGTAAACTCATGGAACACGTCATTTATTCTTTAACAATGCATTTTCTGGATTCAAATAACTTTTTTCACCCATCGCAGCACGGATTTCGCAAAGGATACTCATGTGAAAGTCAACTAGCACTTTACGTTCATGACTTGCATGCCAATCTTGATGCTAACCTCCAAACTGACGCAATTTTTCTCGACTTCGCTAAAGCATTTGACAAGGTACCTCATAACCACTTATTTCTGAAACTCTCTCGCCTAAACTTGCATCCCGACATATTAGCATGGAGAAAAGAATTCTTAACTCATCGCTTCCAATCAGTCGTTGTCAATAACCAAATGTCTGACCTCCTACCAGTCTCCTCAGGCGTGCCCCAAGGATCCGTCCTTGGGCCACTCTTGTTTCTAATTTATATTAACGACCTACCTGAGAAATTAGATTGCCATATTCGGATGTTTGCTAATGATTGTGTTATTTACAGAACAGTCACTAACACCTTTGACCAACAATCCCTTCAAAATAATTTAACTCATGTGCAAGACTGGTGCAGTGAATGGCTAATGACACTTAACACAAGTAAATGCAAATATATGTCGTTCCATCGTCGCCGTTACCCTCTTCTGTTCCAATACAGCATATCTAACGTTCCTCTCGATCTTGTCCAATCATACAAATACCTTGGTGTTCATATTTGTCATGATCTTACATGGAATACGCATATTTCAAACATCATATCATCCGCCAACCGAACACTAGGATTCTTAAAGCGTCACCTACGCTCTGCACCTCAGCATGTCAAGCTCCTCGCATACAAATCATTAGTCCGATCAAAACTAGAATACGCATCTCCCATCTGGTCTCCAAAGCAAGCATATCTCTGTAATTCAATTTAAGCAGTTCAAAACCGAGCAACTAGATTCATTCATTCATCGTATTCTTTTGATATCAGCATATCATCCCTCAAATCACAGTCCAGCCTACCTACCCTTGCTCATCGCCGCTACATTGCTAGTTTATGTTTGTTTCACAAGTTTTTTTTACTCTGAGCTACGACAGGAAGCCTACATCTGCGCACCACCACCACGCATCTCCCTCCGCACCGGCCATCAGCAGCAAGTGACACGACCTCGCGCCCGCACCACATTTTCTTCATCATTCTTCCCCCGGACCGCGAACGACTGGAACGGCCTTCCCCGTGAACTTGCTGCTATCACATGCCAATCATTGTTCATCGATGAAATCACGCGTGTACTTGCTTAGTGATAATCTTATATTTGTATAACTTTCAACTTATCTGTTAGTCTTTCTGTTTTTCATTTCTGTGTGCCCCACCCCTTATGTAATACCCTCTAACGAGGGTTTTTAAGGTATTAAAGTGAAGTGAAGTGAAATTCATGTCCGGAGGACACTGCTTGTTAAGGGCTTGCGATAAATAATGAATCATGCTACTTGAAATTGTGGAGGTTACATTTCTATTGCTTTTTCAATGGTGCGACTGTATAAGACACGGTTTTGAGATCTTTGCCCCCAAGCTCACCGAAGCAGTTAAGAAGTGCTTGCTAAGGCGACCGAACAAATAGTAATATGAGATCCTGCTAAATGGCTTACGCGCCACTAGTATTGCCAGTGTCGAAGAAAACGAATTCCTAAACAAAAGCGCGGTATTTGTTTTACTTTGCACGTTTTTGTTTGCTCGAGAAAATTTAAGTAAACAAATAAAAACCCAAAACGAAGTTCAAAATTTATTTCTTTAGAGCGCTGTGTAAGAATCAAAGTGGTGGTGTGAGAATCAAAGGCTTCAAACGCTAATCCTAATCTCTATGCGGCACATTCATTTGAACATTCTGCTACCGCACACGCAACAAATGAATTACCGCTCACGCAACAAATTATGTCCTGGTCGTTTCTTGTGAATGATGTTATTCCGGCATTTCTTTTTCGTGTCTATCGCATTTCTCAAAACATGCTAACTTATTTCGTTTCAGTGAAATACTGGCAAGGACCGATTTGGCGTCAAGAATAACTTAGTTAATTGCGAGTCGGTTATTTCATACTGCGGCCGGCGATGTCTAAATGGCTTTGCTACCATAACGCATTTTTTTTCAGTTAGCGAAACGGGATGCACAGTGATGAAAGTAAAAAAAAATATACTGGATGTCCAATCCGAAGGGTTTTTATTTTTCATTCTTACAAGTTTAGAAGAAGTCTAACTTGGTTTCAAACATCTGGTTTCTATCAAGCATACCGCGTTGTTTACCAGAAAACAATGAGACCGGCCGATAACAACTGAAATCGTCGAGAATGTGCAGAACTTGAAAGCAGCGCGTTCCGGTTACCAAGAAGTGAACGAAATATGGACCGCTTAAAAAAAAATGATTATTCCAGTGAAGGTTTCCAGAAAAAGCCAGTATCTTTTGTTTTTCTCGAAGGGGAAAACTTATATGCGATTTCAACATTCAGCGCATGTTTGTCTGCAAGCTTGGCGTTTAACCACTTCCCCACGCAGTCCAGTTTCTTCTTTAAATACAAGAAAAAGAAACTAAAAATTGTGTGTGTACGCAAGCGACCATTTGTTTCGTGTGCATCGTACATCCCGTCCCAGATGTAATGCCTTTTCTTCTCTTTTTGCTTCTGGCAGCTCTTTCATTTTGCTTCCTCAACAGCAGTCCCCGCCAATAATTTCAACACGCCTCAAATGTGCTTTTTTTCCGACGCGATCATACCTGCGTTTAGTGAAGTAAAAAAAAACAATGGCTGAAATGAATAATAGTGTCGCATGTAAGAGATCTGTGGATGCCCGCGGCTTTGTGGGAACCATCCGTTCTTTTGTTGCGGCGATTTCTCCTCGCTAATCCCCGTCGGCGTGTCGGCAAAAAGCAGGCAAGGCGGGTTAGACGGATGCTGACCACCCAAGGCAGCGACCGAGCTACAGGGAAGAAGAGGGGACGTTTTTTCCGGAACCTCGTATGACTGCCTGTAAATGTTTTTTTCGGATTAGTATCTTCATGAGATCACGAAAAGTGAAAGAAGTCACAAAGAGCAGGCGATTAAAAGGTAGATAGAGCACTGCTTAAACAGCGGGCCCTCCTTACCGAATGCTTACGACTAGTACCATGGCGGCAGTTCCTTCCGGAACCATTGTCACTAGAGGTAAACAAGAAAAATAGAAATATTATGATGCTTAACATGAACATAATTAGTGCCTCGATAGGCAAAAACGACATTACTATTCGTTTCATACGAAACTTCACTTGTGCGCCCTAATTATGAATAGCTTTATTTTTGCTGCCCTCCTGACGCATTCGTCTGTAGTTGTTGCCTTGTTGCCTTTCCGCGAGTGGCGCCACTTTTCCTACCAGCGGAAGACCGATGTAGTGCGCACCAGAAGCCCAGTGCAGAGCACTCTTTCTTAATACAAGCCTCTATACGCGAGTGACTCGCATCCGATAAACACCACTGTAGAAGGGGAAGGGGGACGTCTGGATACTTTCATAAACCCTTGTTCACACTCCCGGCGCTCCAACTTGCCCCCGGCTTAGAAAATCGTACCCAGAACACGATGACATGGGCTTACGACCAAGTCTCCTCCCACAGCAACAGCTCTAGGGGAGGAAGTAAAGAGAAAAGCCTGATTTAAAAGCAAGGAAAAGCGCCTGCAACGGCTGTTACCACATCTTTAAAGCAACGGAGAAAAAAAAGGAGATTGTAAAGACAAGACAGTTTTCAGGGTGGGGCACATTTCCGCTTAATATGTGGGGGTTTGATTAGGACAGCAGCTGTAAGAACAGAAGGAGAGCGTACACGTGGCGGTAGCTAAAATTCAAGGTAAAATGAACAGGGGATGAACAGGACTGAAACGCGGCGGCCCATCATACACACACTGCATTCGCCGTGAGCGGGGTGCACCGCTGCATGAGGCAGCGCCTGCGGAGGATCGTCCGATGGCGAAGCCCTTTTGCAGGCGACAGACGTGAACTCGCTGGGTCGTGACCCCCCCTCCTCCCGCTGGATTGCACTTCTGCTTATATGGTGGAAAAGGCACCCCGCGTGGCTCATCCCGGTGGCAATTTCCTCATTCTGCGCCGGTGCTCCACACAGGCTGGGATCGAGACGGGCGACATGAAGCGTCTCTCTGTCTGAGGTTGTTTGACATCTAGCACGTGCATGCTTTTATGCGTTGCATATTGCAATCACTCAGTTCAGCCCTTGGGCGCGGCCGGGCAGCCACCAAACCTCGTGACGTACCCATACATCTTCTCACCATACATCTCCTCGCCAGCGTACATATGCACAAGCGGCTCACCTTCCCGGATCAAATGGTACGCCAAAACGTCCAGAGCATCCATTACATGTGGATACCACAGATGAAGACACAGCTTTAGACAATGCAATCGCGGAGGCTCGCCGCCGACTAGACGAACTCACCCAGCGCCGGGAACAGCGACGTTCTCAATCCTCTCGAAGAATTCTTATAACTCGGGAGCAATCATCAGAGGAATCACCTAGGGTAAGCACTGGCCCACAATCAGGTGCCGAACACCTGTTAGCCGTGACTGCCCCGACAGTGGATAAGATATTAGCGCTGATGAAGCAGGTGACATCCCTCATCGTGGAAGCTCTTCGGCCTCGTCATGGATAGCGCATCATCATCGGTGGTGGTGCAGTGGAACTGTCGAGGATTCGCTAATAAGGCCTCTGAAGTGAACATCCGCCTTCGCGACGGAAAGCTGAGGGCATGGGCGTTCCTACTGCAAGAGTATAATGCACTCCCACGCCTTTCAGGTTTCTGGGCATACCATTCACCATCTATCCCTGATCGCCGTTGCACCTCCTCCTCCCTCAGCCCAGGTAAATCTGCAATTTATATTCACAGTTCAGTTCCGCACACACCGCTCGACCTTTCACGATGGTGCAACACACGTCAAGAGGTTGTCGCCCTTCTCGTAAAACCTGCACGCACACCCCTTATTTTAGTTTCTTTTTATAGTCGTCCTGGCTCCGCATCTCCCAATCTGGGATGGGTTCGTTTTCTACGTTCTACCAACTCGGGTATTCCTATTCTAGTTGGTGGTGACTTCAACGGCGCACACACTGCGTGGGGTTACCCATCGGATTCCTCAAGGGGTTCACACATCCAAGGGAGCTTTTCAGATCATTCCTTTCAACTTTTAAACCACCCGAATACCTCTACCCGCCCACTAGGTGGCCCGTATTCACCTGATTTGACTTGGTGGTTAGGCCCCGGTAGCCCTCATTGGGCTGTTGATTCTGATACTTGGGGTAGCGATCACAGCCCTATTTTTATCTCCCTCACGCCTACGCGTCTACGGAAAATACGCCGCACTGTACGAATAACATCATGGGACTCTGTACGCGCAGACAATCATTTATCTACATTCAACCCCTCTTCAGCATTGTCTACTCTATCTGCTGTTCTCGCTACTCACACTATTACCACTACTGTAAATGAAGACGACCCAAACCCGGACATACATCTCTTGAATCTGTGGGATCTTCGTCGCCAGGCGGATCTTTACGCTACTCGTCACCCCGATGACCCTTCGGCTCTTCCTACTCTTCACCGCGCTACCGCACGAGCGCGGCGCTATGCAAAGCGGCTAGGCAGGCAACGCTGGGCTGCATGGTGTGCCCGCCTGTCCTCTACGCAGGGCAATCGACATCTTTGGAGAATGTTTCACGCTATGGAGCGCCCTTCTCAGGTTGCAGATTACACAAAGAGCTTTCGCCTCGCGCTAAATGTGGATGAGGACACATTTGCACAACAAGCGGCCCGTCAATTTTTTCCAAACCATGACTGCACCGCTACGTCTCCACCTGACTTATCGGTAACAGAGCCCCCCGATGGGATTACTTCTGACCTCACCATGGCAGAGCTGCTGGCCTCCATTGACCTTTTAAAAACTACTACTACTCCCGGGCACGACGGCATACCTAACTCCTTATTCCGTAACTTGGAAGGGAGAACTTTGGAAACCCTACTTGATACTTTTAACGAAGTGTGGCTTTCTGGCGTCATGCCGGGAGACTGGAAGCATTCTATTGCGGTTCCAATACCCAAGTCAGGTCAGCCTCCAGTATCTCTCTCGGCCCTTCGTCCAATTTCCCTTACCTCTACCATCTGCAAGGTTTATGAAAACATTATAGCCGCACGCTTATTATGGTGGCTGGAATCCCATGATTGTTACCCAGAATCCCAAATTGGTTTCCGCCCACAAATTGGAACGGAAGACGGCCTTGCTACTTTGGCTGCTGACATGCTTGACCACTCTCCACAGAGTCACCTCGTACGAACCGTAATCGCTACAGACATAACAAAGGCATATGATAATCTCCTTCACTCTGCCATTCTTGCCTCCCTTCAAACTCTTGGTCTCCCTCACCTGTTCCTCCTCTCCATTCACGCCATTTTAGCAAATCGAACGTTCAGCGTGCGTGTCCACGGAAAGCCCTTTGGTATTTTCACTTCCAATAGAGAAGTGCTGCAGGGCTCCGTTCTCGCCCCCACATTATTTAATGTGGCTTTAATTCCTCTTGTTCGAGCCCTAGAGACCATGCCTTCTATCCGCGTGCTTGCATATGCCGATGATATCACATTGTGGTGCTGTCATCCAGATGCGTCTATTCATCAGTCGCTCCTTCAACACGCGCTGGATGTATTGACATCTCGCCTCCCACCTCTGGGTCTAACACTCTCTCCTACTAAATCATGTTTCATTCGAATTGGAAATAAAGCCGCCTTACGGAAAGTTCCCCCTTTAAATTTTACGGTACATAATTCTCTGATTCCTCGGGTAGAAACTGTTCGTATTCTTGGTCTTCTCCTCCATACATCTGGGACTGGCACCCCGTGGCTGACAGCCACCCTTAAATCGGCTCACGCTACTCTAGGTCTCATTCGTCGCATAGCTATGCGCTCTGGTGGCGCACGTGCTCATACGGCCCGCCAGCTTCTGCGCTCTATCCTTCAGCCACGGATAGTATATCAGGCTCAATTTCAACGTCTCACCCGCAGACAGTGGGACTCCTTTGAAGCTATCAATCTCGAGGCTATGCGCGTCATAACATATCTGCCTCGTGTAACACCCATACCTGTGCTACAGGAGTTCGCCCAACTTAATACACTCAGTGAAATCATCGACCAACGGGTGACAAATAGAGCTCGAAAACAGTCTCTCAAACTTCATCGTTTAAAGACACTTCCACCGTGGTCCTATTGCCAGCTCACTGACAATCGCCCCACTGTTTCCCCGTCGGTATCAGCAGCGTATCTGCCTGAAGGGTGCATATTATACACGGATGCATCTCATTCTGCATAGAGGGGAGTTACTGCTGTGTATAGTCCATCTCATCCGCATCTCAACTCTCGCGCGACGTATACTGCGGATACGTGCACTCCCCTGGCATTGGAACTTCAAGCCATTTACAATGCCATTGCTTCCCTTCCGCTCGTTCCAACATTCAATACAGTTCACATTTACACCGACTCCCGCGCCGCCCTTAAACAGCTGAAGGCTGTTCGACGAACGTTCCAGATTTCACAATCTATTCATGTGCTCTGCGCAAAGTATCCATGTCCTGTGCGCATACACTGGATTCGCGGCCATGCCCAGGATCCACATAACATTCAAGCGGATGCTATGACTCATCTTCATACATTAGACGATCTGCCACCTTCCCCTCTTCCCCCAGATCCGTTCCTGTCCCACGTTTCCGATTCCGAAGTTCTGCGCCAGCGAACACGCGCTCTAATTCCTCCGTGTTTGCACCCTCTCCCCCGTAGTCTTACTCGGCAGGAGGAGGTATCCGTGCGCCTGATTCGGGCAGGGGCGGCTCTGACACCATCTGTCCGTCATCAGTGGCGTGCCAAAGATCTGCCACTACCTGACAGGTGCCCTCACTGTGGCGCTGCACCGGACATATGTGATGTGCGGCACTTGTTGTGGACGTGCCCAGCGACGGCGGCTATCAGAAAACGGCTCCTCAGGGAGGTGGGCCTGCGGTGGAACCGCGAAAGTGACTTCGTGAAGTGGACAATGGACAACCGTTTCATTAACAACCTCTGTGACTACCTCAGCGCAACGGTTCTTCACTCCTTCTTTTAACTTTCAATCCCGTGCATTCCTTCCCCCTTTCCTTTTTCAACTTATGCCGCATGGCACACTTCTCGAATAAATAAAAAAAAAAGCTGGGCTCCAGCTCGCGCGGTCTCGCGCGGCCGCAGCCACCACCTGACTCCCACTCCTCCCGCTAGGGGCACTGCGCCGGCGCGTGACGTCACGGAGGAAAAGCTGGGCCCCAACTGGCGCGGTCGCGCGCGGCCGCAGCCACCACCTGACTCCCGCTCCTCCCGCTAGCGGCGCTGCGCTATGATTGAGCCACCGCCCGATGTAAAGGGTTCAGCCGTATCCATCCATCCATCCATCCATCGTCTCGGCATATGTATAAAAGAGCTGCGCTCCTTCGCCGGGACAGTCTTATACCCCTGTCACACGGGCATTTCGAGGGCCCTCGAACCGATAGTCTGTCGACTCAAAGGCGATCGAGCGCTGCTACACGGGCAGTTTCAATGGCGATCGAGTCAACAGCCTATCGAGTGAACGGAGCAGCACGGAACTCCATCGAGATATGCAACGCATTCTTGGCTTAACCAAGCTAAGCCTGGCCATTTTTTATTTCGCGCCCACATTCTTCACTGCTCGCTCCTTTCGCACCGTCTGGAGTTTTTGCCGCAGCGGTGGGCTTCTTGCCACGTGAATACTATGAAAGGTGTCTCACCCTGACGACGCGGCCCGAAAGCAATCCACCTTGAGAGATGCCGGAAAGTAAACAGCGATTCGCTTTCCTTGCATTATTGTTGTTCTTCTTTACCTTGTTTCCTCGCTAGCTTACTTGTTTGTGTGCTTAGGGGCTTATTCGCACGCTGGATTGGCTTTCTGTTAGACGGTAAAATTGAGAAGCTAGTATACCCACACACGCGAGAGACGTGTTAGATGACGAGGAAGTATACAGGCATCCCGAAGAACAGGGAGCCATTGTGCTTTGCACCTCAAGCGTGACTGTTCAGTTTGTTGCTTCCCGTTGAACACACGGTGATGGCTTCGAGGGATCTAGCGGAGTGTACGAGGCTGGCGCTGCGTGGGGCGGAGCCGCCGAAAGTCGCGGTGGTGCTGTCGTGAAAAGAGCCGAACAAAGCTAAGGGGCGAAGACAACAGCCTCCTGATACAGTGTGCCTCAATGGTATAGCGTGCACGAGACATAGACATAGTCCCCTGATTGTGTCTTCCTGCATTTGGTTCCTATCATTTTTTTTTTGTCGAACGTCACTATACCATCGAGGACCTCGGGTACGAAGCAGGCGGAATCCCGAATGCATAGAACTTGTGCGCACAGCGACAAATTTGCTTTTGTGTTGCTATTAATCAACTCATGATAGTCTTCATATTTAGCATAATGAAGCGCAGGGAACTCTATCAGCAGTATATATAGTCACCGCAATTTGGAGTATAAGCTTCAGTACATTAGTATTTTATGCGCGTATACGAGTTGTGGCGCACACGGTTTTAACTGAATGGTAATATTTTCATTTTATGTAAAAAAAAAAAGACGTGGCTGAAGACGTTTGTGCCCTTTTTGCTTCGGTGGACGCAATCGTAGCCATGTTACTGTCTGACATTCAGCGAATTAAAAAACTTGCCGCCGCGCCCAATCAGCTACTACTGCCATTTCAATGAAACTTAACAATTTGCTTCAGAATTACAATAAGTGGTCAAGTAATTAGTCACCAAATAAATCAGGCAGTCGATCAATTTATCTATAGCAGTCGATTTGCAAGACTATTCAGCATCAGTTCATATGCTCTTTCCTACATGCAATCGCATAAACACATTTGCTCAGATATTTACTCTATCATTCCTGTTGTTATGCGCGCAGGCTTTAGAACATCTGCTGGAAAGCCAGTTGCATTCACCTATGTGCATGTTTAACTAAATTGGCGCACATGCCTTCTCCGACCTCAATTTTCTCAAATGTGTGTCTGTTTTTCAGAGGATAATTTCCGGACATGATCCATACAGGTAGGGTCTGGCGATGAAAATCAAGATGCAAAATATGCGCACAGAATCACGAGTAAATCCGGTAAGTTGGAAGGCCTCTCTTCTTCTTTCATTTCACACTGTTCTCGAGGCTGTTCCGAAGCGCGGTCCATGACTTAGCTTAAAGTCTTCCCTCCGTGTGTTCTCGATCTTCTCAGAAAGAGATAGCTCACCGAGCCGCCTTTCAAGTAGAAAGGCTTTTTTCCCCTCTTGCTTTCGCACACCTGCATTCTTTGTACAAAGTGCTGGCCCGTTCTTTATTCTTTGCGGCGAGTCCGGCAGATGCATATGACAGTGTTGCGCATTAGGCTCTTCGCTTGCGTCTCCACTAGCTGCTTCTCGAAGCTCGGTGAGGGCGATGTTTCTCGAATGAACTCCGGTACGTGAACGGAATACCAGAATCGGAAATTACGCCAGGAGAAAACACGACCTGGAACACGATGCTGAAATGTAAACTGGCGGAAGTCTTGCCCGGCAGTGGTATTGGAAGGGAATACGCGCGGCTGCCCTTGTCTTCGTGCTCCACTGAGGCAGGTTCCTGTTGCTCCCTTTCCATATTATGCTTCTACACAGCTCAGCCCCGTCTACCTCCTCTTTTCTGCCAATTCACAGAATATTGTTCCCGATATATATACGATTCAAAATGGCATAGGCAGTATAAGAGGGCGTGTTTTGATCCATATAGAATGTGGCTTCCAACATTTCGTTTGACTGATGGGTTGTACTTCTTATGAATTCCAACTTTCCAGTTTACCGGGTCCACGTATTTTCTTCACTAATACTTAGGAGAGCATTCGGGCCTAAAGAGGAATAAAACAACCAAATAGAATAGAAGGCTTCTGAACATTTGATCAAAACCCTTCTGCAATTAGATTCCCAAAATGTTTTAATATTTTCATGAGAAGCGGGTGACAAAAAGGTAGATCTTTGCTGCAAACCGCTGGTTCTGAAATTGATTGCCTCTAAATAAGCATTTGAAAGCACTATACTGTGGTTTCGAGTCATAAATGTTCTGCGATATTTCGTGGCAGTAGATAATGCGTCTGCACAACAGAGAATTTTTGTGCAAGTTTCCAGTGCGTGATTTCAAACATGGGCCGCTTGAAGAATAATGTGGCTAACGTCTGCACCTCTAGAGCTATGTTTGGTAATCTGAAAAAAACAAACCAAAACTGGTTGCTTGGGATGCAAAGCGGCACTTCAAACTGAAAGTAAGCAGCCATTTTGGGTCCCTGCAGTGTCCGTCCAGCGAACTGTGAGTGACTAAGAGGATAACTGAAGAGGACAGAAGCCACACTACTATGCAGCACTCACAAATTTTGCTCGACACCGGTGAAGACGCACAATGCAGGTCTGACCAGCTTCTGCTGACCTACTCACGTTGTGCTTCTGGTGACGTTCATCATTACCTTTTGTGCTGCCCAGATGACAAAGAGAGAACTGGGATGACAAGGAGAGAATTGGATTCTGCTCGCCTCTCCGAAGAGCAGAGGAATGTCGCATACTTATCAGGGAGACATCGATCTCCTGCGAGTAAACCGAAGCTTAGGAGGAAGTCTTCCGAAGTTCTTTTAAGCTTCCTCTTTGCGAAAAGTCACCAATAAACGGGGTTTCATTCTCGGAGTGGAGCACGTAAAACATTCCTAAAGAGCAAAAAGTATCGAAGGCACCTACAAGGGTTCTTCTTGTCTTCCACAGATTTAGAGTTTGGGTAGTGGCACAAGTTCCTTGCTATACGGCTAGGAAACAAACGCCCTTGCTTGGTTACTTTTCGCAAAGTCACCATAAGATTAAAATAGATTATGATTGCTGATGTGAAAACTATTTGGATTCTTACGTGAGTGGTTTCAGAGGACTGATAGGTCACAGCGCTGTGCCACAAATATTTATTTAAATATATTCACCTACATATAATTATATAACTTTCGCTACGGCGAAGCAATCGCCGGCAGTATTGCAGGCAAGGCACGTCTCGACTAAAGTTTACAACCACCGCTACTTAAAGGCTGTGTTGGGAGCATATGCAATAAATGCATGAATTTCTGTGGAGGCTTGTATTTGGACGTGAAACGTTAACGGAACACTGTTCTTTATGCTATTTAGGCAGGGCTGGCAGTGTAATGAGGGTAATCTAAGGGCCTGGGTAATCACCTACTGAAAAGCAGATGTGTCCATGAAACACTCACGCAAAGGCATAGGCCTAGATGGCCATTTAAACCCCATGGGATCGCGAATCAGTGTAGCTTGTTTTCAGAACCATGCTCCATATATGCTTGTGTCGCGATTTGTGTTTGCGTACAAATGCTGCGAGCTGTGAACTTCAGCGTCATTTTTGGTTCTAGGTGAATACAGCCATATAGTCAAACCTTCAGCTTTTCGCGCACGCCACTTATGCTATAGCAAATATCACAAATTCTTTCGCATAACTGCCTAAAGAACCCTAGCTTAATTATAAAAAACAAAAAAGGGGAGAAGGTACCGATGGCATCGGTAAAGCTTAACGCTGCGGTGTGTACAGCGAATCAAATCATCTTCAATTGAATTGAAACTGCAACAGAAACTACACCTGACTGCGTCATTGCGGTGCTGGAATTACCTTGAGTGAAGCGACAATGTCCTATTTTGTTTTGAAAAATGGTCGTTTCGTTGGCAAAATTTCGACATCGAATAGTAATCACTATGAACACTAAACCCCTTCACCTTCCCCCGCTTTTTTCCCGCAGTATCTTTGCACTGAGGGGGCCTTTTTACGCCTCTAAATGGTGATCTACTGCTTTTAATTAAACATACTGTGGAGATCGTACCTAGCAAGCAGGAGCTGAGCACATTTTGAAAACCAAGTTGAATCTGCCTCATACTGTCACTGCCCATTCTCCCTTATCGCCACCTTCAATTCCCTATTGCCTTCCCAAAGAGACCCCCGAACTTCCTCAGTTTTTTTACTACATGAATATTGCGCCCAGCGGTTATGTTAGAGCCAGTAAGTCGGATGGCACATCTATTCAGATCTAGATTAAAACTTTTAAATGCATTTTGCGGAACTTAACTGAACAAGAGGAGAAAAACGCGTATTTTAAATATTTGCTTTTGTGTTGAAGAAGTTGTACTTAATCTCGACGTCGTAATAATTCAAACCTTTCTAAGCGTGTCGTTCACTTATTTCTCGGCTTTGAATGATCATTTGTTTTTTAGTGCTTTGATGAAATTAATAGTGCAGTATATATTAGGTTGCTAAGAATTGCTACTCCCACTCAAACTTCTGTTCCGCCGTACGTTCTTTATTAAGCTCCCACATGAACAACACCTCGGTCTCATTCCTTCTTTATGGTCGTTGAAAATGGCGGAGAACAAATTTTTAGTCTTAATAATATCTTCTTCTTTCGCCACGAAGGCTACCAATTTAGCCAGAACTCATTACGCTCTTTACACAAGGTACTCCGTGAAGAAAAAAATGGCATGCGCATCAGCTGAAGAAACGAACATAAAATAATTTAGGCTGACTGCCATCTCGTTCGAAAGCTCGCGGACGAATAACCTCTACAAAGCACCTAGTATGAGCAGCTTTATTCTTCTAATGGTGCCTACGGAGAAAAATCACCGTCGGAACAATAGAAACGTTTTACTCTTTCTGCTTTTCTTTGATGCCCATTGAGGTATATATCAGGATGACACCGCACGAATACCCACTGCCTCCTTTTTACCGTGTTTCTCTAAATAGGCAAGCATTTCTTTTTATTTTTTAATAAATAATAAATCAAACAAGCGTTATTTTTATGTGCGCAAGGTCTTACGAGTAGACCGTCATGAAGAAAGGAGGAGGAGGAGGAATAAGAACAGGAAAGGCAGGGAGGGTAACCGGGAGAAAAATCGGTTTGCTACCCTGCACGGGGGGAAAGGGGCGAGGGGATAAAAAATGAAGAATAAAAGTGAGTAGCAGATAACTGATGTCACTATGAAAAGTCAGCAAGTCACAGCCTATCGTGCAAGCCAGAAGTTCTCGAGAAGCGGAGCTGTGCCTTGGAGGCTTTCACCGGCGACGATCGCCGCGGCCAGTGGCAGAGACTCTTTATTTCCGTCAGTGGACGTGGATTAAGACGCTCCAGCGCGCTGCAGAGAGACCGCCTTTCGGCGCCGTAGGCAGGGCACTCACAAAGAATGTGGGCTATAGTCTCATCGCATCCGCAGATGGCGCATGCAGGGCTGTCAGCCACACCGATTAAGAACGAGTAATGCTCGGGCGACACAGCAAAGTTTCTTCACGTCGCGGTAGCCCGAGTGGAAGTCGGAGCTTCAGATCTGAGCCCAAGGATATTAAACGTGAATTCGAAAATTGGCCTGAATTCCACGCGGCAAGCGTGATGTTCAAGAAGGGTTTTCTGGCTGGCTAGTTCGTGCTTCTCGCTCATGATTAAACTGGGCGAAAAAACAGGGACAGAGACAGAGAAAACGTGCACACACAGAGCGCATCCACATTTTTTTCGCGCGGTTTAACCATGAACGACAAGCGTAATGTGCCGCGCAAGTGCGCGATGCCTGCCCGCTGCGTCTGATCTCGAAATGGAGATCAACACAAAATCGCCGTCGTGGTGAGCAGTTCGCGCGACCTCATCCGCGCAGTGATTGCCTGCTATGCCGCTTTGTCCCGGTAGCCATTGGTAGATAATGTCGTTGCCTTTATTCATGGCACAGTGATGTAGTTGTCGAATTTCGGCGACAAGTTGTTCATGGGCTTCAAGGCGAAGAGCAGCTTGTACGCTTTGGAGGGCAGCGTTTGGAATCGGTGAAAATAGACCACCGCTGAGGTCGATGAAAAGAGGAATTACTATTTTAGCGAAAAGCAAGTAACGAGAGGAAGATCCGTCGAAATGGGTGATTTAGCATGAAATCTTGTAAGGAAAAGACAGCACATGAATTCAATATGAAGCCGTAGCAAAACAGCGATACTTGTTTCGGTAGCGTCAATCAGCCTAAATTATGGACCGCGTTGAATTTCCTTGAAGATTTCGACGAGTTTATTGGTTTAGAGAAGCAAATCATAGTTGGGCCGCAATTCAACTGGCGCACTACCAGGAACAAATTCAAACTCATTTTGAGACAAGCCGTCTTGTAGCAAGAACTTGAAATCCACGACGGCAAGAGAGCAGACAGAGGGAGAAAAAAAAAAGTGTGTCGAAGCCAGTTCTTCAAAGTAAACTCTCGTTTCGCAGATTGCGGCAGAAAAGAACACTTTGGCATGGTAGCTGCCGAAACAGGAAGAAAAAAGCTTGGTACATCGCTGACTAAGCAAATAATTGCGTGTAAATGTTTTCACTCCTCTTTAGAGTGCCTTAATATATCGCCATTATTATAACCTATGTCTCGAGTATAATCACAGTGTATTAGATAACTGAATGTGTAATTAAGTGAATAAATAATAATGAAATTGCAAATGAAGCGTTACCGCTGAATGGCGGAAAAATTCCAGCGCTGTTTATTGATCATCCTCATCATCATGCACTACGTCTGCTGCCGCAGAAAACCCTATCTAAACTCCCTCCAATTAACCCTGTCCTCTGCCAGGTGGGGCCACTTAACCTCGCAAACTTTCTAATCTCAGCCTCTCACCTCACTCTGCCGCCGCTCGTTATGTCTGCCCTCTCTAGGAATCCACTCTGTTACCTTAAGAGACCATCGGTTACATTCCCTTAGGATTGCATGGACTGTTACAACGAATTTATCTTAATTTAAACGAATAAATCCTAAACTTAGTCTTGTTCTCTTATCCTGTGATAAAATCAGGGAATTAAAATAACATGTCCCTACACCAGGAACAAATGATTGACTTGAATGCGACCTTGACATTTTGTTTTCTTTCTGCTACCAAAAGTATCTTCTCAAAGATTTTCATCTTATATTCAAACTATCTTCGCAGGTTCTTTAGGAAGCAAATGCGTCTTCTTGTGCACCCTTTTGTGACAAATTTAACTTTGCTCAATCGTAAAGCAGGCATAAGCATGTCTGCCCCGATGGAGCCGCTGTTCCCACCTTGAGCCGTTCATCGACAGCCGACGTTCTGGTGGACATTCTTCGGATTGCTTTCCCGCAACCTCGCGCTCAATACACGAGCAACAATGCCACTTAACCAACAGAGCGGAAATGAACTGATGAACACCAAAGCGGAAATACGAACAGGCGAAAGTGGTGGAGTGGCGCAGTCCCGCGGGTACATCTTTTAAGAAAAGTAGTGAGTGAGTGAGTGAGTGAGTGAGTGAGTGAGTGAGTGAGTGAGTGAGTGAGTGAGTGAGTGAGTGAGTGAGTGAGTGAGTGAGTAAGTAAGTAAGTAAGTAAGTAAGTAAGTAAGTAAGTAAGTAAGTAAGTAAGTAAGTGAGTGAGTGAGTGAGTGAGTGAGTGAGTGAGTGAGTGAGTGAGTGAGTGAGTGAGTAAGTAAGTAAGTAAGTAAGTAAGTAAGTAAGTAAGTAAGTAAGTAAAGTAAAGTAAAGTAAAGTAAAGTAAAGTAAAGTAAGTAAGTAAGTAAGTAAGTAAGTAAGTAAGTAAATAAAGTAAAGTAAGTAAGTAAGTAAGTAAGTAAGTAAATAAAGTAAAGTAAGTAAGTAAGTAAGTAAGTAAGTAAGTAAGTAAGTAAGTAAGTAAGTATGTAAGTAAGTAAGTAAGTAATTAAGTAATTAAGTAAGTAAGTAAGTAAAGTAAAGTAAAGTAAAGTAAAGTAAAGTAAAGTAAGTAAGTAAGTAAGTAAGTAAGTAAAGTAAAGTAAAGTAAAGTAAGTAAGTAAGTAAGTAAGTAAGTAAGTAAGTAAGTAAGTAAGTAAGTAAGTAAGTAAGTAAGTAAGTAAGTAAGTAAGTAATAATTGTAAGTAAGTAAGTAAGTAAGTAAGTAAGTAAGTAAGTAAGTAAGTAAGTAAAGTAAAGTAAAGTAAAGTAAGTAAGTAAGTAAGTAAGTAAGTAAGTAAGTAAGTAAGTAAGTAAGTAAGTAAGTAAAGTAAGTAAGTAAGTAAGTAAGTAAGTAAGTAAGTAAGTAAGTAAGTAAGTAAGTAAGTAAGTAAGTAAAGTAAAGTAAAGTAAAGTAAGTAAGTAAGTAAGTAAGTAAGTGAAGTAAAGTAAAGTAAAGTAAAGTAAGTAAGTAAGTAAGTAAGTAAGTAAGTAAGTAAGTAAGTAAGTAAGTAAGTAAGTAAGTAAGTAAGTAATTGTAAGTAAGTAAGTAAGTAAGTAAGTAAGTAAGTAAGTAAGTAAGTAAGTAAGTAAGTAAGTAATTGGTCTTGGGGAAAGGAAATGGCGCACTATCTGTCTCATATATCGTTGGACACCTGAACCGCGCCGTAAGGGAAGGGGAAAGGAGGGAGTGAAATAAGAAAGGAAGAAAGAGGTGCCGTAGTGGAGGGCTCCGGAATAATTTCGACCACCTGGGGATCTGTAACGTGCAGTGACATTGCACAGCATACGGGCGCCGTAGCGTTTTGCTTCCATAAAAACGCAGCCGCCGCGATTGAGTTCGAACCCGGGAACTCTAGATCAGTAGCCGAGCGCCCTAACCACTGAGCCACTGCGGCGGGTAAGGTACTGAGCCTGATAAACCAAAATCTGCCACTTGCACCGTTTATTTTCGAATATGTAAACAGTTCGTTCCCCTCAATCTAAGAGTTTAAAAGTGAGGCTAGGAGTTTATGCGCGGCATAGCACTACTATTTTGCAGACAGTAAGGGTATTTATTCAAATGCATTTCTCAAAAGCAGCTTTGGTTCATCTGAGGGTAAGAGAAACGAAACATATTTATTGGCTCACTTTTCCGCCTTTGATGGTAAAGCTAATCTTAGCAGTAATTATTCCAGTTCCTGTGAAATACACGAGATCTCGTAAGAGACACGGTAGATCCGAAGCTCCCAATAGTGTAAAAAACGTTTCTGATTTTCGGTAAGGCGATGGAATAAGGCGATACACAATCTTTTGATATTTCGCAGTCAGTGTTAATTATAGCCTTCCTCCAGGCGTCCGCACACATTACGAAATTTGAGTCCGCATAGAAAAATGTATTTAAAAGGCATTCTAATAACGGTGCGATCGAGATATTACCTGTCAGAATCGACCTAACTAAAGCGTGTTCATGAACCGACTGCTAACACGGTGTAGATCTAAGCAAGCTGAGGATGTGCCACGGACGTATTCCATTAGACACAATATTACGCAGAAACTGATTAAAACCGCAGTCGCTTCAACAATGCCCGCATTTATGTGCATCTGGGGCCAATTGGAGGACTTGCCCCGATATTTCATTTCAAGCTTCACGTGAGGTCCACGAGGCGCATGAAAAGGCCGTCGATACACAAAATCTTCGCTTCCGGAACTCATTTGCATTGCCTGCTAAGCATCCGCCGGCAATCCACGAAATTATCGCTGTGCTCTACGCGAGTTGTGAACGGCTTTTCTGGAAGTTCTCGGATCGACAGAAGCCGCACTTGCCCTCAGCAGCTGCTGGTTCCCGTTCGAATGGGGACGGCAGTGGGTGATGGCCCGCGATGTAGGCTGCCTGAAAACTAAAGAACCAAATGCTATAGCGAGGTTGGTAAATAGCGCTCAATGCCACGCGCATACGCGTTCACGTTTGTATACAAAGGACGTGCCAAACCGCGGAAATTGGTTCGGGGTGCGCACCCATATTTGCCTGGTGAGGTTTATTTGCGTGAACAATATATCGCAAGTCGTTAATAACATAACACAATAGTACTGATCTGCAGCACTTAAAATTGCCCAGGGCAGCGAATGAACAAACTAGAGCGGCCAGTAGCAGTACTTCTAGCGCACTAGCGTGTCAAAACATTTTGCATTGAACACATCCTGAATTTAAAGGCTTCTTTACGTATGTGTATTGATGTATGCCATCAAACCGAAGGATAATTACTTGGCGTCCTTAGAACAATTTTTTTATTACTAGAAGTGGACATTAACCTTACTGTTGATTTGATATGAACATTTCTTCGTCTTTCATTTCCGTCTATAAGTGGAAGAACACAAAAGATTCACACCACTGCTGACTGAAGCTTTTGTTGTGCTGTTATACTTATAATTGTCATAAAGATTGCTAGATTTCTATCTATAGGTTATTTGTTTCAGATACATTTCACATACATTTCACATATATTTCACATACATTTGTTTCTGCAGTATTTGTTTTACTAACGATTGAGGATTGCAGCCCTAAAAATATCTCTTCTTAACAAAGTGGCAGGGCAAAATGGCTTGAAAACAAACTTTAGGCGGATAAACTGAAAGAGTACTGTACTGTGTCAATTGTCATGATTCTTGCACATAGTGCTTGACTACTGCTGCTCTGAAAATAGGAGAGAATATATGGGAGGCAGTTTCCAGCCTTTCGGGCGTCTTCTCAAGTGAGGGAGATCTGAAAATATCGCCATTGCATTGCAAACACACAGTGTCATCAAGAGGCAACTTCATATGCGGCGCATATTTCCCGGCTAGCAGAAAACGATGGAAAATTTGCTGCTGAAAATTTCTAATTTTCAGGCGAAAAAGCTTAAGCTATGTCGAAGGGAGAGCCCTGGACCTCGTTATGGGTCAAAAATGGAGGGGTCATGTAAATATGGTGACGCTATATAAATATTCTTCAGTCTCTTTCAAGTGCTGTCTGATGTTTCAAATTTTCTGTAGAGTATACAGTGTTTGATTTATGATGATATTTAAGAAACACTGCGCCAAAGAAGCGCACGTGGCTTTTTATTCATTCCTCTTATCTAAAGACAGGGAGTGTAAGGAGAGCGATTTAGTTAGCAACATTCTGTCACTGTTATGATTGAAGTGTTAACTTTTATCTCAGGGCTTCGTCAGCCCTGAGCGGCGAGCAAGATAATTATAAAGGACTGAGTTTAGCATTATGAATGTTCTTGTCGTGCAGAATATGCGTTACGCTTTACAAATGATGTTCCGGCAGTTATAAGGAGACAATGTGCTTCGGAGATTACCAGAAAATGAAAAAATGGCGAAAATTGTTTTTTTGGGGTAAAGGAAATGGGGCAGTATCTGTCTCACATATCGGCGGACACCTTAACCGCGCCGTAAGGGAAGGGATAAAGGAGGGAGTGAAAGCAGAAAGGAAGGAAGAGGTGCCGTAGTGGAGGGCTCCGGAATAATTTCGACCACCTGGGGATCTTTAACTTACACAGACATAGCCCTGCACATGGGCGCCTTAGCGTTTCGCCTCCATGGAAACGCTGCCGCCGCGGTCGGGTTCGAACCCGGCTACTCCGGCTCAGTAGCCAAGCGCCCTAACCACTGAGCCACCGCGGCGGGTCCAGAAAATGAGCAGAACACGAAAACGTACGAAAACTAATGCTAGGAACGATTCTCCGAAATCTTTCGCGATATCGATAACACCGGACGGAGCGAAAGGCAACACGGCGTGCACAAGATATCGACGCAGTCCGGATACTCGCCTCTTGTAACGATTTATAACTGCATGGCACAGCATCTGAGGGCTGATAAAAATGGTAACAATATGCCGAATAGAACCAGTTTTGTTTGGATTGCCGAACGATCGCGATCTCTTATACGAGATGACGGTTGGCGGGGACCTTCGAATGCCAGCCGCCGACAGATCAATGGGCAGCTTCGAGAGGGAAACAGCCCGCATTCATTTGCTACGAGGCAGGCTGGGTCCTGCAACCGATGTTTGTTGATCGGTTCCTTTCAGAAAACGATTCTTCTCGCCGCATACCAATAACGAGACGTGGTACTTGTAGTGAATGGGGATGCTTGTATTTATTTTGTTTTGTTTTCCTCGACCCTAATTCGTACTCTCCTCTTGCGGTTTGGTGATTGCCGGTTTTGCTTGTTGGTCCCTTTACCCTTCTGTCTTTGCGATTCCGATCCTCTCCCGTTATCTGTGAATTTCTGCACATTTCAGGCTCAGCGTTAAAAACTAGTGGCCGGTGCGAAACGTCTAGAAAGTAGGCGTTTGTATAAATATGAGATTAGAAGAAACAGAATCGAAATGAAACAAACAATCTTGTAATTGCTTTTCTGTTCCCGAGGCTCAAAAGACATTTCATATTTTATATTTAAGTTAATTGTTTCAGTAACTGTGGTTTATTGCATAGTATGTGTGTGCCTGAAGAGCTCTCAGGTCGCCAGAACTTGCAATTCGGCGTGACGGGCTCGGTGAGAACATACGTAGTCAAAAAAGCGTGGTCAAAGCGTGGAATGGGCTACAACCAGCATACATTAATAAGAGGAAAGCTTGCTGCCTTTTTAACAGTGCCAATAAGTGCATGGTATAGTTTGGAACGGTATGGTATGGTATGGTATGGTATGGTATGGTATGGTATGGTATGGTATGGTCAAGGGATTGGAAAGAGGTGCTCGTTATGATATAATGGACGGAAGCCAACAGTCCCCAAACCAAGGAGCATGAAGGATGCATTTTTAATTTTTTAGTTTTTTTTTATTATTGGGGAATAACAAAAGCAAAAGAAAAAACAACCACATGCCGCTGGTGGGATCTGAACCCACGAACTCTGAATTTTGTTCCGCTGAGAAATTTTGAGGTCATGACCTGATGAAAGTAGAAAGGGATTGCCAGTGGCCGTTGTGGCACCTCTGTCACATACAGAAGATGGACGTTTCGGTTTCGACCGAAAAGCACGGATAGAACTACGACAGTTCAATTTTAGATATTCGGATTCAACCGAAAAAGGTGGGCATCCTTGTCGTGTGCACTGTGGCTTGCTGGCTATCAAATAGGTGTTATACTCAAATGACAATATAACAAGGTACGGACAGTGAGTGTTACCGTTGAGTGAAGTAGCGCACTGTGCGTTTTCAGGCGTTGCTCTATTACCTGAAACGCCTCTGCAGACCGAGAATCTAAACTCCTCGACAAACGTCGTCTGCTTGTCTTGTGCTGTTCAGTGCCATCACTCACTCAAGGTAGTTACTTGGTTAGGTACGTTTCTCCACTGCATATATAAGCATTATGCATAAGCGTTGTAAACAAAGTGTCGTGCTCTTTCTAGCAATGATTCAGCGGCAGCACCGTCACTACAGTCAGCAAGCAGACCCCGTGATGCCCCGCGTTCTCACTCAACAAAGCGCAGCACTTCGTAGATAACACGACAAACCAGGTGTAAACTTTAATTTGCGTTTTTGTCTCACGCTTCGATCATTTAGCTTCGGCTGCTTATTAAAATGGCGGTAGCATTTCCATCTACAACAAGCACGAATGTATGTATGACCCTTTGTTTGTTATTATTTACTGGACAGCGGACTTTTCAAGCTGCAAAAATAACAAAAGTAGACTTTAGTGTTGTTATGCCCTTTAGTATTTACGCGTGATTTCAGCGCCCAAAACGACGCCTCTCATTGGTTGCGTGTGCCGGTTCATCTAGCGTCTGCTGAAACGGCACATGAATGGCCTAGCTCGGAAGAGAGGACATATGCTAAAAGGTATTGGGGAGGAACAAGGGGATGGAAAATAGACAAGAAAGAGAGAAGGCTGTGGATCGCTTAGTGATCGAGACGGATAAATAGGAGAAATAGGCCTGCTAGTTTGGGCCTGCCCTAGCTCGAACGCAGTCCTTTGGCCGTTCACACAATCGCGTCGAGCGCTTAAAGCTATATACTAATAGACAGTGTGGTCGCAGGCCCGACGTCTCTGAAAGTCACCGCGGCTAAAACCCTGTGTAGCGGATGAAGCCACGGCGAAGGAAGTTCAGAGAGAAGTGGAAAGAGCATGCGGGAGGTGCGAGGTTCGATCCTCAGTGCCGCCGGGTACCCACCGGTGGTACAACGGGTAAGCTTTCCCCTGGCCTGGTGCTCGGATAGTAAGGACTGATATGCTTGGAAAATGGGTCTTTGACCCCACCTTGAGTAATCGAAATGTACTTTGTTTCGTGGCGCTCCTTCGCCAAGACGCCCTTGTGCCATAAAAATACATCATCAGAAGTGGAAAGAGGGAGAAGACACAGCCCACGTGTGAAGCCACCGAGTGGGGCCAAGGGGTTCGTTAGCATATGCATGAGGATGGAAACTGCCGGGGCGGGAGCAGTCGCTACCAACACACGCTTTGTATCCGCTTCCGTCCCCAAACGCTTCTGCTCGTGACGGCGTCCTTAAACAATGGACCCAGAGTTGCCGCTAGTGACGCGAAGTCCGCTCTCGTTTGCATTTGTAGGGACGACACGAGCGTAGGCATGCAACTCACCCCTCCCTCCCTCCCTTCCCTCCCTCCCTCCCTCCCTCCCTCCAAGTTATCCCGCCATCAGTCAGGCACACTATTCTGGCCCAGCGCACTTGCAGCATGCGTAGCTCCATTGCAGCATCGTATGCGGGGGAGTACTGGAGAGAGAATCTGATCAGCTCCTTTCGGAGCGTCCTAATGATTTCCCGCTTTACAACCCGCGGCGTTGTAGAGGCAATCTCAAGGACGCGCAGGAAACAGTGTGCGATTTCGCAGCCATATTTCGCTGTGCGTTTGACTCAGCTACAAGCCTCGAGATTTCTCTGTCTTTGTATCTTTTCATCGTTTCTCGGGGAATAATTAGCTAAGCCACTCAGCAGGTATTCATACCGTTTCTTTGTTTGCGTGAGGGCCACTCATTTTCTTCGGGTGCATGATGACGTAGTTTGTAATGCTCGTAATGAAGACCCATGGAGTGCTGGTGGTTCCACCGCGATAGCGCTGAAAGCGCCATCACCGTGAAACACGCGGCGTGTGGCTCCGGCGGTGGTTCTGTGCAGCAACAGAGTCGTAAACGCTGGCGGGATGGTTGTAGAAGAACGTAAAATAAACGAGTGGTCGGTGGAAAAGAGGAGAAACAAGATTACGAAGACCACACTGCTGGGAACATTAGCAACGAGGTTTAATTGCAAATAAAAAAGGAAAGGACAATGGACCTAAGTTTGCTGCAAATGAGAGGTGGAAATTATGCTTTGAAATATGATTTGGAAAGATGCAGTTCAGAGAAAAGGCTGAAGTATGCTTTTTAAAAACTGGTTTGCAGAGGAGAATTTGAGAGATGATTTGGAGACGTAGTCTTCAGAGAACCTGTTATTGGTAAAATGTTTTAGGTAAATCCCCCCCCCCCCCCCCCCCCCAGTTGCAGGATGTTTGTAATAGCAAACTAATTACTCACTGGCATCCACCAAGGTGCAGCCATATACGGCTACAGAGGAAATCTATACAGCTTTCTCAGAAAATTAGTTGTTAAAAAAATTCATACCAATCCGTGTTCTAACCTAGGACAGTCGTTTCACCGGAGCAGTCACTCTATCAAGTGAGCTATCCTGACCAGCTAGCATACAGTAAGGCGATAGTGAATTGGTCAGCTACAACCTGTAGAACCTATATATAGAGCCTGTTTTTGCACATTCTTTACCGAGAAATTGTTTTGTAATAATCTTCACTCTCGCGCCACCACGTCACTTCTCCTGTTCTGATTCAGCTCATCCCTCTCGTCACTGCAGGTCCCAGGACGGTTTCCGAGCCTAATTGTTCTCTCCCGCAGGCTGGAGCTCTGTACCGCATTACGGGTTCGGCTAACGATCGCAAAGACGCAGAATGTCATACCCAGCATCGACGACTGCGTTCGAATGGAAGCGAAGTGCAAACGACGACCGTCCGTTAAGTAATGCCAGGGGTTCGAAATTGTAATATTGAGCCCTCCATTACAGTGCTTCCTTTTCTCTTTCATCTTTCAACAGCAACAAATGAAACGTTAACAATACAGTTGAGCCACAGAGAGTAAAATAAGCTCTTATCTAGGGGACGTTCAATAATAGCTCCTATTTCGCTTTCTAAGGCGCAAAGACTCTTCATCAGAACTGTTATTCAACCTCGTTTGTACTTACCCTCCAGGAGCTAATATGTTGATGTTTTTGTGTTGCCATCCCAGTTTTCTTGTTCGCGTTTTATTCGTTGATGACAGTACGTGTTGGTGCCCATCATGCTCGGAAATATTGTGCAGCTGGTTTGAAACACTAATTACTTTTAATGCAAATCCTGCACACTGTGGTGGGTGTGACACATTGCATCACATAGATCCCAAGACCAGTGGAGGTAGCGCTTGAAACCGGCAGGTGAAAGTCTGGCATCGAGAAGTAATGTGTAAACAAGACCCTGCAGTCAGGTTAACTGACAGTAGTATGCAATCTGGTCTCCGAATTCAAATTTGCAAAAATTTTTGAAAGAAATATGATGACTACGCTATGTTGGCAATATTAGCAAGCATTAACTTGTTTGGAGGTAAAAAAATACAAAGCACCGTGACACTCTGAGTAAACCTCCATGTACGTGATTTCTCGCTGCTCGGTAGGTCATGGCAGTAATAAAGAAGAAAAAGTCTACATTATAGGGACATTTTAGAATATTCGCAAATACCAAGTGGAATGACGAGGCAATGTCATCTTGTTTTTTCTTGCTCAAATAAATTGGTGAAAAAAAATGATGAACTCGAATGATCTGGCTAACTGTATTCACTGTCTAGGAGTGCGTGGGTAATCTTAAAGGCGAAATCGGTGAGAACGACATCGGATACTTGTGACAAGCACTTGAAAATAAGAGGGGGGGGGGGGGGACCACATGAATCGCGTTTGGTCGCAGCTACCTTCAGTGCTCCGGCGCAGGTGACTGCGGCGCGCACCCGTTCACTCTTTTCATCTCTTTATTTCAATAATACATCTGCACGAGACAGTTTTAATGGCTCCTTCGGTGGGAACCTTGAAGTCTATGCACGTTTTATTAATTCCCCTTTTTGCTACGCGTTCACATACACCTCAAGTAGGCCATAAGGGGAGGGCTGTACGAAAAGCTTTATTACCCGCTTTCTCGGTAGTGAATATTGTCCTTAATGTATTAATTTCGCTCCTAATACGAAGATAAAGTTTAGTGAATAATATTTTCATGTTCAAATACCATAAAGTCTTCCCCAGCATAAAGAAATTGGCCCCATAATCTTTTCCTAGAGAGTGCGGCATATGCCTTGTATTGAAAAAACGACAACAACACAGAGGCATTGCTGTCACATACGACTCCACTTCTCGAAAAACGGAGATGTGTTGTACTTCAAATTTCGGCGAACTCAATTTTTATTCCCCTCTTTTTTTCTGCCTTTAGCTTTGCTCTCAGCAGAGATCTCAGAATGCCATGTACAGTTCTGTAATGAAGACAAACGAGTGAGCTGCCTGGGCTTCAAAGAATTCAAAACCGTTTGCACTTTCTTGCTTAAAGGAAAGGCGGAAGACGGTTGTGAAGGGGGAGAGGACTGACAGCTCTTCTTTGGCCGCTGCTTCTTGGTACTTCCGGGTGCTGCCGCGCAGCGGATTCCACTTCTTGGTCCAACATGTTTGCACCGTTTCTACTTCTTTTCCGTTTTAGTTCTTTGTCATTTCTTTGTTTCTTCATACCTCCTTCCTCTTCATATTATCCCCAGTTTATTTGTTCTGCGCCGAGCTTCCCTTTAGAGCTGAGGAGCTACGGTGGTTAATGTATTTCCAGCAGCGCATCGGTCAGCCGGGAAACCCTATTTGGTGGCGTCTTTCGTGAAGGGCGTTCCCCGAGAAGAGTGAGCAAGCTAAATTGTTATGGGTGCTGTGCTGCTGTGCAGACGACGAACACGCGTCTCGCCTCCGCCATGCGCATTAATTTGTTCGTGTAACTTTCAGTTTAAATTAAAATTGACTGTTTCTCAAAGCTTACGCTGAGAACGACGAACCGCTGCAGCTAGTGCTGGACCTTTGTTTTTCAAGAATCTTTTTTTCACGTTTTTCTCCCTGCAAATGCCGTAAAATGTGAAAAATCCCCAGAACCTCCCGAGAAAGGTCACTCCAGAGCGCAAATATTTTAACGGAGGAAAACAGACGGCAGGATCTAAATGCCTCGTGGCAGGGACGTCACCAAAGCTTGTGTTAGTCAAACTAAAATCAAACGGCTGAGACACATGCAACGATGCACTTCAGAGTAAGTAAGCGAAATGACTTGCCCTTATCGCAATTTCTCCGTAACGTGAAGTGCAATTACATGCTCTTTTTAGTATTTTTAGACTTTTTTAATGGCAATAGCATGCGCTACACGACCACAATGCAATAACGTGACTCTGATACTGTGAATTTCTCGGTATAGCGGCTTCCTGGCGTCGAACTATAACCGGCCTCGAATGATCAGCCGGCTAAACTCAGCGGGAGCTTCTAGCAAGGCTCCTTGCTGCCTGCGCTTACTTTTCATAGCCACTACTCTCCTTGCCTTCGATGTCAGCCGTGATGAGTGGTGATTTATTGCACATTTCGGGCCTTTCACCAGCACGTGTCTTCTCTGCAAGGTGCGGACACGGGTACATGCGTGTGTGTGCGTAAGCGTTTCTGTGAGTTGGCACGGGCGAGTAATGAAGTTTGAGCGTTGTAGTGCTCCCGTGCTAACCGGTGAAAATGGGCCAGTCAGTGTTGCTGCACGCAGGCTAGTGTCGCGTGGACCCAAAAACGGGCAACACAGATCTCCTTAAAGATTCAGTGTTTATAATTTCTCACCTTATATTATTGTGCATTCTTACATCGACGGAAGATGACAGACGTGGCATTACTGAATGCCGTGGTGTACGCAAAGAGATCCTCCCTGTACGAAGCAGGCGCAGACGCTGACAATGAAAATTATTTTCACTAAGTACAAATGCTGAAAAAGTATTGTGCCAGAAGAAGCTAAAGCAGATGTGTTCAGGAGGTGTCACTGTGCGCTTCAAAACTTTTTTTTGAGCATGTCAATTTGGACAGATATGACAAAAGTTTGTATCAGACACCAATGATGTTTGCAATGTTTGCTATAACAGAGTCAATATAACCTTTTTTTCTTTGTATTATGTGCGCACAGAAGCGACCAAATGTTTGTCTCTAAAGTTGACATTCCGGTGAGCGTACGGTTTCAGCGCACTTATTTTTTACGGGCTATATTAGTTGCTTGCCCGTGCTGCAAACGGCGCACATACGATGAGAAAGGCTCACAATTCTGCTACGCTTGAGCCGTATTAAAAAAAAAAAGAGCCAGTGAGCGCAATGAAACAAGATTTCCACAGCATCCCTTCCAATTAACATAAAAGCCCACAGAGCTCAAAAAGCGCGGAGTCGCCTCCGACGATAACCTGAGTAATTACAGTTTGCCGGTTCTACAATATTCCGGACACCTTCACCGAATTTTCGCCTCTTTATGTTTATCACCTTTAAAATAGCCGCAGTAAGAGTAACGCTTCCAAAATGCTTGTATATTTATACGCTCTAAAATGAGCACCTGGAATTGTAGCTTCTTGATAACGCCAAATTACCAGCAAAGATGGAGGGAAATATTCGTAACAAAAAAAAGAGTGATTTACCCTGAAGAGATGACGGAAAACATGGCGCGTGCCGGGGACAGCAGTAAAATGAAAGGAAACCACAGCGTGAGATGACGGACGTCAAGCGAAAAATACTCGATCACCTGCAATCCGTGCCCTCGTTGGCTTCCCTACGGTGTTTGTAATTCTCGAAAGGTAGATGCGAGGGAACAATTTTCTCCTCGGATGAGCTTAAAATTGCTTCTTTCCCCGGTGCTATGTTCGAGAACCATCTCCATCCATTACCATTTCCCATAAAATGCATTCCCACATGTGTTTTCTCCAGGTTTGCTCCATTTTATGGGTTTTTTCACTATACTTATCTTCCTTTATCTCTCGTTTCACCTCTCATATACGCTCTCATATTCCATCGCTGTCAGCTTTGCGTCACTCAGCGCTCGCGACGCTCGGGTTTGATCACCCCACAAAACACTTTTCCGGGGCTTTCCACTCTCTCCATTGCGGTGTCGCCTTATCCTCATTAGGGCGGCGAGGGTACGAAGGGAGAATGAGGTAGCGTCAGGAGCCGTGCCATGCAGGAAGCTTAGAATCACGCGCTAGAAAAACGACCCCTCTGAGTCGCGCCCTCTGGGTCGTCGGCGAGGGTCGGCTTCTTACGCGAGACGTTCCCCAACTTCCGTCCGGAGTGCTGCAGCGCTTCTCTGCAATTCATGCAGCAGGGCGTCCGCCAAGCGTGCCTTTTACTTCCGGGCGTCCCGCACTTCCGAGACAGCATTCTTCCCGTCGGAAATTACGCTGGTGGTTGTCCAGGCTGCCGTTAGTCTCCTGCTCGACAACAGCAATAAAGCGGGCTGCGCAGAGGTTTATGAGCAGCGGCGATGTCCTCCAATAACCTGCGTGCGCGGTTGAGGGCGTTACCTCGGCGCGCACCTAAGCCTTTCACGCTGGCTGTGCAACTTGATAAAAGAGATCCCGGAGACTTACGAAGCAGCCACTGTCTTCCTCCGCGGCACTCATCGCTGCGCGTCTGCATTCCTCCTCACTCACTAGCTCTTGTTTCTACTCTGCCTCTCTTTTCCCCTGCCTTTTAACAAAGCACACTGTCGCGTCGCATTCTGCGGCTTCATTTGGAATACGCTATTCAAAGTCACCCCCCGAAAAAAAAATCCTTCAAAGTTTGGCTCCTTGCGAGAGTTTAGCTCAGGGGAGGATATGAAGTAACAAAGATTAGGTGCGTCCCCATGAAAGTGCCGCTTCTTTGCATACCTCGTGCACGCTTACATTCAAGGCTTCATGCGCTCCTTCGGAGCTGGAGGGCGTGCCGGAAGGACAGGCATCACGCTCCATGTTTTGATCGCTTGCTTGCTTGTTTGCCGCCTTTGCACTCTCATGATGGCGCCAAAGGCGACGTCGGTAAGACTTTGAAATGTGCTCTGAGGCAACTACTGCGGGATTTGGGCCTCTTACTCGGAGACGAGGACGCATCCATGAAGATGTCGAGAGCGGCGCGTGTGAAGCCCGGAGTCGCAAATTCGGATTAGAAGCTTCCTTTGGCGCACACCACCGGCGAGCGCCTTAGAACAGTTCGCAGGAAAGGGGTAAGGCAGTAAGAGCTCGCTTGTGAACTGTCCAAAAAAAAATATTATTCGTTGAAAATTTGACAAAATCCCGAAATGTACGCGTTGGCGCCGCGACAAGAAATGGCGGAATTCGGAAGCGGCGTGCTTACCATCTCTGGGAGAGCGAGCGGTTCTCGACGGCGGCTAAGAAGCGGGGATCAAAAGAATTGTTTGACGACCCGATAGCGATTCTACACCAAGATGCTTTATACGGGGTTAAAGCAGGCGTAAATGAGAAGTCGGTAGCGGTGCATGAAGTGAATTTTAAACTAATAAGGGAGATGAATGTTCGGCTTCTTCGCGCAACGGAAGGCCGCTGGTAGAGCGAGGAAATTTTTTCGGGCGATGAAATGGGAATTTCTATTATCCCCCGAAACTTACCTGCTCTCTTATAATAGAATAAAAGAATAAGCATGTTCTTCGTATTTCGCGGTACAAACGGTAGCGTTCTCGACAGTTCGCGCAAAAGCACTCGTTGTAGTGCTTGACGAGAAAAGCATTGATATTCTGAGATAATGAGCAGCCGACGATGTTGTTAAGTGCAAAGAGAAAAACGGCCAACAAGCAGAAGGGTGCAATGAACCATCCACGAAAAGAGAAAGAGAGTCAGGGTGAAAGAAAGCAGACAACATGAAGAGAAGCAGCACTATTCACAGTAATGAGCACATCTGGCAATTCGTACGTGGCAAGAACGATTTTTCGAAAGAATTCGAGCCAGTAGACATGTAGCACACGACCGAGCCTGCCTGGCAGCAAACGAATGCGGGCTCTTTCCTTATCGTAGAAACCAATCGATGCACATTAATAATCCCGGCGAATGGCATTTCAAGCTTCCTGGAGTCCGCCATCACCCGATTCAGAAAACAGAGGTTCGGAAATCTAAACAAAGGCTTCTTTTATTTGATACATTGCCGTAATTTTTTTCTGTCCTGTGATGCTCTGAAACCGAGGTTTCAGAGAAAGATGCGAATGGGAACTGTAACGATTGCACAAGTTCGTCGTAGTGTTTCCTTGCTGTCTGGCCTTATGGATAGGCCGGATGATTTGGTAGTTTGATTTCTAGATGTGTTTTGTATTCCGCTAATTTTTGTAAAAATCGACCAGCCATGTTAAAGCCTGGGACACGTTGACATTCATAGATCGCTGGGAGTCCTCATACCTGTCCTGGCGCAGTGGGGCAGCGGCTAGCGATACGCCACTTCCCCACCAGGTGGCTGTTTCAAATACAGCCAGCGGTGGGTTGCTCTTACCCAAAAACCTGTCGCGACGAATCATTCCCTTATTTGTCACCTGCCTTGGTGGGCAGGTTGGGATGACATTACAAGGTCAAGTGACCGAGGTGGCAGGCGGGCCGCCTAATTTTCTCAACACGACAGCGCCGCCGAAGCCGAGGTGTCAGCTGAACGGGAAACTTAGCGCTATCACTTTAATATGCTTGCCTATTATCAGAGCAGCAGTGCTTAAGCACAGTGCGTGAGACTTTCTTCTCATGTGACACAGCACAAGGCGCTCTCTACAGATGTACCTCTCGCAAATGTTTTGTTTTTAATTTTTTCTTTTATTTTTCTAAACAATGCACTGAATTATCTGCACTCATGGACTTTCGCTCCAATGAAGGGTCTATATATGAAATAAATGTAGCCCTAATGGCAGGCATTCTGAAAATAGAAAAAATATTACTGATACTACAGGCGCATCAATCAAGAACAGTTCAAATATTTAGCACACTACTTCAAAATATTAGACAATAGTAAACAAACACATGAAATATATGAACGAACGTGATCGCTTTCATTGTTTTTTTGCTGATTCAAAGAAAGCCCGATTTCAAGAGACCAAAAATCAAGCTTCGCTTTCATGAGATGTTTCAATTCTTATGCAGTGGTGTTAATTTTTATAAGTCTTTGCCCATAAATTTGTTGACAGAGTAGTAAGTTGAAACAATTTTTAGTTAGTTCTGTTCTTTGTTTCATCGGAAATCTGGGTAGTGCAAATGACGGTGTGTCTTCACTTCATATAGACACTGTGCTTACTATTTGAGTTGGGGTGCTTACGCACACCAAGCTGGCAAAGTTAACATAAGCGCCCACAGTCCTGACCTTCGTCTGCACTTTTTCTTCTCATATTTTATACAAACGCGTACAGATATGCACGCGAGATTACGCGCTATTATCCACGCGCGCACTAATTGGCGAAAATAATGAAGCGCCGACCAAAAGGTGTTGTCAAGATGGAAGGACGTTTCGACTTCCACACGGAAGTCTTGAGAACACCGTTTGGTCGGCGCTTCATTATTTTCGCCAATGTATTCACCCGACCAGATGAGATTTCGTCGAACCTTAGATTTCATCGCGCACTAATTGGTTGCTCTTTACTTTTCAAGCAGGCAATGTTCAGCCACATCAAAGTGCTCTCTTTCGCAAGCACTCATCCGTTCTTTTTCCCTTTAGCGCCGAGGCCGAGATTTATAGAGCGTAAGCACGGTTGTTGTGGATTGACGTATTTTCAGCGAAGCCGTCCACAACTCGCACAAAGGACAATGTTGACAGCGCGAATTTCCAGCAGACGCAGAGGAGGAAATGCAAATGATCCGTGGAAGGGAAACTTTAGTGAACGCGCAACCTCTCGATGCTTTTGGCCGACAAGGCATCTTGAAAATGCGTGCGAAGCGCATGTTCTTCTATTGGCCCCAGATGCGCACATATGAGGGCATTTTTCATCAGCCGCTATAAGAGCGTTAAGTGTCCTTCAGCCTGATTAGGTCTAAACGCAGTCTGCGCTGAGTTGAAAGCACTTGAGTCTGTCGAAGCTGCAATGTAAGCTAGCGGTCGAAGCGCGTTTAGTGTGTCGGTGGATTGTCGCCGTACTACTTCAGGGCCTGGTTTTGAGGAGCGTAAATGTAACGAATATTTTTCTGTTTATATAAATTCGTCATAAACTTGCACAGGGTGATTCAGGGTTTGTGCCTCTTATCCTGAATACACAAGCTGAAGGTGCTAAATTAACATTGGCCGCAAGGCCTTACCATTTCTATTATCTCTTAAATTCTCTAGCATGACGCAAATTAGAAAGGTTCATACGTTTTTATACCCCCATTACAATTGGTACTCCTTCGGTACCTCTTAGTTTTGAAAAGACATATGATTAAAGTCCTTACAAAATAAGCTCTCACAGAAAAGAGGACAGAGTAAGGTCAGCCGAGCAGGCACTAAAAGCCGGAGGAATCCGGCGGTGGTAAAAGGGAAATCGTCAGTGAGATCATGCCAGGGGTAGCATAAGATAATTATCACGCAGGGGCACTGCTCAACGTTCGGTGACGTTCTACGTTGCATTTGTAGTATTACAGACGCCCGTCCGCCACGTTGGTCGAGGATGGCGCTGGTGAACACACTCAAGGCTAGGTTACACACAACATAACTTCTTTCGAAAGTAAAAAGTTATGTAGCCGCCTCAGTAGTTCAGATGGTGGAAGGTCGTTCGCAAACATGTGGAAGTCGTGGGTTCGGATTCCACTGGCGGGGAATGGCTTTCTATTCGTCAGCTTCCTTATCAATTCATAGTGCTGTGGCACCACAACGACAAGGGCGTACCAACTCGTACCAACTCGCCCAGTTTTCAACCCTTTTGCACTTTTTTAATCAATTATCTCTATGCCAAAAAAAGTTTGCACTGCTCATTTTCAATTGTTCGACAATACAAGTAAATATGTATAAGAAAAAAATTGTTAGTTGCTTATCTTGGCTATGCCAGGATATGCGTAGCGAAAACTAAGGCATAACTTTGCCTAGGCTCAGGCGCAGCTTCTACTCTGACGTCACTCGAGATGATGAGGAGGTGGCGCGGTGGCTGGTCACGTGGTTCGTCACGCGGTTGGTTACATGATTAGTCACGTGGTGCGGTGCGACCATGGTGGGACTGCGAGCACCACGAAACTGTGAGTTCGTGGCAAGCGTAGCTTTCGCTAGAGAACATTCATCTACGCATCCCTTTGTTTCAGTGATTGTTGGCTTCCGTAATTAAAATGAGCCGCTCATTTCCTTACCGTTGTATGTGCGACACCATTCATTTACACTGCTCGAGGGGAGAAGCATCATGTCTTGTTAAATGGCTTTTGAATAGCGAGCAGAAAATTTTCCTCAAAAGCAATGACATCACATGCTTAAGTCAGCATTTTGGTAAAACTTCACAAGTGCAATTCCCATACTGCATAAATTTTAATTAAAGATGGAAGGCCCAGTTGTGAGCCGAAGCTGTAGATTTTACGTCGTTTACCCAGCACTCTGGCTAAAAAATGAGCTACTTCGATTGTGCCAATTCTTCGAAGCTCCATTTCCTTTCATGCATTCTGATTCTAGGTCAGGAATGCATCAGTCCACACCCTCTCAGCAGTTGCTAAGTGTCATTAACGTTATCCTGCTGAGCATGCGGTCGGGTGTTCGCACTCGGAATAAGGCGTACAGGAATTTCGGATTTATATAGGTGGCTCAAGAGGAGGAGTGGTAGTTATTAGTGATGATTAATAAAAATTTCCTTTGAGTACACGAACAACCTTTCGTGGTCGACGAACCCTACGAAGACGAGAGTATTTAGAACTATATAAAATAAATTCTCCCCCTTGCCGTACTAGAAATTAATATATATCCAACCTTCATTTCTCATAAGGGGCAATGTTTCGCCGTTCGCATATTATATTATAGTAAAATTTTCCAGCCGTCTTTATCTAGCGCTAGATATCCTCAATAATATTTAAGTCCTTGTGCAATTCTATGGGAATAGTAGTAGTAATAGCAGTTGTAGGGTAGCACTCTATTTCAGAGCCCAGTCAAGTGCTGAGAAAAGCGTTTCGGTCACTGTGGCAACACGCTTTGGAGGAACGCGAAAGCATTGACGACACCTCATTTCCCTTTTCCTCTTTCCCTCTCTTTGCTTCATTTGTTCGTTCTCCTCACATTTAATCGATTAGGCACTGATATATATTCATCTAATTGCTCAATTACCACAATTAGTTCTCTTACTTAATCAAGTTCCATCAATTGGCCATTTTGAGTTTTCAAACTTGGCGTCACGCTTAGTTTTCAAATTTGGCGCCACTTGTTGGCTCCGCCCACACTTCCGGTTTTTCCAATTTAGCGCCACACGTTGCCCTGGCTCCGCCTACTTTTCTGACATTTGTGGTTCTAATTATTATCTAATCACTATATCGACATAAATTTTGTTGCGCAGCGTCCTCATATCATTCTCATTCAATTACAACCATACGTTTGGCGCTACCTCTTCTAAGTTCCTCACAAGTGCTGCGGACAGACACGTTTTGCGGACACGACCTTGTCGACATAGCCTAGCAAAGCTTTCGCTTTAATAGGCTTCGCCGGCCGCTCTCGACCGACGCTATCTTTTTCACGAGAAGAAGCCAGCCAGGTAAGCCAGGAGAGGACTGTGGATGAGGAGCTGATGTAGAAAGAGGACTGAAGAGAGACAGGACAGTAGATGATACAGTGTTCGAAATCACCACAGAGTTAAGGGCAGTTGGGTGAGGAGAGGTCGCACTGTATGCGATGCAAATAAAGTCTTACTCGTGTAATGAGTGCGTTTGCCTGAATTTTACGAAGGATATGATCGACTGTTCCTGCCTTGCACCTCCGTCTCTCCATTTCTCAGGGTCATGCCCTTCGTTCGTTTCTTATCTACTTGATTTCCGAGTTTCTGTAACAATACTATTGATGCAGATTATTCCGACAGAGTTAAGCACTGAGCAAAACGGATAAAACATCTAACTGCAAACGTTTGGCTAGTACAGACGCTATGAAGTTTTGATGTGTACTGGAACAGCCGTGAAGAAAGCTATTTGATGACTACTGCTAGCTCTCCGAAGGCGCCTCGTCCTCGAAGGGCTGGTCAGAACGGTAAGTTTCCCTCTCTTTGTATGCTTCCTTGCATTTCGCACCCTCGTGGATATGAAGTCTTTGTCCGCAAAAAGCTGATAGCGTGATGAGTTTCGAAATGCTTATGGCGAAGCGCAGGTAGAACGGCGGCCAAAGTACTCCGTCCTTCTTAAAATTGATCGAACATCTGCAATAGGTAAGACATTTCAAGGCGCTCTATGAATCAGGCCAATGGACGTTACAAAAACAGCAGCTGTTACTTTGCTATGATTTTCCATGAATCATCCATTCCGATGAAGCTTCACCTTTTCTTGCATATTGCTAATACAAGCGCTGCTCTTTCGGCGGCCGTATCCGCGTGAGAACGAAACTTTTGGTGTTTCTTTCGGTTCCAAATGATATAAATAAAATAAAAATGCTCCCTTAAGTTTAGGAGCTGGCAAAAAAGAAGGCGTTAGGAAGACAGTGGCTTTTGCCTGTGGCGTCAGCGTGATATATAACACAATGGCCTTCAGAGAAAAGCAGACGGCCGAAGACGTCCCTATTGTTCGGAGAGCGATTTTTCTCTGCTGGCGCCATTGAGAGAGTAAAACGGCCAAGTTGGGGTGCTTTATAAAAGATACGATTGCTCGGGGAGTCTTTCGAGGCGATACAATTCAGCTGAATTTATTATCACTTCTCTTGTGCAGCTGATATTGTGACAATTTTTTTCTTCAACGAAATGCTTATATAACGGTCCAAACGAGGGAAGCCTTGGTTTTTTGTATCCCCAGAGACGAAATAAGTAGTTAATGAAAAAAGTTCTGTTGTCATTTTTTCAGTGACTAGGCGGAACGAATAACACTTAAGTGATGGTGGTATGAAAGTTATTAAGGTAAGTACGCGGAAAAATTGGTAGTATAACACGCTACTCTGCTATATCATGGTAATATAGTGACAGAGGGGTTCCGTTGTAACAAGAAAATTAATTATTCATTTACTCGCGGAAAATAAAAAAAAGGAACAGGCTTCGAAACGTCTAAATTATTAAAATGAAAACGGTATTCACTTAAGCCAAATGAGCACATTAAAATATTTTGAATTTTGTTTCACTTTTTCACCTTAGAGTCAAGTGGGCTGAACTAAATTCAAAAGGTAAAACTTAGATCTGGGTGCACGTGTGAGAAGACTTTTCACTCTAAATAGTCGACAGAGGCTATTTTTAAGGACTCCGAAACAAAGAGAGTTTTGACAGTTCATCGGGTAAAAAAAGGGGAGGGGCACAATAACCATTTTTTATATTAAAAAAACATTTACGAGAGCTGCTGAGTTTTACTTACCTGTAATGCACGAACCTTGCTGCAGGAGTGACTGTGGAGGTATAAAATGCGCACTCGACAGGCCTAGAGATACCCTCCAAGTAGAAAAAAATATAAGAAAAAAGAGAAAAAGTTTGAAAGGAGAATTCTATTTCGTTCGTCTGGCTACGTGACCAGTTATTAGTATAAAATAGCAGTTATTTTTCTTGTTCGGCTTGTTTTTTTTTAGTTCGCTCGATCACCACTGCGTCCATTGGCGCAGTGACTTTCCAACAGGTATGGACAATCGTGGCTCCATACCCGGCTCGGTTCCTTCGCGATGGTATCTGCTAATGTGCCTTTGCGTCCGTGTATACCAGGGTTTGATCGAATGTGATAGGCTATGTACATGTGATTCGCGTGTGTAAATGGTGTGTGGTCCGGTCAACATTCGTGGACACGTTATCGATTTCATCGAACCGCATCATGAAACAACCACACGCGATATTTTAATGCTCTGCCCTGCTCTGCATGTCGAGCGCCCGCACAGGCTCGTAAATTTATTTACATGAATTTCATGTGAATGTCGTGTGGAACCGCCTCATAGGATCTGTCGACATGAAAAAAAAAACGTGCTAAAAACGCTTTAATATCATTTAGATTGGCAAGTGCTTGCTTAGTAGTACGCCGCACTTTTTGTGTGTGGTTAAAACAATTTATAAAACCAGGAAAATTTTCTCACATTTCGGGATGCCGGAGTAAAGATTGGAGCCCTAATTTCAAAGAAGACTACTCAGGATAAGTCCTGAAGGAAGTAAGAACAAACCGTTCTCCATGCTCTATCGAGTTTTCTCGATTAACAAGGTTATGCCTGAATAAAAATGCCTTACGTCTTGATGATACCTGTTTTAAAGGCTGCTGATCACCAGCATTTTGTTCAAGGCTTAGATTTCTTTAAGTACTTTGCAATTACGGCGATAAGTACTTTAAAAAATGAAAGCCCTGAACGAAAATAGCCAAGAATAGCGATGTGGTTGAGATAGTTCTAGGACATGGCTGAGAAGCCTTGCATAATACTGCGGGAAATAGCTCCACAATAGAGACTCTAAGGTAATTAAATAAGGTGTGTCATTTGTGACAAAGATCTGCCACCTACCAGTCCGCTTTAATCACTCGTGTCAACAACCAGGAATTTTCCAGCTGCGATCGTGAACATTTTCAGCACTGATCAGTCTATTCAAGGTATTTAGAAGAAGCTCTGAAATGTTCCCTTCAAGTTGCCTATTTTCCTAGAAGGGAAACAATGCTTCGCTGAGGATAAAGACATCGTTTTCTTACGAGAAAGGAGGGTAGAACTTGTCTCTTCCTTTGTGGTCTGGGACGCACATGAGTAATGAGTAATAATGTAAATCGCCGTAAACAACGTTTCGCCCGTAAGTTCTTGCTTTGAAATATTCCCTTGAATCACACACACACACACACACAAAATATTGTTGGTCCACCTGACCGCGATTGATAAGAGAGGCTGGCAGCCTCTGCATTTCCGAGGAACGGTATTTGCGAAGGAAACCACTGAAGCCTAGAACAAATTTCCTGCTGTGCAGATGCAATGCCCAGTGCAGTGAAGTATGGTACAACCTTTCCTACTGGAAACCATGCTCTAGGATATCCGTGTGCATATTTAGAGACCATCATTTTAACCACGCGTTGGGCCGCGCAGGACCTGAGTTATTTCTAGCCCTGTCCTCTCACGAAAACAAATTAATCCCCATAACATCATAAGAAGATTCGTTCCGAGAAGCAGCCAAAACACTTAAAAATTGTGGGGAACCAAGTTGCAGAAGGTCTTAGACAAAAGGATCAGAAATATGATCGTCTTTCTCGCTTGTTTCATTTAACCAAGGGTCAGAAAGCTCTCCTAAAGCATTCTGAGCAGTAGTGCTTGAATTATTAGGCGAAAGGATTGGAACGACATACGCTGAAAGGAAGAGTGCGACTCGATGGTACCATATAGCACAATCATCAAAATGTAAGAAGAAATCGTGGCTCCGGCGATCTTGGAAATTGGAATTCCTGAGAAGGTGAACGCATGAGTAGATCAGAAGAATTGGAATCCTGGATCTTTATGCATCTAGTCCGGCTATCTTAAACCGGAACTGTAGGTATGGCTGCATAAGTGTAACACCAACTTAAGGAGTAGTCTTTTTCATTGATTTTCAGCGCTGCCCCAATATGCGAGACTGCGGGGCTCGAGAGATAGAGAAAAATAGCGTATATCGAGTGGGGAAATGGAAGGAGAGGGTAATATTTCACAGAGCGAGATATAGCTTGCGAAGAGGAAACAAGGAAGGAAGAATCGGCAGCGCGAGATAGAAGCAGAATCGTGAGCAGAAATCTCAGAAACAGGGAAGAGAGCGGCGCAAAAGGAAAAAGTGCTCACGCGTATCGCATGCCATGTTCGCTGTAGGGGCAGACCTCGGCCGGTCTATATTTCGGCAAACGGGCAGGGTATGTTAATTTCTCTTGAGGTACTTTTCGATTCTTTGATTCAGTCAACGTACCGGAGTTTATACGGAAACATTCGCCGCCCTGGGCTTCAAGAAGGGGTGGATACCCGAGTGAAAAGCGCCAAGGTGAACTGCGGCTGCACCCGTCGGACTCTGCGCGAAAGTTGCAAGAGGAAGAAGACAAGGAAAAAACAAAGGCCTTCCCGTATGCAAGGGACTAGGTGAACACTCTGCTGTCGCGAAGATCGGGAACATACAGAGGACAGAACTTAATCTAGACCGTCATTGAACTTCAGGAAGACAAGGAGAACGCCATGATAGAAAGGGGGAATAGCGGCCTTGTGCGTTGAGAGATTTACTTGGGAATCGATGCAAGTATTGTGCAAGATGAGTTGCATCGCGGGAGGCTTCCTCGACAGCTCATGTCAGGGCAGATTCGCCTGAAACATACAGAGACCCGTTCGAGAAGGTGGTAAAGTCAGAATGTCAATATGCATCCATCAAATAGACGAACGCGACTGGCGCTCCGGCGTATTTTACAAAAACTGGGCACACGAAGAAAAGGATGTTTGATTTTATTACTGAATAAAGTCAGCAATCATGGCTTATTGGGCAAGGGAAGAACTTCTCATTTGGGAAATTAGTCTGTCGCCAGCATGTTTGTGTTTGTCGAAGAAAAAAGTGTGCAGATGTTCCAAAATACTGCCATTTTTTATTCTTCTACCGAAATACTCGCTAAGGGTACTCAAAATAGCAGCGCGAGATATTTTACCGTTCACAAGGGCGCCCATAAAGAGGTGTCACAGCTAAAGGTAACAAAGTGGTTCCAAAAGACGGAGTGTCCAAACTCCCTGCAAGCAAAGTAGGGCTGTCAAGAGTTGTGTGGCCTAGTCCGCAGTATTTTATTTTTCTTTAAAATACATTTATTAGGAGGCACAGTTCGGCTAACATTTCAATTATCGTTCTTAAGAATGAAGTGTCGATTCGGAATTTGTAGATCGTCTTGAAGAACAATTACGAAAAGAGCTTCTTTTATAACTGGCCTTAAAAATAACTCGCGCAATTAAAAAGCTTCCACGTGACAGCGGTGCTACTTCAACGCCCCAAGACGCGTCTCACAGAAAAAAATTCGCTTTTATCTGGAGCGTTTTCCACGATTCCACGACGGAGCTTTGAGTGGGCACAGGGCCAGAGATATGTGGAAGCAGCTGTCACGTGGTAGCTTTCTCTAATGCCGTCAAATGAAGCTGGGTAAATGGTACCTTGGTGCAAACAATTCAGCCAGCTGTTTTTAAAGACGAGCTACACCTTCTGAATTCTCACCTGATTCCAGAAGCCAATAATTGCAAATTTAGCTACAAGCCTTCAGTATTTAACTTTGCTGAACAAAAAAGCAGTGCGGACAAGAACACGCGGCTCTCAACACCCCACAGTTGGTTTCATCGGGGTTAGCACATTCCGTCCTTCTTAATCGCTTTGTCGGCTTTATCTGAGACACCCAGTACTCTGCACGCCCCTTTCTTGTCCTCCAAATGCAGCGGATCTGCTGCATGATGAACTTTTTTCTATCACTTTGTCCTCAAAATTTGCGGATCTTGAGTGAATCGGTAAACATCCGGAAACATAACTCTAGCGCAGAGAACATCGATATGCACACAAATTGCTCGAGTACCGAGGTGGCAGGATGGTGTATTTCTCACAGCCAACTGGAAGAATAAATCAAAAATAAGAAAACGACTGTAGAGAACACCCTGGAGTACCAAGAATGGAACGCTCACTGTATTCACAGATGCATTCTTCCCCCGCTGCGCATCTTCAGTTCTATCAGACCGTTTCGTTCCGACACCATTAAGCCGCTACCATATACCAATTCTGCTAGGAGCAGTTCAAATGTCACAGTTTCAGGAAAGGCGGACTGACAGCCGCTTCCCTCTTTAGCCGTCGTCTGGCCGCCGCTTATATCGAATAATCCATGCATATCGAATTTTTCCGTACCCGCGTGAAATCATAACAACCAATAAAACATATCAAAGAGCAAGCCACAAAAACTGCGTAAAAGAAAATTACACTGGAAAGGTTACCGCGGATAACTTTGCATTAGACACCAGGAGTGCTTGTGCTGGTTGGGAGTGGGAAGATTTCATGCGCAACAATTTCCGCACTTACCACTTATACTTTTATTTGGTTTTTGCTTGTTCAGTTCTCGGACAACACGTGTTCAAATTTACTTTGTGCTCCAAAGGTGTGTGAACGCAGCTTCGCTCCGTGGCTTAGCAGGACCTGTAATCGTTTCAGCCCGATCGCTCAAGGCGGGCTGAAAATGTCACCTCTCTGAATTTTCACTGTAATGCGATTTTCGCGAATTAATTCGAACAGTTGAACGTAAAATTATTAAATCCTTTCGAGGACCTCGCTTTTCAAGTACTGCAGAAGTGCGCATTTTTATTGATCGCAGAAAATGCACTGTTATGCGTAATAAGTCGAAAACATCACCACTTTGTCCATGCTGAAAAGTATTATTTGTGATCATTACATAAGTTAACAAAAAATGACCCAACAGCCCTTTTTTTCCAATCGGGAAATAGTGCTTTTCTACCTCACAATTTCACTCTGTGAGGCACAGCATGGCTCAAGGGTGTCCCCCGACGTGCAGCCGCTGATAAAAGTGAACCCAGCTGTGTCATTTTGCAGGAAAACTGTACCAAATAAAGAGCATGCGCTGCTAGGTATGTCTCGCTCACGCTATACACTTAAGGTGCACTGCCTCAAGCGGCCGTCGGCAGCGTGCAGTAGATTTAAGCACGTCCATTTATGGCAGCCCCGCCGCGGCAATCGCGTGACTGTATAAACGCTGTCCCACACACCGCTACATTCGCACAGTCAGCGAGATCCCTCGAAGCCAACCCCGTGCGTTCAACGTGCAGCAACAAACCGAAAAGCCAGGCGCGAGGTGCTAAGCCTGTTGAATACCGATGCTTCGAGGGGCGTCTTTATTCGACCCTCTTTGGCACGTGTCTGATGCGTGAGGCTATACTTTGTTGTTTTCCGAGCGCATTCCCACGCAGGAATAGAACCGTGCAAACAAACAAACAAACAAACAAACAAACAAACAAACAAACAAACAAACAAACAAACAAGCAAACAAACAAACAAACAAACAAACAAACGAACAAACAAACAAACAAAAACAAGCAAACAAACAAGAGACCAAAGAAACAAAAACACAAACTATCCACCTAATAAGAAAGTGAGCGGCAAAGGATCGAAAGAAGTAAAGTGAGCAAAGCGAGCCAATGTTTATTTTCCGGCATCCTTCGAGATGGCTCAGACAGTCTCGTGAGGGCGAGTTGCCTTTCACAGAATTCACGATGCACGAATTCACGCTGCGGTGAAGACGCAGCTATGCGTGAAAAGCAAGTGGAGAGCAGTGGAAGAAAAACGCGGGAAATATAAAGAAAAGAAGGGGTGGCTTCCAAATTAACCCCTACAAAGAGCCACTTTGCGTTGCTTGCCCTTGGTGCCCTTGCCACCATGGTGCGCGAAGGCACGATATTGAAATGGCCGCCAGGATGAGCTGCACGGGTGCACTGACGAGACACCCGACGAGCATCGCAAGGTGTCTGCTCCACTGTATAAGCTGAAGCGCAATTCAGCGGGTCGTAGAGATAGCGCCTGTTGGAGGCAAGTTTACTTTGCTACCGACAGCCTTAAGCGTCCCTGCACCCCGCACTTCCAGGATGCACTGTTTATTTTGAGGAGCCACACACTTTCACTTATTTTTACCTTTATTTTTTCTTAAATTTCGAGCTACTGCATTATATGTGCTTCTTTGAGCTTTCAGAGGAACTTTCTCAGCTTGCTCCGAGACACCTTGAAGCGGAAACACACGCTACCCTGGAGGCTGAATTTCGCCCTTCTTTCTGCTTTACTTTTTCATTGCGTTCTTTAATTAAAGTGGTAACAGCTGTTATAGACCCCTTCAACACTACACGCTTCCACAAACTCTAGAATCACGCTTATATAATTTACCTCCCTCGACCCTCTTGCTGTGCAGCTGAGACTCTTGCTCGAGCGCCCACGTCATCGTGTTCAGGACCTGCTTTTCTTGAAACGTTAAGGAGAACACATGTTTTATGAAACGAGCCAGTTGTTCCCCATCCTCCCAGCATCCTTCCGTTTGTGTGAGTCACTCGGACTGAGGATTTGGTGTCGTGAAAGATTGAAAAAATAGGCCTCCTCACTTGTACCGTGCCATGCAACGCATCCCTTTTTTACTGCCTCAGGAAGTTAGTCATTATGGACGAACAACTCACAACGGTAACGTGCATAAATTAATACAAATTTTGGGGCACAAAAAAAAGTTCCAGAAAAAAAAATAACAGGGGATTTAGCGTGGTTAAGCGAAATGTGATTTAGGTGTGCTAGCACTTCAGTTTTCACTCCGGTTTCTGTTTCGGTCAAGTTTGCTTTACCTTTACAGGTTTTCCACAACCCGGTGGGTAGGTTGCCACCTGCCAGAGTCGAGCTGGCTTTAGACAAAGAACGACGAAATCTGCGAGTGGGGACGGACCTTAGTGCTATCGCACTTGAAAAAAACGGAGACCACAGCCTATCTTCAGACATAAGCACTGATACTGTTCAAGTTAGGCGACCAAAATTTTATTGTGTTTTTTATCTCTGACAACGTGGTTCCAGAAGAAACGGCAGTGATGGTAGTAATCATAATTTTGCCGCAGATGTGGTTTCCTGAGTGTGCAATGCGCTGTAGTCTGCCTTATATTTGCTTGCTCCTTTTACTGCTATCTTTTTCCACTTTCTATGTTGCAAGAAAAAGTGGAGACATAAAAAAGCAAGAGACAGCAAATCCAACTGTTTTCCATTACGGATTGAACGAAACGAAATGAAATACAGAATCATGAAATTAATTTGCCAGGATCACGAAAAGGATCGCTAATAAGATAACTGCCTTGCACACACAACGCATTAAACGGCAACAGGAGAAATGTATTTCTCATGTTTGAGTACGCGGCATTTAAAAAGATTTTAGAAACCACAGCTCCTCTCTGACGTGTGCGAGTCGGGACAAGGTCGGCGCAAAGTATCTAAGCTGAGCCGGGCCCAAACTTTGCAAATAAAGTTTCGCGAACAACCCACCCATTCAATTACTTCCTCGATGACGTAATTGCGAGGGGTGTACAGCATTCTCTCTCAGACACACAAGGTCGCCTCCACACTCCGCTAGAAAGTGGTCCAGCCCAATAGTGCAGGTCACCTCGATGCCACTTCTAGAGACGTGCAGCGAAAACAATTTCACTTCTTCTCCATCCGCGGCGAAACTGTCGTGAAAGGAGAGGAAAAGCGAAAGGAAGGTAAGGTAGTGGAACCAAGACGCAATTGAACTCGAAATTGATGCGGAATGTCGCACCGCAGACTACAGAGATGCTGTGGCGCCTAAATACAAATCGAACGATGAACGAACCCCAGCGTAGGACGGGGCAATAGCACCGAACGCAACCGCGCCTGACGTAGAAAATTAAATTTTGAGTGGTATTCAGACCCACATGGAAAAGGCGGAAGCGTGCGAGATGTGTTTTTCTAGCGCTGAATCCACCCGCTGTGAGCATCTCCCACCGCCTTTGTGCAATGGAACAGGAAGAGGCCGGAAGCGCACTGCTAAACAGCACGCGCTGTTGCGAATAGAACCTGCAGGCCACGGGAACGAAGAAAAAAAAAGAGTTGAAAAACAGAAGAATCTTTCCGGAAGCTTGGAGTTACGAATCCTCTCCTCTACTTACGACCCGAGTGGAAACTTGTATACGCAATACTTCCTTCCAGTGTTTATTTTTCTCTGCACCATATGCATCGCGGCGTTAATGGAAACAAGTTGGAGGCATGATAGCAATTAATTATCCGGTGACTGTGGTTGTTGGAGATAATTCGAAGTAGCAGGTGGAAGCAGTAAATGAAAAGACGCGACACCGCTAAGGTGATGTGATGTACAGTTCAGCGATAACGAAGACTGGCTTATGTAGACTAACATTTTTCTGCTCCATTTTGCTAGTTTTTTCATTCAAAGTGTTGATTGAGCACATTGAAGAGAGACAACGATGTGTTGAAACGCGGGAGCTGTAAGCTCCCAGGAAAATCATGTGTCAAATGCCGAAATCGCCCGTGAGTTCAACCACGAGAAAACCAAAATGAGAGGCGGGGAAGTCAGCGAAGTCAGCTGGCCTCTTCTGGTAACTTTAACCGGAGTAATCAGTTTTTATTGAAGATGTCCAGATTTTGTTCACTCATTCGAAAGCGGAAATCGCTGCTTTTGAATCCTACGCAATGTGTGTGAATTCACTCCTGGTCAAGCAACGCTCTCTATGCGGGTCGTGTGGACAACGGGCACTACTCGACACAAGCCAGAAGTTTGATAAAAGAAATTAAACTTGCTTCCTCTGTCTGGAGAAAAAAAAGCAAGAACTTACCATGCATACTCGTGTTTTCATCCGTGTGTTCCTTGCATTTCATTTTTGAAACTCAGGAGAGCATAATGGGGAAGTAATTTCCACAACTCCACGACACTAGAAAACATAGACGTGCCGTTAGTATCTTATCGGTAGAAGAACATTCCTGGCCAGTTAAATAAAATCTTAGTTAGCACGTCATTGAAAACAGAACAAGGACGCATAAAGCCAGTCTACAGGAGCAGGCTTAGTGTCATGAAACAACTTCGAGGAAATTTGTTGCGCATTCGCTAATGTGTGGTGCATTAAGTAGGAGATATGGCGAGAATGAACCAGTCCCGACAGTGTTATGTTCCCAAATGCTCTTTCATAGTCGCGGTGCCCGGTGCCAACATCTTTATTGATGGGTCGCGCTAGCTGAGCGAGTTGTCTCGCGAACTAATTCCCGCGATCTTAGTCCCTTAGAACTTAGGCTGTCATACGTCAAGGAGCTGAATATACGACCATATTTCGATACAAATAAAGTGCCGGCGACACCTGAGCGCAGAAAGCAGAGACACGATGACACAGACAGAGTCCTTATTAACGCAGTGAGGGGTGGTGCATAAGCGACCGGCTATAAGCCATTTGTTTTCTTAAGTTTATACCCATCAGCGCCATATCTCGACCTCACCCCGCTCACAGCCATTGTTGAAGCTGCTTACACAACGTGGCACATGATACGTGCCTTCTAATATATTCGAGGAGAATCACGTATCGATGTTTTTTTTTAAGCCACGCGGAGAATATATAGGAAAACCAGAAAAAAATGACTGCTAAGCGGGTGATATGCAAGTGCTGCTTACCACGCTAAAGCCTGTCATCACTCCTCGTTTCTCCTTTTTTCTCCTTCACTCAGTCCGTGTGCAATAACGCTCAGTTGAGACTTTTTTGTTAAAAAAAAGCCCATCTCGTGTTGCGCGACTCAGTTTAGACAGGCGACATCGACTAAACGACCAAAGTTAACGGATCCTGACATCATGGATAGCGCGAAGAGTGGGGGCAGCTGCAGCCCTTAACTTTGTAACCGCTGTAATTCTTGATGCTGCAACAGCTTCTTGTCGTCGTCACGTCAGACAAGGAAACCCTTTCCAGCCACAAAAAAAAAAGAAAAATCAAGCCGCAGTTGAGAATCCTTCTGGCGCCACTCTCGTACACGTTTCAACGTGACGCAAGAAATATTAACGACTTCATGGGTCATCTCCCTTATGTCCAGAATTTATGCTGACTGACAGCCTTGCTCCTTATCAAGACCTGTTATAATAGCAAAGTTGCTGTTGGGTCCCAGGTTTCGCTTCAAAAATGGGCATGAAGCTGAAGTTTTGACTTTCGTGTCGCCTAAATTGACTTCGCGTCGCTGAAATAAAAAAAATAAAATTCTATCCGCTTAACCGCACTCTTCTTCTGGTTCATATTCTGCACCGATATGCGAAAAGTTGGTAAGTTTTCTTTTATACTAGGGTTGCGAGGGGTACTTGCCTGAATCGCCGTGAATTAGTCGAGAATCTGCATTGTATGTGGCGATGAAATACCAAAGAAAGACCTTTTGCAACAGCTGTACTGGCAGCGCCAGCTCTATTTGGCGGCAGAAAGACAGAAGCAGACGAGCGCTAGACGCGAAGCGAAGAGCGCTCCGCAATCTTTCGGGGGCGCGCGGTGGTGCTGCCAGTGCTCTTCTGAAACTGTCTTTTTTGATCTGGCATCACCGCTAACGATGCGTACTTTCGATTAATTATTACAAATTCAGGCATGTACCCCATTAAATCATAGTATGAAACAAATGTGTCGCTAAATAGGACATCTGTGCGAAATTTGAGATCGGAAACGCCAGCGGTATGGATGAGATTATTTTTCTCGAATTTGCTCTGAGTGACACACTCCGTACAAATATACGCCGGGAATACATTACGCAATCCAAAAACCATCGCAGGAAAAAAATACGACGGCTCAAGGAATACCTCATGCACAGCAATCCAAATATCCTTCGAGCGGAGCGGAGTGGGCCGGTTTGGTTTGGTTTATGAGCTTAACGTCCCAAAGTGACTCAGGCTATGAAAGACGCCGTAGTGAAGGGCTCCGGAAATTTTGACCACCTGGGTTTCTTTTACATGCACTGACATCGCACAGCACATGGGCCTCTAGAATTTCGCCTCCTTCGAAATTGGACTGCCGCGGGCGGGACCGAACCCGCGTCTTTCGGGCCAGCAGCTGAGCGCCATAACCACTCAGCCAATACGGCGGCTGGCCGGTTTGGACGCTGACTATGACCGAGAGCGGTGCGGCAAGAGAGATTGGTTTATGACCAATTTTTATGCTTTCGGCGTTGTCAGCAGAAGTGTTTTTGACGTCTCATGCTGTCTACTACACACGTGACAGCCAGCAAGTTTATATATGTGTGAAGCAATAAAGGAGTACCTCATAATATACGACAAGTATTAAAACCTTAAAAGCACTGTGTGCAAAAGCAGCTTCAAGAGAAGTTGTGAAAAAAAATTGGGCGTAGCGGTACGTACAGCTGCTTTTTACGCTTACATTGCACTGATACTTAAGAGAATCAGGCAGTTTTATAACGCACCATAATAGCATGCTTCGTAGTACGTATGACCTAAGTCTAGAGAGTGCCTGAGGTCTAAGGAGTGCCGGTCGTACACGCCTGCTGTCCATGAAGGCTGAGGGGCGACTGGTGCAAGGGGAGGGAGGCCGAAGTTGAGGTAGCGCCAGTGACAAACGTCCGCTCCGTCTGGAGTACTCAGCGAGAATCCCGCGCATTGGCTGCAGCTGTGCGACCACGCCGCCTCTTCATTGGCTAAGCCGCGCGACGTGCGCGTCTCTCGCGCTTCAAGGCCACGGCGAGGCTTCGGACAGATCCCAAAGAAATCAGTGACTTCGGCGTGTAGTGGATGTATACAAGAAAGGTTGGTAGTGGTTTTTTATTAAAATAAAAGTAAAAACGAAGGAAATATTTTACTAGCCCCGGCATCTGCCATCGATACTGAAGCACCTGAGCTGGGGCAGCGGAAATAAAAGATAGCAGGCCGGATGGAGAAATGAAACAAAAGAGGTGAGGGCTACGAGAAAGTACAAAAAGTCGGTACTACCCTCCGGAGCAGCACAGAAGTCGGAAGGCAGAGCAGCGAGTACAGATAGGAAATTAGAATAATAAACGTCGTTCGCTGCGCATGTCGCGTAATTTGCCTGTTTGGAGTCCTGGTCCGTAGCAGCTTTAGGAGCGTTAGCCAAGAACGAGGTTTTAGGTTCATTTGCACGATTTCCAACAATTGAGCCGCGACTAGCGTAAAAAATGGTAAACTGGCATGTTATACATACGAACTGAACATAAGTAAGCAAATAATTCATACATATATGCATGCATGCATACATACATACACACATACATACTGGTTTATGGTTTGCTGGTTTAGGGGGGTTTAACGTCCCAAAGCGACTCAGGCTATGAGAGACGCCGTAGTGAAGGGCTCCGGAAATTTTCGCCAACTGGGGTTCTTTTACGTGCACTGACATCGCGCAGTATACGGGCTTCTAGAATTTCGCCGCCATCGAAATTCGACCGCCGCGGCCGGGATCAAACCAGCGTCTTTCGGGCCAGCAGCCGAGCGCCATAACCACTGAGCCACCGCGGCGGCTTCACATACATACATACATACATACATACATACATACATACATACATACATACATACATACATACATACATACATACATACATACATACATACATACATACACACACACACGCGCACACACACACACACACACACACACACACACACACACACACACACACACACACACACACACACACACACACACACACACACACACACACACACACACACACACACACACACACACACACACACACACACACACACACACACACACACACACACACACACACACACACACACACACACACACACACACACACACACACACACATACATACATACATACATACATACATACATACATACATACATACATACATACATACATACATACATGCATGCATGCATGCATACATACATACATACATACATACATACATACATACATACATACATACATACATACATACATACATACATACATACATACATGCATACATACATACATACATACATACAGCTAGCAGCATGGCATCGAACCAGGCCGGTGATAATTGCCAAGTAGCTAATGAATAAAAACGTCCTAATTTTTTTCGGAATAAGCAGCAGTATTCTTTTTCAACTAAGATATTCTTTGTCCCTTCTCCACCAATCCTCAAATCGCATTATATTTGCAGCAGTTTCTGAAAGCTGAGCGTACCCTTGCTGTTCATAAAGCTCCATGAATCTCTAGGGGAAATAAGAACAATGACACGACGCTGCCATCTGTTACCTGTAGTTGAGCGTCGGTATGCTGCTAGTCTTGTGTGACCGGACCGGCAGGACAGTGTGAGACGCCCTGCGCTATCGTGTCGTTCTGCACACAACGGTGTGAACGCCCGGTGGCATCATTGGTCGCATGGGGTGTCACCTCAAACGCGCATGAACAAGAACTGGTCGTCGGGGCATGCATTGAAAGTTTCCATCATGTATTGTGCACATGCCAGGCCTGCTACCTAGGAACTCCTAGGGACTTATGACACTTCGCCGCCATTATAAAAGGTGCGTGGGTGGACCCACGTCGGTGCGCAATATTTGGACTCTGTCCATGTACTCTCTATTGATGTCCAGACAAGCCTCGGCGCTCTCTTGTACTTACATCTGTAAATAATGTGTATTATAAACTTTTGTTTGCTCCATCAAGAATTCCTCTAGGAGCGTCGCTTCCTCGTCTGAACTTGGGCCTCGTCCTCAGCGTTCTTCCAGGCAAATCAGTCTTAAACCAGCAGATGCACGACTGGTCGGGGTTACTCCGCACGGTGTAGATAAGCGGCAATCTCGATGCAGTCTTCGTCACTGACGTTCGGTAGCACTGAGTTGAGCGTGGTCGAGACCACCCAGCCATGCAGAAGATTGAACTGAGTAATCGTGCTGTTTTGTACAACGTAGTGTTTTATGCGAACACCGCGTAGGGTCAGATGACGTCCCAGGTCTTGTGCTTTGCATCGACGAAAGTGGAAAGCAAGTCGGCAGTGGTGTGTTTAAGGCATTTTGTGAAGGTTTTGATATGCGGATGGTATGCAATTTTTCTTCAGTTTCTCGGGTGGCTATAGTTTAGAATGGCTTAAAAAGCTCGGCTGTAGAGGCTGCCTTCCTGTCTCCAAGCAGACCTGCAAGGGCACCTTGCGAGATAAATAATTTGCTGAATAAAAAATTTGGGGAGATATGCTGCAGTACCACATGGCAGAGCTTTTTATAAGCTGTAGAGCGTCAGGTAGTTGGCCGCCACGATGATCCAATTGTTGCCCGATGCTGACGTTGGGAAAGGGACGAGCAGATCCTTTGTAATCTTATGGAAGGTCTTTGTCGGGGGCGGTGTGCGATTCAACATTCCTGCTCTCTGGTCAGTGGCGTGTTTCGTCACGGGCAATCACGGCAAGTTTATACGCACTCTGTTCATGTACTCCGTACCGTACGACATCGGTTGTCCTGAATTCGGCGCAATGCGCGTGTAAAGCTTAGGTGTCTAGCTGTCGACTTGCCGACGTAAAGCCTTCAGAATTTCTTTTCGAAGGTTTTTTTTATTATTCGAAAAGTGTGCCATGAGGCATAAGTTGAAAAAAAGGGAAGGAATGCGGGAGATTGAAAGTTAAACGAAGGATTGAAGACCCGTTGCGCTGAGGTAGTCGCAAAGGTTGCTGATGAAACGATTGCTCATAGTCCACTTCACATAGTCCCGTTCGCGGTTCCATCGCAGGTCCACCTCCCTGAGGAGGCGTTTTCTAATAGTAGCCGTTGCTGGGCACGTCCACAACAAGTGCTTGTTGGCACATCAAGAAGGTATGCGGCCTTGGTAGGTGCCAAATCCTTCACGAGGACGTCAGTCTGTGAAAAGGATGACAGTAGAGGCTGTAACACTGTGGGTGGTAAAGTACTCTTGCCTTCTAAGTGCTGGACAACATATTATTTTACAGGACACGAGAACTGCTCTCGTGCAAAATCGCTGGCGCTTAATAGTCACAAGAAGGCGCCGTCATCATCGTTCGGCGACTGGATGAGTGCTTCAGATAGGCAAGGGAACAGAGTTCGTGGTGATTGCTGGCAACCTTTAATGGTCTGGCTGATAGGACGATGTAGTTTCGATGTCATCTAGATGGTGGCATGGCACTCCTTCTGGGTCGTCGAATAGTTAGCCTTTGCCTTTGAGAGGAAACGGCTAGCATTCGAGATTGCTTTTTCCAGCCAGCTTTACAGAATTTAGGCAAAAATTCTCTGCCACTTTTTGGCGTGGAGCAGTCGGTCTATCCTATCTTTGATCCGTCGCGGGGTAATGAACGCAGAACTGAAAAGTGCCGTCTTCATTTTTCTCCAGAACAACGGTGGCGCCCTGGAGCTCTTTCACCACCGGATGACGTCGTAGAGACGCATTGCTTCTAGTTCATCAAGGATCGATTGGCGTTCTTGTGACGACACATGCTAGGAGCTTTGTTGAGAGGTCGGGCATGTTCTTCGGTTCTTTGCGACGTTTGCAAGCGACCTTTGACGAAGACGAGGAGCACTCGCTGTACCATTGAAAAAGGCAGTGGATCTGGTCTTGTCTGTTCCAGGGCTCGGCTCTGTTGATATTTAAAGGCGGACAAGTGGTCTTGGTAAGGTAACATTTCTGCGCATCTGTAGAAGGCGACGGTGTCTTGAACTTCGAGTAGTTCTGTAAGAAAACAACCGTCCTGTCGCTTTTAAGGGGTCGGTATTATTCGGTTACATTGATCACCAGCAAATCAGTCTGTTCATTCTGGAATGGAAACAGGCGATACCTCTTGCGACACCGATTCTTCGGTCTAAGAGCAAGCCCGTGTCTTTCTCTACGAGGCCTTCGATGTTCTAGGCGCTCCATGCGCTAACGACGACGATGAGGTTTGACCAGCGTGAGACATTCACTTCTGCATCGAGGACGCTCAGGATAAAGCGATACTGCAGGCCTGTGTACATATAAATGGCTTTGTCCGTGGAAAGCGTGATGAGCTGGGATCGGAGGCCGATGATGGCTTGGTGCTCGTTCAGGATGGCTTCACCAAAACTGCATCGCAGGAGCATTGCCTGAAGACTACGAAGATCTCAATACCTCCGCTAACCGTTACTCGTGCGGTAGACCACCCTGCAATGTGGCTCCAGAGGAGCGCCAAACAGTCATAACCTTAAGTACAGCTGCAAGCGATCCACTAATGACAGAGCGGTCGGCCCGTATGTCATTAAGGCAGTTTAGTGCAACCGTCGACAACCACTTCCAGGACGGTTGTTCATGTCATCGCATTGCATGTAGGCCTTGGAATTTGGTCTATTCTACATCGTGTGCTAGGATCGCGGCTGCGGCTCGCCATTGCTGTTTCGCTGGGCGGCGGTGTCTTTTTAAAGTCAGGTCGCGTCATCGTCGAGCGTGTAATTGTATGCAGCTTCAGCGTAGTGTCTGCGGCTGCTTCATGCGGCATGATCGGTGGAGAATTTTCGTCGATTCTCTAGTGTGTAGCTTCACTTTTAAAGGCTGCTGTCTTTATTTTACCCTACGCGGAGCGGGGACGTTCCCGCACGGCCGCTCCGTCACTGACTTGACTATGTAAACATAGCAGATGACCGGGATGGAGACCTCGATTGGCGACTCCGCTTGTGGTCGGCGTGACGCAAGTACTCATATACCTCACGTGGACGGGTGATGAGCCGCGAAGGCCCATGTTCTCGTATGGATATTGTCGAAGTATGCCGGCCTCACCGCAGTAAAATAAGAGAGTGGCGCTGGTCGCGTGCCCTGCAGACGTCTACCTTCCTTGGCACGGGTTGTTCAACAATGAGTGAGCGCGCGATTGGCAGTGATCGTTCTGAAAAATTCCGCTGTCCCCAATCCTTCCTAATTCCCATTATCCCATCCTTTTTTTTTTTCATATCCCATTCCCATATATTACCCCAACCTGCTACTTCCCAGGAGAGATCAGGGGAGTCTCCCCGGGCCCGCACCTCCGGCTCTGGGCCGCTTTAGTAGCCAATCCCGCACTGATTTCTTTCCTCCTTCGGGTCGCAAACTCCCAATTTCCCAAAGGCCACATATTTTATATTACAATAGGGGTTATACCCGGGATAGTTTAATGGTGTGGGAGAGGATTCTGTTTATTATTCATTTTAACGCCTCAATCTATATTAGGTCCCTATATGTACGTAATGCTCCTAAGGGGTGCAGGAGGGACGTCTTTGGCTGCATACCCCGACAGCGTAGGTCACAGCCACGTGTTCTTGGATTGAAGTCGCCGTTTAAGTTAGGCCCACTGCCTGCTGTACTTTACGGGCAGCACCCGTTAGCGTCGTGACGTGCTCCAGCATTGGTGTTGGCACCAGGCAGCACAATTGTTCTCGGACGATTTCCCATACAAAATCCTTAAAGACCCAGTTTCTGGCAAGTGTTGCGTCTGGATAAAATGTAGACCTGTGCTTGCAGTTGTATGGGCGGGTCCTAGCGTCGAGGGTCTCATTTCAGGGTCGGAAGGGCGCAACAGGCTTGCCATTTCTTCTATGTACATGCATGGTAGCTGCCTCATTTTTGGGCTGGATGCGAACTTCGAGGAGCGGCTGAGCCCCCCCCCCCCCCTCCCCCCCTTTTTTTTCGCAGGATACTCTAAAACGCCTTCAAGAACTTATTTTTAAACGTGTCTTAGCTCGTCAGGGAAAATTTTTTGTAGCAAGTACGAGCAGCCACATCATGTGCAAATATGTGGAGTTTGAACACGTCTTTCTTATTACTGAAGGTGGCTAGTCGCCTGTACTGGTCTAACCCGTATTCTGCATCTTCGTTATGGGTGCCGTGGAATATGTGCGGCAGCCGGGTGGCATGCTGTATGCAGGGCCATCGTGGATGTTGAGGATTCATTCCAGGGTCAAGTGCGGTCCGGTACTGGTCCGTGTTGAGGTGGCAGTATTTGGGGACGGCGGCTGCTTCGCAGTTTGCTTTACGTCGGCCCGACTTTGATCACTTTCCCGGTGTTCTATCCTTGTGTAGGGCTCGGGTTGCTTCGATGGCTCCCAGGAGGTGAGAGCGACAAGGACATCCCTCACATAGAACCTCCGGCTGATGTCCCGTAATGGTGACGATGCCGCAGGTAACAGACTGGCAGACTAACAAGGCACTGAAAGAAAATATTTCTTAGACTAAATTGCGCCCATAAAAGACAAAATTGGGTTGTGGCGAAAGCAGCGAGCGTGCTCGGCGGTCATTGAAGAATAGGATGACCACCGTTCTCGGCCGTGCTGAAATAAGTGGCGAAAAGTAAATTCCACCATTTCGAACCACATGGAAGCACTTGCGCGTAGCTGCAATAATTCGCATATGGTCACAAAAAAAGCCACGCGCAGTTGCCTTAGAGTATGAACAGATATTTAGAAGAAAAGCTTCGTGGCAGTATATTTACTCAAATGCACTGTATTTCAATCACAAGTAAAACTGAGCCGATAAACTGTTCCTGGTCTGCAGATACAACCTCGTTAAGACTTTTGACTTTCTAATTCTGTTTTGGCCAATGTGTTACCAACTCTATAAAACCTATCCTTCATTCCTAGGGTTGTTGTTGTGACCTAATTGGGCCCTGCTCAAATAAGTTGCTTCATCAAAATAGGACAGCTCTTACACGGTACTTGAGAGCGCTAGCCACACGGAGGTTGGGTGTCTGTGCATAGGATGCGTCACCAGGCAGCGAAACCTTAGATTAGGTTGCGGCTCAACGCGTCCAGCAGCCTGACCAGAAACTTGGTAGGTGGTTTCACATAATAAAGTTCTAAATATAGGCGGAAAGGTGTTCCACGATTACTTCCGTGCAACCGTGTTATATGTGCGACATATTCTGGAGTCTACGGAACAACGTTCTGTATACAAATCTCTAATAGAATAACCTTGTTCCACATATCTAACTGTTTAGTATATCTGGGGCATTCAAGTGATGCGTTACATTTTCTAGCTGCACCTATTCAGAATTATCCTAGTGTTTTATGAACGCTACGGTTAGGATTAATTCAAAATTAAGTGTCAACTTTCTTGCAGTTATAAAAAAAACTGCTGCCCTTGGTATCTCTCTGCGCATAAGTTATAAAGATACATAAAGACTTGGCTGAAGTGTGAAGTCACCCGCTTATACAGCACAATGACTTTGAGGTCGTATTTTTTGAAGTGCAACACAAGCTTCCAGAAGAAACACAGACGGACAATAAATACGCTTGTTCTATCAGTGAGCCTTGGTTTTATCTATATGGCGTTTACAAAGTGTTGAACATCCACGTGTTGGGCGGCGTCTGCGAACGTTAAAGAACCTCAGTTGTCTCGAACTTAATCAGGAACCCTTCACTACAGCGTCCTTCATGTCTTCCTGGAGCTTCCAGACGTTAGACAGGGCATACCATGCATCATAATAAACAATGGAATAACACAAGATTACACAGAAAAAAGTTCCAGGTCCAAGACCATAGTCACAAGCAGCCTTTAGGCATCGTATTTCCTTCAAACCTCCAATTCAGAAGAAAGTTCGCCTCTGTCCACATCTGTCTTCGTCCCTTTTCATCTTAGGCTTCCTCTGGTGTCAATGCATGAAACACGCCCAGCACCGTACCTCCCTCCTAGGAGCTGAAGGCGGAAGAGAAAGCGAGTTTTATTCAGCTAAAGCGGTGGCGACGACGGTGTTGCCCTATCCCTATTTACTCGGGGTGCATTGGAGAGGCGGCCGCCCGTACGGGAGCGCGCAGCAGGAGTAGAGCCTCCATCAACAGTGATGTGCTACTCCGCGGGGAGCCTTCTCCTTCGCACTCAGCGCTGCATGCATTGACGGCTGAGGAGACGATGGAGCGATGCGAAGCATGCATAGCAGCGGGTGATTAACGGCCAGCTGCGGGCCCTCCTCATGTGGCACTGCCATTAGGAGGACCTGCGGCAGCTTTGCTCCACATGATGCTGCCGTACCGCTGCCGTTGCGCCTCGCCTCTATGTAGCGACTCGGCTGCCGGGGTGTCCCGGGAGATTTCGCTGGTACATTATTAAAATGTATCCTTTTTGTAGTTGCTGTATGCGCGGCCCAGAGCGTAGGCTCACCTGAGGCGTGTAGAGAGCGCAGGCCACTGTGGCCACTACCGCGGTCATCGGTGCCCGTCGAGGCGACAGCCAGCTGCTGTATAGAGGGCTGCATGTAGGGCCCTGCCCTTTACGCGACACCATGTCATGTTAATTAGCAAGGAAGAAGATGGGCGGCACTGGCATGTTAGTGCCTAGGCTGTCAAGTTTTATTGGACCTGGTGCCCAAATGAACTCTCCATTTTTATGTGCCCTCTGCTCAACTTACTTGTGTATCTGCGTGTATTGTTTTACTTATCTCTAAAGACTTGCGCTGCAAATATCTTTCTTGCTTTCGATTGCCAGCGGCAGAAAGCTGCATTAAGCACTGTCCGCGCCCTTAAGAAGGAAAATTGTATGGATGATGTCATACGAAGGAACTGTGTATTAAGTGCGAGTACAAGTTTGTTCTTAGCTGCACTCACAGCGGCTTCTTGGTTACGCCGTCTTCCATAATGTCACTTTCCTTTCATCGTGAGTAAAGTGTCTCGGCCACAAGTTACGTTGTTCTAAAACATACTATGAAACAGTGAAGATATCAGTCCTTTGCGGTTCTTGCTTATGCCCAGACGTTTTGCATTTCGTGCATTATCTGAAGCTACAACTAAGACTTCGAAGGAGTTTCTGAAGCCCTGCATGCGAACCGCTGTGGAAAACGAAAACGGTGCATAAATTTTCAAACAAACGAAGTAAAAAGAATCTGTGGATGCCTTTTTTTACCACAAACATAATGAGAAAAAGGAGGTAACGTCTTGGAGACAACTTAAGTACTGTAGCTTTTTCGTTGGAGAAAATCTGTTTTATGACAAACTTTTCTGTTGTGCTTTTCGACTGGGAACAACAGAGACTGGAATAAAATAAATTTATAATGCGAAGGAGAGTGAAGTATTAAGAGCGGTATTTTCTGCCGTTTCGCATCATGTAATGAACTCGTCTGTGGCCCTCTGTACTGGCAGTATGGCAGGACTCTGCGCGCAGAAAATAACTGTTTGGCTCAAGTGGGAACGCGATATGTAATGCAAGATCTCGTACCACGAATTGAGAGTGATTTGTGTGTTAGGATATTTCTCGCGTTGGAACAAGTTGCAGTCATATTGGCTCCCGTTGTAACTGTCTGTTGCAGAACCAATTTTGTTGAGGCAAAAACACAAACTCCCGGTTAAACAATTAGAGAGGACACTTAAGCTCCGTCTTTGGGGTATGACGCAGTGGCGTAAAAAATTAATTCCCACATATGCAGAAGGTCATTTTATACTTTCCATTCATGGGTTCCAGGGACCCCTCGTTCCCCTCCTAGGGCAGTGGTGCACCAGTTAAGCGATGCGCAACTGTCCTGCGATGGCAGGAGCTCCCAGTGGTGGGCCTTGTGCGAACCAGGTTGTTCTTTCCGAGCGACCAATCATGTTTTTAACTGCCACCTGCCGCGGTGGGGATCTTGCTCGCTATCCGGTGGGCAGGTTGTGATGACGCCGCAAGGTCACGTAACCTAGGCAGCCAACCTGCCTCCTGGGGACCACCTGCCAGAGCAGTGTTCGTGATTTTTCGCTGACCATGCTGACGCCGATAACGCTGACACCAGATGTTCTGGAAAACAGGGCCTTTGACGCTGTCGCGTTACTACGTCTATAGTGCACGGTGCATGGCCGCCGTGTGCTGTGAACAACCTTGCGAGAACAGAGGAGGGAGAGATAAAGAGAGGAGGAGAAGGAGGAGAAAGGAGCGCGCAGCGACGTTAAGTCCGTGATTCCCAATTTGTTCGAAGTGCATATTTTCAATCTTATCTCACTCTCTTAATGAGCCTGTTAAGGTTATGCATAGATTAATCGACCGGCGAACTGCATTCTGCGATGAAAAAATTTGGCTCTACAGAGCTGACAACAACGATTAACAAGACGCTTTTGTTCTCTTATTATGATGGCTAAAAGTGCAGACTCAAATGTGTGGAGTACCGCCCGTTCTTAGTCACCCCAGTCAAAGTCATCGGAATGTAAATGAATGAAGTTATGAAATTGGAAATCGCCCAGACCATAGGCGGCGTAATCATTTTAGCATTAGTCACGTATGCGATAGGGTCTGGGCTAGATATTTAGTGCTTACTAGAACCATCGCTTCCAATAGGCATAAACTTTGCACTGGCCTGATGAGCTGTTTCCCTAGGCTCAACAGTGGAAAAAAAACCAGCCTTTGACCCTATTTTGAGTAGGTCAGACTCTCAAGACATGCTGCTCTCTAATCAAGCTGCCCTTAAGCCAATAAAAAATTGACCTATTAGAAATTGAACCTTGCGAATATATCAATGCTGCGCTCTAATCATGCTGCCCTTAAGCGATTAGAATTTTAACTATTAGAAATTGAACCTTTCGATCATATCAATTAATACCAGTTTGAATATGCTCGATTTGTTCTGAGGGCTGCAGGTAAGAGAAGTTTTTGCTATTTCTGCTCGAAAACTCGGAACCTTTGAAACAACCACTTAGATCAGTTTTGCACTAAAATAATACTTCCTTTCAACTTAGCTCATGATTAGGCGAGGTGAAACACTGCTCACGGCTCTTTATTTGACACTTTTGATCTGAACACCGTAACCAGTTACATCCCTTACACCCACACACCTCCCCTCCAACTTGCCTTGCTGCGCGGACGTTTAAGCCAACATAGCCAATCCGGGGGTTCTTCCCATCAACAGCTATCGCTGTAAAAAAAATGCACTGTATAAGACTTGAAATCGTGATTATCAAGCGGGGGCACCCAAATTACGGCCGCTTTCATGAAGACACATGTAGCTTTGCGAATCCTGCGAAGGATGTTTCTTATGTTAAGAAGTAATTTGCGCGACACCTTGAGAACGCATCAGTACTACGCCCATAATTCCTATAGTTATCTCTAGCTTGTCATGTAGTTCGTGTTTTGTGAAGTGTGCTGCAGAACGAACATATACAGGCCTGGCCAAAATAATGCAGAACCCCCTTCGGCAATCAAACTTCTGACACACCTCACCTACACAAAGTTTGGAAATTCTTTACACATATGTCAGCCAATGCCGCTTGTGCACTCGCCTATGAACCCAAGAAGTCATCAAATTTTCTGTAATGGACGCGTGAGAAAATTTCAAATGCTCAAGCGTTCTCCATAGTATTTTGGACGCACGTACAATGCTATGAAAAACGCACCGCATCTCTACAACCAAAAAGAGCTGAAATCGCTAGTTGTCAGCTATGGTACGCCATACTGTGCAAAATATTTGGAGGATGACAAACATTAACTCACGCTTTTCACAGTGCCTGCGAGGCTCAATGCCTTCTTATTTTTTCTCCCCAGCCAATTTTTCCTACCTTTTTTAGTTCTAAAGCCGTACTGCAATCGCTAACTTCACAGGATCACCAGTGACTGCAAAAAACGTCATACAATTCGTAAAAGCATTGTCTAAAAGCAATTGTGATTTCGTTCTACTCGAAGAAAGACAACAATATGAACCGTCGCAATGCGTGTACATCTCCTTAGCCAAGCGTACGCGGCCGCCGGTTCGCGGCTTTCTCGCAGGAAGAAGCTACACTGTTTCGCCAATCAAAAAATCATGACGGAGCTCAACGATTTATGCGCTGAACACCTCGCACTTTCCTTCCCTTAACGGAAGGCGGCGCCCTGACTCATCTTTCTTGTTTCGCTTTCTCCTTTGTTTCCCTCCGTGCAAAGAGCGATAGCCTATAGCCAGAGACAACCGCAGAAACTGCGCCGTTCGGCCATGGTGAAAGGAATACTGAACGGGAATCCCACTTCGAAATGGTTTCCGTATGGTAATACGAAAGAATCCGTGATTTATCTATCTTTTTAAACGCCCCTGCAGATCGGCTAGTCGCCAGTCAGTGGAGGATTGGGGGGGGGGGGTAAAAACGAAGAGCACGAAATGAGAGAAAATAACAGGTTTCGAAACACAGAAACGCTAGAGAAGATGGCCGAGTCCCATATGCACACACGCGTGCATAAGCGGAGCCTCACAACGTTCACCAATCGCATAAAAAATTGGTGCAGCAGGAAGACACGGGAAAGAGGAGGTAAACAGCGGACGATATGTCCCTACAGAGTATTCAAACACGAGAAGGCGAATCGTTTTTTGGCTGCCTCGTCTATGCGGCAATCATGCATGGAAGAAAACAAAACATTAGAGAAAACGCCAGAGATACATATAGTGGCAGAGAGAGAGGGAGAGAGAGAGAGAGAGAGAGAGAGAGAGAGAGAGAGAGAGAGAGAGAGAGAGAGAGAGAGAGAGAGAGAGAGAGAGAGAGAGAGAGAGCTGTGCATCTAAGAGCGAGCGCACTGGTAGAAAGTTCTCGGGCGTTCGTCGTCAAAGAGACAATACAATAAGAAGGAAAGCGCAGTGGCATTTAATGTGAAGTTAGGCGCCGTAGTCCCAAAAACGAAGGGACTTATTAATAATGCACCGGCCGTAGTCCCAAAAACGAAGGGACTTATTAATAATGCACCGAATCTGCGAAATCGTGCGCACGGGAGACGAATGGCGACCTTACATGCCGCACACGGAACTGCAGCGGAGAGACGCTCCATTCGCCATCGCGTGCTACCGCCGCTCCTCCCCCAAACCTGCTCTCTCTTCTTGCCCTCACTCTCCCTCCACAGAAACGAGGAACGAGACTTCCTTTATTAAAAGCAGAATTAAAAACAGAAAACGTTCATTGGGGAGGAGATAGAACGATATAAAAGCGAGTGGTAGTTGCGATAATATCAACCTCCAGCTCTGGCGTTCGCACTGACGGGGTACAAGGCGTGAAAGAAACCGACGGAGGCCAGAAAGCAAACACGAAGGTGAAAAGCAAAGTATATTAAAAGAAACGAATGAGGGGCTCGCGAGACAAGCTGGTATTACGTCTACGCACGGAAAGCAGTCACCAACGATCACAAGCGCGGAAAAATTGGACGAGCACAACACGAAAGGAAATTTGGGGCTGGAGTTCGGTTGCGCTCCGAGCTCAAAGAAGCAGCGTGCAAGGTGAACAATTCTCTCCTGTCTTCTTTCCATCCACACTCCTCCATGCGCGCCTTTCTGTTGGCGAAAAATTGATCTACAGTGAGGTTAACAGCGAGAGATCGTCGGCATTGCGAGAAAGCGGAGCACACCCCTCTGTGCTGTGCAGCAGCTGGCCAGAGCCGTCATACGCGAGGAGCTCCAGGACCATCTCCTCGTGTGCACCGACGGCTCAGTGGCCTGCGACAGCTGCTCGCTTGCAGCGGCGGCTACCATCCCCGCCCTGCGACTGCACAGCCAGCAACACGCAACCTTCCTGGGCTCCTCCACCACGGCGGAGTTGATGGGGATCCGGCTCGGGCTGGACCTGCTGCTCACCCTCGGCCCTCCGCCGCCCAGGAGTGCTCTGCTGGGCGACTCCCGCGCCGCCCTCAGCCGCCTGCAATCTAACGGCCGCGGTACCCCACTAGTGCGGGAAATTCGCTCGCGCATCGAGCGCCTCGCGCAGAGAGTATGTGCCGTGCTTGCACAGTGGGTTCCCTGTCACTGCGGCATCGCCGGCAACAAAGAAGCTGACGGCCTCGCGACCGCTGCACACCAACTGCCTGCCAGCGATCTGCCCCTTGCGCTGGAGAACATGCGTGCGGCCGTCCACGACCATCTCCGAAAGCAGCACCCCGACCCAGGCATCGCAGGAGGTGAGCGCATCGACAGTATCACCGGCTGTCGCGCACTTACACGGTCACAACATGCAGTGATCCTCCGCGCGCGCATTGGCTGCGTGTGGCCCGGGGAACGACGGGTGCGTCACGGAATCGCGACGAGTGATGTGTGTGACAGATGCGGTGCAGTGGAAACACTAGAACACCTGCTCCTTCACTGTACCGCGTTCGCCGATGCTCGCCGCGATATGCTCGCGGCCTACAGGGCGCCGGGCATACTACCAGACTCTATCAAGACTAAGACGCTATTGTGGCCGCAGGGCAGTGCGCGCACTCGTGAGCGAACTTTGGTGAGCCTCTGTGCATTCCTCGAACAGGCGGGTTTGACGTCCCGTCTGTTCTCCGTGAGGTAGTTACACGCAGTGACCGAACGCTCCGCGAGTTATACCTTGAACGATTAATAACTGGACGCCCCACTGCAGTTGTAGCCAACACGGTGCTGTGCGCGTGTGTTTTAATTCCTCGAAAATGAACTAATCACGCGTACAACCTGGACACATTTATTATTGTGTAAATAGTTTGTATATATTACTTCTCCCCCTATCCTTTCTTCCTGTCCCCTCACCTCTTTCATTTAACTTCTCCATTCTGCCTACTATCCTTTATTTCCGCTGCCCCAGCTCAGGTGCTTCGGTATCGATGGCAGGTGCTGGGGCTGGCAAAAATCTTTTCCTTCCTTTTTACTATTATTTTATAAAAAACACTACCACCACCACAGTGAGGTTACGTCCCAACAAGCGGTCAAAGCGCGAGGAAACGTGTGAGGAGAAAAGGTCAAAGGAAGCTTGAATGGGAAAAAGTGTGCAACGTTTTTCATATAGTTATATATTTTTTCATTTTTCTTCAAGGACGCTGATTGAGAAAAAGTGTTGAATATTGGACGCCATAGGGCAAAGACAGAACGATCGATCCTTGCTCGTGACATGTTCTTAAATGAAACGACCGTGCTGCTAGGGAAGCCCCGTTTCTATCTCTTCATTGCGGCGACAAGGACTTTGAGGCGGCATTTTTTCACGTATGTTATGCTACTTGATTGCTGTAGGCGGGCAGAGCGTCGATAAAACAAGAGTGCCAGGATTAAAACGAAACAAAAAGAGAAAAATGCAGTGGTAATGACTGTGCACAAAGAAATAAAGGGCTAGTATAATGACATCGTATATTAACACTCACACCATACAAGAGGATTCAAATAGGAGAAGATTGCATTTTGCCTCCGATCAACTAATATTGAATAAGCAGTTAAGCAAGGACTTTGGGTCGGTGAACTGAGAAGGAGGCGATCATTAAGTGAGCTGGCATGAACATTGCGAGCGGCGTCTACACAGCATTCCAAAAAAAGAGAAACGAGATGGACATGGCTCCACAAGGACGAAATTACCGAGCTTCGCTCATTGCCTTAACATTTCCCTCGCTGCTTTGAGGAAGACCGTGTTTTAAAGCCTAGGGACATTTAAGGAAAAAACGAGCCTACTGTCGAAAATATTAGCCTCGTTTGTAGAACACAGGGTAGAATTGTCGGAATTGAAAGTGCAACAGGTGGTGACTCAAGCAAAATCAAAGAGAGGAAGAAAGAAAGCAAAATAAAAACGAGCAAAAATATGTTCCACCGATACGACGGAACCTTCTCCCAGTGCAGTTCAGTGCCTTTGCTGCGCTTATTATTTAAAGTATAACAGGATGAGATTCTCCTTACACGCGTATAAATTTCCCCTTATGGGGCTTGCGCAGCAACATCCTTTCAAAGGGTGCTAGCTTTCCCGCATCACTCGTATTTCTTGATTTTCTTCTTGATCATTCATTTGGTGAAAATAGAAAAAGAAGTTTTGTCATCCCCCCAAACAACTATTCTCGTTTATTTTTGACGTTTTTCTGGTACAAAGTCGGCGACATTTCTTGTTCTTGGCCAGAACAAGGTGTCTTGACAGAGCAGAGTGAAATAAGGAAGCGATCATAGCTATAAGAAATAGAGTTAAGAATAAAACGTGAGGTAAAGTTAGCCTGGAGATCCCTTGCGGTCTTTGCCAGTGATAAGACCGCGGCGACCGTTAAGACAGGCCACTGAGCCAAGATTGAAAAAGAAATTTTCATGCCGAAGTCACAAAACTTTGTCCCCGCGGGACAGGTTAAGGAACTGCGAGCGTTAGAACTCTTCATTCCGGAAGTAAAAGTTCTTGACTAGCATGCAACAGCGAATGCAGAACACAAATTGTTTTCAGGTTCAAAAATTGCCTGCGGGTATAATGCGCGTAGAGTGCTTGTCACTCGTCCACAGGCTGACTGCGTCTGGAAATTTTAAAATAGCTCACGACTCATGGGTGAATAAAATGTAGGCGCTACCCACATGGCAACAATGCAGACTTGACTTACGCAGTTTGGGAGGATCAAGAGCTGTCTAAATTTTTAAAAGGGCACAAACTGTGCACCTTGACTAAGAGGTTACCTGCATGCGACAAGAATGTTGAACAGGTGACGTTATATAACGTCAAGTTTGGCCATACACAGAAGCAACATACGTCTGGTATCTCTTTCTGTGTTATTATATTCATGCCTAAGTGCTATTGCTAACATTCATAAGACGGGTTCAGTGTCCTAAACGTTGGCGGATCAATCTTCACCTCTGCCGTATGCAATCGGTCGTAGCCCTTAAACTCGAAGCCGGCTAGGATGAAACCAGTGTCTGACCTCTCTTCTTCCGGGGTCGACTATGATCTTCGAGTCTCGAGAAGCGGAGTGCAACGGTAGATACGCCGAGACCGTGATCTGCCCCTTCAAAGATGAAGCTCCGCAGGACTTCGAAAATGTGGGCCTGAAGTCACCGAGTGACCCCGCAAGACCACTTCCAGTGTCCAAACACATTCACGCACAATAGGCTCACAATGCTGCCGGCGACGCCGGGTTTTTTACACAACGGCAGGGTTAACTCTGTCAGGTTAATAACCGATTAATGCTCTCACCCAGATTATTTTTGCAGTACAAACACATGCTACTGAGGAAGTTGGACTAATGTCAAACGCGGTTGACTTAATGGTTGCTGCTCATGAATGCCGGAGAAAATTAATGGCTTTGGAGCCACTGTGACAAGAGGAAGTCGGCATCACTAGTACTGCTAACTATACCACATCTCACCGAAACTTTCTCCCTATTTATTTATTTCCCTTTTCCCCTCTCTTCCAGTACAGAGTAGCGAGCGAGAGACTGCTATTCCGGCCGATCTCTATAACCATCCGCATATAATGGTCTGGCTCACCCCGAGAATCTGGGAAGCCGACACCCGAAAAATTGAAATTGAGTTGACCAACGCACGCAATCGTGCTTTCGCAAAACATTTAGTGCTTAGCAACGCCAAAACACCAGCCATTTTTTTTTCATGTCTTCACGGAAGTGAAGTACAGCCGCGGTCTCGCTTACGAGTAAAACATTTGTGCATATTGATACAGCAACGAAATAAATGACTATTGCTGTCCGCTTTACGTGATTTATTTTTGTTGTTGCGCCGCAGCAAAATGCTTGGGAAATAGGTGTTTGACCCCACCTTGGGAAAAACGAAAATACTTTGAGCCCTGGCGCTCATCATCACCACCATCATTACTTATGGTACAAGTTTCCAAATACCATTACGCCATGAATATCTTTCCGCACATATGTAACGACCTTGCGAAAACAGGCTTTCATTTCTCTGCAGGATCACGATATCTCACCTTCGCGTTTTAGTAGTAACCAAAGCATAATTCCTTTTATCACTGGCGATTATTAACTGATATTTATGTTCATTTTATACGTATGCAGTATTTTTGTGTTTCTCAATACGTTCTTTTTTTACATTTGTACCGCTCACTGAAAAAGTATCAGAACTCCAACAGAAAGACCCCTTCCGCAACTCCGCTCGAGATGTGGGGTCCCACTAGTATAAAAACATACATGTATAGTATCTGTCAACAAATGATGATTGCTTGACTGACTATACTTGCAATCACATGCAAATTTATTTCCACCGCCAATCACAGAATATCACAAAGCGCTTTGAATTTGCGCAAGAAGTCACTACTTGTGACGCACTTTTCCAATTAAAAGCCCAGGAATTCATTCACATAGAGAAAGCGATCCCAGATGGACGCAATGTGTTCGCAATTTTAGGCATACCTCACATTATGAACTTTACTAGTAGTCTTCCGCACTGTGCCCACTCACTCACAAAACACATCATAATAGAAGAACCTGTGGGGTGCGGAGGCACCTAATGGGCGGGCTAATTAGGATTTCTGACCCGCAATGAAGTCACTCGAGAGCGATAGTTTACACTGCTCCCGTCGTCCACTCCAAATGGGGAGAGCGCCATGTTTGCGTTTAGCGCAGACTATCAAACCGCTCTCGGATTCAATGGCACCTCAGTCCCAAACAAAGGGCGAGCATCCGGGCAGTTCAGTCGGCGACAACGCTCGGCAGACGCTGCTATATTACGCCCTGCTTGCCACGATGTCGATAAGGGAGCGGGCACGCCACGAGCCTCACCCCTTACGCGGAGCGCTGGCGGGAGCCCGCAGCACCCGACGGGGCGCAGTACATGCGGCTGTGCCAGGACAGACTTCACCTCTCACACCATCCTCTTCCTCCTCCGGGACTGTTATTACGCAGGATGAGAAGACATTGTTGGCAGCGAGGGAGATGAGTGGACGTGTTTTTCTGTTGCAACCCCCGTCTAGCGCCACGTTGTCTTGACGGCATCCCCCCAAGCAAACGCGCGAGGCTCAACTGTATTGTGCTTTATTGCCAGCTTCACCCATCCTATACGCAGGCTAGCGATAGAAGAGGATATACCTCCACTACTCACTGGCGTGTGTCGACGGCACGCTATGAAAGCACTATAATCTTAGTGGCGCCCCGTGTGAGCGAGATGTGCACTGTTTAGATGGCTATCACGCTGATGGTACAAGGGATACACCCTCTCTATGCATCTCTGTAGCCCTCTCAGCCTGCATGGAAGTTTCTCGGGAAAGTTTGGTAGAGTTCATCGAGTGTCTTTGCTCCTCTCTCTACTCGTTACCCTCTTTCATGTGCTTTGAATCTGATTAAACATGATGTGCGCGTGCCATTGGTGGGAAACGCGCTTCCGGATCACGGCCACTATTAGCCGCATGTTTATTGTGTCTGGCACTGCGTGAATGCATGGTTAGAGACCGTAGAAACGTGGCAGCTTTTAATAGGACGTTCGCGGCGTCGTGTGCGATGTTGTATGTGCAGATTAGCGTCAACCAAGCGAGATAATTAGAATAGCGCATCGGCTTTTAGGAAGTGATTCGCATTACAGCAAAGGAGAATTAGCCAATATTAAGTTGTAGCACTTAGCTTAGTAATCCTTTTCTTCCTCCTCCAGCTCTAAAATAAGCACTCATTAAACTGATCACTTCTTGAACTCCTTGAGCGTTTAAACTGTTTACAATGTCCTCATTAGGCAAAACAGCTGAACTCCTGGTGGACGTCCTTAAAAAATAAAATGCTTGTGGGCACGCTCCGACCGCTGTTTCATCTCTTGAGAGAATCCTTGCGATTTTTTAGAAGCTCAAAGCACAAGGACAATGAAGCTTTGGATCGAATACGGATATTTAATCTGCGATGTATATATATATATATATATATATATATATATATATATATATATATATATATATATATATATATATATATATATATATATATATATATATATATATATATATATATATATATATATATATATATATATATATATTGGATGCTGTCAACGACACAGAAAGGCATTAAGAGGACGTCCGCATAAAGCGTGCAGAATAACCTTTCTTGCCTTTATTTTATTCGGCTAGAAATCATCTTCAGAAACTTACGGCTTGAGAGTTACCACCATAAGACAATTAGAGCTGATTGTTACAAGAGAAAGATGAAAAAAATCCCATATTAGTGCCTGAACAAAGATGAAAAGTAAAATGTCTTTGCACAGGAACTGTCTTGCATCATCTAAGTCAGACTTCGCAGATAGCTGTGCTTAAAGAGCAACTGAGCACAACTCCATGCAATTTTTCTTCTGAGTAAAAATGGGGTGTTTGTCTTTCTGGAGCTCAATCGACGTAGTACGCTCAGCAGAAAAAGAGAGCTTCTAATGTGAAAGCACTATTCCGACGGGTAAACCGCGGGGAAGGTCTTGCGATGTTGGTCGGTTTGCGATGTTTGCGTGTTTGTGCCGAGTCAAAGAAGGAAATAAAGATAAATCAAACTGGCTGGCGGTTTGTCGTTGCTAAGCAAGACATATTGTGCGAAAGCACAGCTTTCACCAGGTGGACACCACCGACAGGTACCTGAAAGCGGGATAGAGGTGTCCACTGAGCCAGGGAGCCAGTTACAGGCGTCTTCAACTTTTTCATCGCGAATCACAATATACCCAATGTACGGCGGCAGCCTACGGTAAACCCGGCTACGGCTCAGTGCCGCGCTTTTTCAGTAACGATGTGAAGGCCAACGTGCCATGTTTCTGCAACCACGTGGTCCATGCCAACGCGTGTGGCTCAGGTCTGTCTGTTACCAGCGCCACATATAGCTCAAAACGCGAATATTAGTTTAGCTGATGAAGAAGATGTGCGATGCACACCGCAAGAGTGTGTTGCAGTTTAACACGAGGCAAAACCTCTATGAATTTTCTCCAGCTTGGATCCGCACCGAACCCTGGTCGATCCCCCACCATGGGTATGTGCCATCGCTTTTGAGGCGACGACAACAACACGAGGCATCGTCTGTGGCGGTGTGCTCCGAATTGACTCATTTTCTCGGGCTTCCTTGCTTACGTGTGTTGATTTGCCACTGCTTTCTTAATGTCGGTAGATAGCTCAGGTACATACAACATCGCATCACTGTAATAAATACCATGTTCCAAGAACAAAAAAGGCGGTAGCCCAGTGCTCTCGCGCAGTGGCTAGCGCCGCTTATCTGTTCGAGCAGCCGTGGGTTCGAATCCCAGTCACGTATATTTGTGTGATTTATTTTTATTTATATTTTCATATAGCACAAACCCAAGAACATCTCAAAATCTTGCTCGGGGTTCACCCATCAGAACAGTGCCTTTGCACTAATAAATGTCGGCGGCTAGGATTTGAACTCGGAGCGGATCAGCTTCTCTGAGCATACCGCCACAGCGGAACCAGCGCGCGACGTCGCTTCCTCTTCCCGTCATGGCTCTCACAACACCGACTGAGTGCGACATGGACACACTGAGTAACAATCTCACTGGTGCATGTGCCACCGTGGCAGCGCTAAGGCTATCTTTTCCTCTAACATCTGTACTACCACACAATGTTCTGATGTCTGCCTGCAGTGGAAACTTCACTCAGGAGCGAGAACTGTACGTTTTCGGCTGGCCACAGTGTCGACGGTGGTGTGCTTGGCGGTGAAGAGGCGCAAAGAGGCAACACAACTTACGGCGCGAGAGCTGAACTTCAAAATTTCAAAATTTTATTCCTTGCTTTCAACAAAACTCACCGTGATTAAAACTGCGGAAATCAAAGGCAATACGCTGTTTTACTAATCCTGCTATTGTATGTATTTTTACATGGACCACCGCTGTGTGAAATAAACGGGTGTTTATGGTTAAAAAGGCACTTTTCTGCCAATTCAGTATTTTATTTAGTTTCTTAGTTCTGGAGCGGAGCCCTTATAGGTATTATTAAAGATACTATCGATCCGGTCAGGACGAAGATAGGAGTACATCTCGCACTCATATTCCATGATTAGGCGCATCAGCATCTTAAAAACCGTTAAGTGTATATCCTGTGCCGGACATTTAAGGGATCGTCTAAATCTGTGCGAGATTAAAGAAGACCTCTTGTCCTCCCTTTTCGAAAATCATTTGGTCTCTAGGTATCCCGTATGGGGTCCGCTACACAGCTGAGAAGGAGGCCCCATTACCTGGTTACTTTCGGCAAAAGGGCAGCTAGCATATGCGTCGCCGACATGCTCCCGGGTTCAACAGCACAGTGCACTTGCGCTCTTTAAAACGTCCACCAACAGATACGCAATTTAAACTCTATCACTACCTATTTTAGGTGGTTTGCCCTATATTCAGAGTTAGCTTCTATTCAGATTTAGATGGTTTGGCCTCTATAAGGTCAGCTGCGCGACCTTCGTACGTGATGGCTGGGGTAGCTGGGTGAAGCCGCTTGAGAGGTGCATGCGAGGTGTACTGGAGAGTGACCTTCGCTCTCATGGGTTCATTTAACACGCCGCATCGTTGTCGTGCAATGACGCCATCCTAACTAAAGCACTGCGGTGGTTCTTGCGTGATGTGATTCGCTTGCACGTATTTATCGAATCATCGATACATCGAACTATTTCGCTGTTCCGTTCAAGTTTGATATATCCGAGTTCCATTCTGTCCTTTAGAAGAGAGACCTCTGAATTAGCAAAAAAACAACATTAAAAACAAAAGCTAAAAGAAAAAATTTGCTCCCTTGCCGATTCAGCTCTCGCTGGGTGGCCAATATAGGCACCCTGTCGTAGCTGCTTCCTACAAAAAAACGTTAGTCTCAAACAAAACACATCTTTAGTAGTGATAGTTTCAATGAGGATGCAATTGAGCGTCTACTTACCCTGATGGTACATAAAGTTAAAAAGCATGTACTAGCAAATACACCGAGAAAAAAAAAGAGAGACAACGAAAGAAATTGAGGGGGATCGGCAACGTGATCACCGTCATAATCACAAACCCAACTACGTTAACTTCGAAACAAAAACCTCATACTGACCCCTTTTTAATATTGATTTGCGCCAGATTTGTCCCCCATATGTCTAACAACGCCTAATTTTCATCCACCCACATCACTGTAGGGCCCCTGCAACCAAGATGTGGGTTAGTCAAAATGAGAAGCTTAATATCGGCAGCGAATTCGCGGCTGCTGTTACTCTATTGTGTAAGGAGCTCGTTCTGCTGAAAACTCGCCTATTCTCTAAAGTTATAAAGCTATATTTGTATTTAAAAAGCTATAGAATTGGCGGAGGCCCCAAAGGAAGCAAAACTTGGCGAGAAGGTTTCTCTAATCTGAGTATTTCAGATTATAGGGGTAATTTCTTAAAAGAAATTAGCCGGCATTGGAGGTCTAACCCAGTCTCTCTGCGGTTCTATGCCGGTCTGTTCATACACTTCCCTCAGTCTTTGGTTCAAGCGTGTTAGAGGGGTATGTAGTGAACGCCTTGAGGTCTGTATAAATTAGTGACGTGTGTTTGAGATGTTTGTATGAGCATGTACAGGCATAGTATGTCGTGAAGTGTAACATAGATAGTTATTGGTAATGTTTATTGGTATTAGGTAATTGGGATTGGTGATTGGTAATCTGTATTGTGATAAGTTATTCTCATTGGAATAGATGAGCGCGATTGATAAAGTTACTGTGGATAGGTAATTTGTAATTACGATCGGTAATCGGTAATTAGTGATTGCTGATTGCTGACTGAAAAGTGGAATTGACACCTGGTAATTAATTCCGATTTATGATTGGTAATTGACTTCTGATTTCGGAAACTGTAATTGGCGATTTGTAATCGATAATTGTGAATTAAAAGAGTGTCGACTTTTTGTGGCGGCCGCCGAGCCGAGCTGGCCGTTGTGACATGTGTGGAAAGTTTCCATCTCGCGTGAGTACCGCTAGAGCGCGCTGTCATAAAAATGAGAAAAGAAAACATAATGAGGAAGAAAAAAATAGATATATAAAAAGAGGAGAACACGCTATCGTGTCTACTCTTGAACTTAGGCGTTCTCTTAATTTTTCGGGCTACTGCCATGGTTCAGGCTAGAATCATTCTTACTTGCCCCAAACTGCACGCCTTCTTATCCCTAAAAAAACTGTCACAATTAGTATGACGACATCTTACAGAAAGCCTGAACTACCAACGACGTCTAACTAAGATTGCTTTACCTATCACGGATTCTTCATTAGGCGCATCAGGCTTGGATGCTGTTCCTGAGCCAATTAACGTCATTCCTGACTCGCCTAACTTTGTGATGCCCCTAGCAACGTAACACGGCTCAAGAAAACTACTCTCGTGCACATTTAGGCAGAGGTGAATTTATGACTGATATGCATACTAAGCATTTGCTTTCTCTCAGGATGAACCAGTGCATGCGGCAGCTACAGCATTCCCTTGACGTTTCTTGCACATGATTACAGTTTACTTCAAGGGCTTCTTTTAGAACCATCTTGTATCGAACGAGACCACGCGCCATACATACATTTATCACGTTCACGTCGCAACTAGACCAGTTTATCTAGGTTAGTGTTCTAATTCTTGTATTCTTGACACATACAGATTTTTGGAGCTAGATATAAGCAGCGATCGTAATATACTTACCACATCTCTCTTTAGTGAGTCCGTCTACTGAAGTAAGCCCCGCTCCTTACTGGAGTGAAATTTTTCTTTACTGTACAACACAGCTCTGAAGAAACAAGACACAAAAACACGGACACAATAATATCTCACTTGCTATAACTGCATTACCTTGACAGCCACGGCATATTGTGATGCGAGCCAGTGGTATGAAGTTATGACGTTAATTCGTTCACACAAACCTACCCGAACTTAACGTGTCTAATGCTACCACCGCTATGGAAAGGACACCGTCAGTACCTCGGGCTGTAGTTTCCAGGCTCATGTTTCCTTAGAGAGCCAAAAGCTGTCTTATTAGAACACGCTTGCTTCCTCTGTCGTTAAAAGGTTGTTACCACCATTGAAGTTGTGAATACTGTCAATTCTTACGTCATTAGCCGTGAAGCTGAATTTTACCGTCATTCTGATGTCGCTGACTATATATTTTGCGCAGTCTAGATTTTAAAAAACTTCCGACACAGGTGTTAGAAATTTTCACACTGAAAAAAAAAAAGCAACTTCGACGAAGCTTACCCTATCTTTCAGAGTACAATGCGATAGATTTGTATCAAGCGCTCTTCAGTGGTGTGGACGTAGCATACTAGACTCGCGAGTCAATCGAGAGCAATTCGGTTCCACATAACCACCATTTAAGCAAAACAGCTTTTCTTTTTGACCTCATCACTCTCTCGACCAAAATCGCCGTTTCATAACATGATCGGACAACGCCGACGCCCACATTCGTCGAGAATGAGACCTCTAATGCTACGCATTGATAATAGCAGCGGTTTCTAAAGAGAGCCTGCTACCATTAACTCCGCTTACTAAAGACATACAGAGCTATACTCCAGCACCGGTGTTTTTTGAGGAAAATTTTCTGGGGCCCCGCTAAGGGATTCACTAAATCAGAAGAATGTACCTCAGGCACCCGAAATCAATGTCTTTTAATAATCTGGTCGAACTCTACGCTTTAGATACAAACGCGTTTTCGACAAAAAGCGAGTTGCGTGTGCAGAAAACAGATTCATAATATAAGGTAAGGACCTGTCAGAGTAATGATGCTATAGATGTTATTGAATAGTCAACGCGGAAATCGATGGGAGGCGGCCCTGTGCAGCTTGAGCTTTGAGTTGCAACGTGTTCTCGTCAAGAGAGCCCAGGCGGCGGTCTTTGCCAACGGAGTCCCGGATTGAGGACCCGACCTTAGTATTTACAAATTCTCTAACTCCTCTTCACTTCAATAAAATTTTTCGTCGTCATCATTTATACACTGGCACTTCTTTGTGGGATGTGAACCAGGACTTATAAAATCTTATAAAACTTATAAAACAATTTTTCAGTTCTGATGCTTTAAAAGGCCAACCAATAGCACACTTCGTTATGAGACATTAAGACTTCTTATTGGAACTTACAGGGAAACATAAGCACATTTTAATATCAGTCGTTCACGCATCGGAAATATACTGCATCATCTTTCTTTTATTGTCTTTCTCTTATTTTAGAGACAACTTGATTTAGACACGGACAAAGTAGGCAGCTTTCGGAAGCATTTCATTCGAGGATTTGCGCCGTTTCCCTATCCCCGCCCGCCTCAAGTCCTATTTATGGGAAGCAAGAAGCGGTCTTAGGGGGCTTGATTACTTCCACCTTAGAGACTCATGACCAGTTCGGGTGCCAAGATCCCTATGGCCGAGATCATAAGGCTTTTATAGTTCAATCCAGCACTTTGGTGACCGTAAAAGCCGTCCGGCTGTCTTCGGTTCGTTCACCCCGGCGCTTGTGCTACGGAGACCAGCTTGTCCTATGCAACGGAAAGAAACCGTTCTTATGACTTCCCGTGTTGAAGAAGCTCGTTCTAGTACACAACGATTTCCAGATTAATTAAACTATGAATGGTACCAATTCCCTAATGTAAGTAAATTTACAATACTGCCACGGGCCTGTTGGTACAGCATACATCATAACATGACTTAAAAAAAAGACGAGTGATTGCGATGTGATGCGAGAAATGTGCTTGAAGTATGTGTGAGCACACTTTTCGCATCACATTATCACACTTGCTATATTCGCTTCTTATTGCCTCCTTCAGTCGATTCGCCATCGCTTTTTCGGTGGGATGGCGTGCGCGTTTTTGGAGGTGGATTCGTCATGAAGGGTGGAGGGTTGGCGTTGTAGGTGGAAGCTGTGGGGAGCTTCCGGTGGGAAGTAGTGGCTTGATTTTTTTTTTTGGGGGGGGGGGGGAGCGGTAGGTGGAGCTTCTGGAAGGAGGAGGTGGTTGGACGTGCGCTGAGTGGAGGCCCGTAGGCGGGAGAAGTACTTTAATGCGGTACCATTCAAGCCCCCACCACATTCACGGAAAAAGCTGTTTGTTCTTCTCTTCCTTTGATGGGCAGGCAACAACCTGCCCCCCCCCCCACACACACACACGCACACCGGTCCCCTCGTGTAATTTGCATCTCGTTATATCTGTGAATATGGTTAGCAGGGAATGAAAAAGTTCAGTATATTTAGTGATTCAAGCAAATCTGCGATTTCCAATGTTTGACATGTGTCTAACTACTTTACCGATGAAAAAAACCCCTTGTGTTTACTGTGTTCATCTAGGCCGTGGAACAGCACGCACAGAATACACTTGATATGCCACAATAATCATATCTCAATATCATGTATAAAAAGTATGACCACGATAAATATTGCAAATCAATCATAAACACTCCAAAACAATGGCTATACAGTGCTAGCGCACATGATTCGCATTTGGCTTAACTACGCAAGTCGAGCGTCATTGTTTTATCTTTACCGGTGGCCGCCTGCAGATTCTACCAGAGGGTTCTTCGTAGAGTGCCGTGTTCACACACAAAACAACGGTTTTTACCCCGAAAGGAAATATTACTGGTAACACAAAAAAGAAAAATGTGAGCTGATTATGCCACTATCAAGAATTTTAGAAACACTCATGAACTTTTTACGAACCTATGCGCCGCCGGCTTTTGGCCTATGGGGAGGCTGCGGAGGAGCTGAACTCCTCCGCACCCTCCGAAAGAGTTAGCTGAACCTGAACTCTTTCGTTTCTCGGGTGTCGACAGTGGTGGCTCTCACAGCAAGTGTAAAATAGGTAACGCCAACGTCTTCTTACATAAATAAATGGTATGATGATTGAAAGAAAAAGTATTTTCAAAACATTCACATGCAATGTAGTGGGGGTGTATATGCTGATGTTAAAAACCAGGAAGCGTGCACAGCCGGATAGCATGGTTCGACTGAAGCAGAGCTTTCCGCACCATAAGGCATTTCGTTCTGTTCGAAGATGGTTCTTGGAAGAAAAAGATCAAATCGTAAAATTACGCACGAACGCTATTGGAGAGGCATATCGGAGCACAAATTAGTAGCAGTCATTTGACCTTGCCGTTTTTTCAAGCCAGCAAAGCGGCAGACTGGGCCTGTTGATAGACTATGGTAATTTCAAAGTGCACAAAAGAAAACAAAGCTGCCAAGTGGACAAGACAGCGCAGTCCAGTCACTTCGTTTTTTGTCTCTTCTCTCGGGCTAGTTTAAATTATAGAGCCGGCATTCATCACATTTGGCTTCCGGTCGAAACATGCGCGCTGATGAACATTGTCTCAACTTTAGACCTCATCAGCCGGTCTCCTGACATTCCATAATTGCTGGCGTTGGCATATTGTTCATCAGGTCTAGTGATTAGAATGGCAAAATTTAAAAATCTTAAACGCAAAATGATGCAATTATTTATTTAGCACGGATGAAACTCAGCTGTCAAGTTGCCACATAGCGCTAAACAGACACGGACGCAGGGAGACAAACAGGACGGGCGCTCCCTGCGTCCGTGTCTGTTTAGTGCTATGTGGCAAGTGAACCGTCACCAACGCGCCCACGCTTTCACTGTGGCTCAACCGTCAAGACTAAGTGAATGTGGACAACATGCCATGAAGGCTTGGAATGCGAGCTGTTGAATGGTCCTCTCCGAAAATATAATACCCACTGTTTCATATTCAATACTTCACCCGTTTCAATTAGTCCATATCAATTTTTCTTTTAATACTTATAACAGGATCCTCTCCAAATAATTGGACATCTGTCTAGGAGAGCGACATGTCAGTAAGTAGCCGTGGTAATGCACCTTCTTGTTCATACAAGGGCACATCAAACACTAATTGTGCAGTGCTGCAGTAGAGGCTTACTTTGTGCTTTACTGTAGACAGCAATGAGAAGATGAGCAGTCCTAAGAAAATAGCATAAAACTGATAGAATAAACTGGCGCTTCGGAGAAGCCGCTTCCTTCTCAAATTATTTCGTCTTTAGGTTAGTAGGTTGATCTTGAAGGACAGCCATCACCGATAGGCTTTTCAGAAAAAGTCCCGCTAAAACTTTCACTCACTCCGCCGAGTTCGAAAAACGCTTGGTATCTGCACGCTAGCTACTAGGGAAGCCTCGGCGGAGGGCTCCGGATTAGTTTTGTTCACCTGGGGTTCTTTAACGGCCATTAACATTGCACAGCACCCCGGTGGATTTGCGTGCCACTTCCAAAATATTGCGGCCTGTATTATAGCTCAATGATGTTGAAATCAGGAGCTAGCTCGCTTGAAATTCAGAATTTGAAACCAGGAACACACTCTGCGTTACGTACTATGCGCCAAAACAGGCGATGCATTTGTCTTGGCGCGAAACAAAGAGGGAAAAAAGGAAGGACAGATGAAAGGACCAGTCACGAAGATGGCAAGGAGACCAGCTATCGGAAATTATAAGGCATGAAAATAATGTCCAGATTTCATGCATGTAGGAAGACAGGAAGGAAACACGCACAACACCTCTAAGTGAAATTCGGAAGCAGTCAAAAAGTACCAAGAAAGCTAAGCCAATATTTTAGACGCCAAGTTCTCTCAAAAGCCAGTTTTGCATAAAAAGACTTTTGCAAAAAAGAAGGTACTGTCGCATGGCTAAGCTTCATGTTTGTTTTCGTTGTGCCGTCACAACTACGAGAAAAAACTTCAATACTTCACTTTGCGGCAAGCAATACTAATGTCTTTAACAACTTTAAGGCAGGTAAAATTTTCGCACACGGAGCGTGACCTGACTCTTAGCATTCAAAGTGTCATCTGCTCTAAAAAAATTTTTCATGAACTCTTTGTGAGCTGGGGCGGCGTAGGCGTCGTATAAAGAGCTTCGCAGTTATGAAAGGAGAGGCAGCCATGCCCTCAGTTAAAATCAATAATGGAAAAGAAGAGTCAACGTGACAGAAATTTTCAAATTGTCGCCTGCTTTTTAATATTCATACGTATCAACATAGAAATATAACAGGTATCTGGCACCATCATGGCGTCCTTCTCTGTAGTTATGAAACGCTCAACTGAAGCAGAATACAGCACAATTTTGCGTTAAAAAATTTCAGTGTTGCAGTTTGTTCCATCGTCTTATTCATTCATTCATTCATTCATTCATTCATTCATTCATTCATTCATTCATTCATTCATTCATTCATTCATTCATTCATTCATTCATTCATTCATTCATTCATTCATTCATTCAAGTGTGTTACATGGGAACTACAAAGTTTTTCTGAATCTATCGGCATAACTTAATGTAGAAAGAACCAGGAACTGTTTTTTTTTCTGACTCGCTACACAACTGGGCAGTTTACTGCCTGGACTTACCGCTAACCTGGATACCTATTCATTAAAAATTTCTGCCCTCTTTGCCTCTTTGGCCTCTTTGCTCCATTCTACATGGTTATCGCGATGGTTGCTGTTTCGCGTAACTTATATATATATATATATATATATATATATATATATATATATATATATATATATATATATATATATATATATATATATATATATATATATATATATATATATATATATATATATATATATATATATATATATATATATATATATATTGGACATAATGACTTGGTTTCATTCCCAGTAGCTTACATATGCTTTTGGCCGTGATTGTAGGTCAGACCAAAAAGAGCTTATTCCAATGTCAATGCGCTGTACAAGCAGTCGTCCTTGCTCAGTACGACGAGTGCGCTGATGAGTTTTACAGAAATTTTGTGTGTTTTCTTTTCCTCGAATTTCCTCACTCGTGTTACTATTTAGTGGTGGGCGTCTTAAGGAAGCCCGAAACGCTCTGTGGCACCTGCTTGAGCCCTCCATATTACAGCTCCCGTCAAAGCTATATAGCCCAAGGGTTTTGCTTCTAAGCTGTTGCGCGGGGCTCCCTAGCACATCTTGCGGTCCAAAGCTTTCGAGGACGCGAAGCCATTCCTCTTTTGAGAGATTACAGGCACTGAACATGCATAATGAGGCATACTGCTTGCCTCACATGCAAAACCCTTAAACTGTATACTTTTGACGGGGAGTGTGCATATGTCACCCATCCTTTCTAGCTATCGTTCCTAGCTGTATTTCGCCTTCCTATTTACTCTCCTGTCCTGTTCCCTTCCCCGGGCTGCAGCTCAGTTGAGTGCTTAAGATGGCAGATAGCAGTTGCCGCTACCGGTACGCAGCTTTTTTTCGGTCGTGATTTCATTTAATTTTGCATTTTGGATACACCACTACTACTACAACCTGCGCTTCCTGATTGCGTACAGTGTTTTCTGCTTGTCTGCATTACACTACTCCGCCATCAATGCTTTTTTTGTGCGTTCCTGGAGAGTGAGAAAAGAAGCATAAAGCTTTGGAGAAAGAAATACAAACGTTATCTTTGCTTTTGAGCCCTAAAGCATCACAAATCCTCGTTTTCTTCGCGTGTATCTCGCTGTTAGAATAAACCGCTTAATCTCGTAAGAACGCGAGACGCAAGCGTTTACTTTATTAATTTTCACGAGAAGAGATCAAGAGCCAAGTGCTGCAAATAAATACTTAAATCTAAGGCGCCTACTTGGGGTTGCACTAGACTACGGTCATCGTTTGGTGGCGTCGCTGCGCACTCCTCTTCGCGTCCGCCGAATCACTCTTTCCCTCTCACCTCATCTTGGGGGACAATTCTCCCGCTCAGCTCGCTGTAGGCGCCGGAAGCTTCACTCGGTGGCCACGCAGATACACACGCCAGTATTTTCTCCTAGTGACAATCATACAGCTTGCTTATGTTGCAAAAGGGTTGCAAGCCCCAAGGGTAGCGTTGGCCTGGCGGCCTGGGGCAAAGCTGGAAACATCCGAAGGTCCCGGCAAAGGATGAGTCGACTGGCAACAGAACAACTTGTTTATTCTGGCATCGCAAAAGAGCAGCCGGTCAGGGCGACCACGTTACTCGAAGGAAGAAATCGAAGTCTCTCTGGCGTCCGGGGCAGCTCCCTTTATACCCGCGGAGTCGAGGGCAAGAAGGAACGGCTTGGGATGAGGCGCCCGATACGGCGACGCTCTGACATGTTCAGACGTGACGTGCGCGTCCGCCGGGCCGGCGCCGGTCAGACCTCCTCGCCTCCCAGTTGGGGAGCTCCTCTCCCCGGCTGCCGCGCTTTGACAAGCGTGGGCACCAACATGCACACACACACACACACACACGCACACACGACGACACGTGGCATTGAAACCTGCCTGTGCGCGCTTGGCGGGAGGCGTTGCGGCAGCACTGAGCGGGCCCAAAATCACCGCCACTTTGAACGAAGCCCCGGCGTCCGTTGCATCCGCGCCGGCTATACCGCGCGTCGTAGGCGAAACGTAACAGACCGCCCCGCCGGGAGAAGGAGATCCCGATGGTCAGGGGACTGCATCCGCTGTCCAGAGGGATGTCGCTCGATGATGCTCGTAATCTAAACCGGTCGTCCCTCGACGTTGCTTGAGCGCAGCGCACAGAGAAGGCCTCGTTCTCGGGTTCAGGATCACACAGGACACTGCAAAGTCACTTCGGGAGAGTTGCCATTTTTGTGCTCGTTTCCAGCAAGCGTTAGAACTACGGCGAAACGCAACCGCTCAGTCAGCAAGCACGAGATAACCCTCGCTAAGCTCTGCCAGGCTCTTTCCCCTTTTATACTACTGCCTAGTTCCTTACAGTAGTCAAGCAGCACACAGAACGCGTCCACAAATTGGAAAATTGCACAAGAAAGCACATCATCACTTTGAAACACTAAACAAATGCAATATGTTAAAAATCCTGCCTCAGGAAGAAAACATCAGTAACAAACAACTTTGAGGCGGATTCCTACGTTAGGGGCTTCGACTTAAGCCTTCGGCGTTACCGTTGAGACTCCCCTTTTTGTAACGCACCTCAAAGGAATATTGTTGCAAAGCGAGGCTCCAGCGCAGGAGGCGGCCATTTTTGGGAGAGATGGTCTGCAGCCATTGGAGAGGGCAGTGATCCGTCTCAATGATAAACCTCGAGCCGGCTAGGTAGCATGACAATTTCTGAACGGCCCACACGAGACACGCACACTCTTTCTCGGTGGCGCTGTACGCCTGCTCACGACAGGTCAGCTTACGACTAGCATACAGGACGGGGTGTTCCACTTCTCCATTGTCCCTTTGGCACAGTACAACGCCCATGCCTCGCTCGCTAGCATCGCACTGAACAACGAACCCTTTTGTGTAGTCTGGCGATCGTAGCACAGGCTGGCTTGTTAGGGCGCTCTTTAGGGCGCTAAAAGCTCTTTCCTTTGTCTCGCCCCAGACGACTGTTTGGGGCTCTGTTTTTCTTAGAGCATCCGTCAGGGGAGCCGCGATATCGGAGTACCTGGGGATGTACCTCTGATAGTAGCCGGCGACACCTAAGAACGACCGAATATCGGTCTTCGTGCGCGGTTGCGGGAAGTCTCGCACAGCGGCCACCTTTATTTCAGAGGGGCGGCGACGACCCTGTCCAATCACGTGACCGAGGTAGACAACCTCGGCCTGTGCTAATTGGCACTTGGGAGCCTTGACTGTCAAGCCCGCTTCGCGCAGGCGGGTTAGCACTGCCCGCAAGTGTGCCATATGCTCAGACCAGGATGCGGAGAATATCGCTACGTCGGCTAAATACGGTAAAGCGAATTCTCCCTGTCCCAGCAACACTTTGTCCATGAATCTTGAAAAGCAGTATGACGCGTTCTTCAAACCAAAACTCAAAACTTTAGGACGGAATGTTCCCATTGGTGAAATGAACGCCGCATACCTACTAGCCTCTTCTGTAAGTGGAACCTGCCAATAACCCCTGACAAGATCTAGGGTGGAAATAAACTGAGCGCTACTAACTTTCTCAAGGCGCTCCTCGATGTTAGGGATCGGATAAATTTGATCCTTAGTGATGGAATTAAGCCTGCGGTAGTCGACGCAAGGACGAGGTTCCTTGCCCGGTACCTCAACTAAAATCAAAGGGGAGGTATAATCACTCTCACCCGCCTCAATAACTCCGAGCTGTAGCATTTTCTTTACCTCAGCCTCCATAATATCGCGCTGGCGGGGTGACACCCGGTACGCCCTGGATCGTACTGGCTCTGGGGAGGTAAGTTCTATATCATGAGTAAGGACAGAAGTCCTACCAGGCCTCTCAGAGAACTGACCTTGAAACTCTTGTAAGAGTTGGTGTAGTTCGGTTTTCTGCTCAGGCGACAGCGGTGCTTTACCGATTAAGTCACTAATGACCTGATCGGTGTCTTCCCTGTTCGTCACTGAGCTTAGTCCCGGAAGCTCGACCGGAAGCTCTTCTAACTTTCCCGTGTCGGGCATTTCCTCTCCAGTACCTGGGGCCTTCAACGCTACAGGCTCAATTTTATTCAGTTCGGACGTGCTCTGAATATCAGCTTGCTGCGCCTCCGACCCTTTCTCATTATTCGACAACGTCGGCCCCGCAACTACCGCCTTTGCAGCGAGCTCCCGAACTCTCGATCTGGTTAAGGCCTGAACGCTAGCGTCACCAAACAAAAGCCCCTTCTCGCGCAGGAGGTGATCGGACCTGTTCGAAAATAGGTACGGGTACTGGGGGGGGGGGAAGCATAGATGACACTACGGCCTCCGTCTCAAGTGCTCCGAAAGGTCCTTCAATAAGCACTTTTGCTACGGGCAGACACACGCTATGAGCTTCCACGGCTTGCTTGATCCATGCGCACTCGCCCGTGAACATATCGGGTTCAACGTAAGAGGGGTGAACTACATCCATTGTAGCTGCGGAATCACGAAGCACTCGGCACTCTTTCCCGTTCACGAGGAAGTCTCGCATGTAAGGCTCGAGAAGCTTCATGTTCTCGTCAGTGCTACATAATGACAAACACACGACTTCTCTTTTTGTTTCTGGACACTGCGCCGAAAAGTGACCCGGCTTCTGGCACGTATAACACACGCGCGCTTGCCTCCTCTCGAACCGCTTTCTGCGTTCGGCTTCGGCTGCCGCCGTCTCCTTATGTTCGGTCGGACTGCTTTCACTCGCATCCGCACTACGCGTGTCCCCCCTTGCTCTCATGGGTGTGAACTTCGGCCTCTCAGACTTGGAGCCAAATTCACCCTTTTGACCGTCCTTAGCTCCGCGAGCCCGACGCGTCACAAACTCCTCGGCTAGCTCGGCGGCTTTAGCCACTGTACTAACGTCTGGCCTATCCAAGACCCAGTACCGCACGTTCTCAGGTAACCGACTATAAAACTGTTCCAGCCCGAAACACTGCAGAATTTTCTCGTGGTCACCAAACGCTTTCTCTTCATTGAGCCACTCCTGCATGTTTGACATAAGCCCTTAGGCAAACTCTGTACATGGCTCACTTCTGCCTTTTTCATTTTCCCGAAACTTCCGACGGAACGCCTCCGCTGACAGCCTGTACTTTTTTAGCAGACTCGATTTCACTTGGTCGAAATCCTCTGCCTCCTCTCTCTTCAAGCGAGCGACTACGTCGGCCGCCTCGCCGGGTAACAAAGTGAGCAAGCGCTGTGGCCACGTTTCCCGAGAGAACCCCTGCTTCTCGCACGTTCGCTCGAAGTTAACCAGGAACAAACCAATGTCCTCTCCAAGCTTAAACGGCCGCATCAGGTCAGTCATTTTGAACGATACCCGTTCTCCTGCACCGTGTGCCTGACTTCCATTACGAGCGCGTTCCATCTCTACCTCGAGACGCTTCATTTCCAAAGCGTGTTGACGATCCCGCTCTTCTTTATGTTCGCGCTCGTCTTTCTCTTTTTGCTCTTTACGTTCGCGCTCGTCTTTCTCTTTTTGCTCTTTACGTTCGCGCTCGTCTTTCTCTTTTTGCTCCCTCTCCTCAATGGTCTCACGGCATTCCGACAGCTCGTCATCCTCAGCCTCCAACTCAAGAATAGCCCTTAGCAGTTCTGGTTTTCTGAGTTTGTCTGAGACATCCAGACCCAACTCTCTTACAAGCTCCAGGAATTTCGGTTTGCGCAACGACTTCAAATCCATGGCTGCTCCGAATGCTGCTTTCTCTACTGCCTACTATTGTCTTGCCGCAAACTAACCCGGCAGCAACGACAACCACAATTACCAGCTCTGTTTCTGACACTAACAAAAGCCTGGCAAAACTCAGAAGAAGAAAGTCCCGCACTCACCAAACCTCGCAGCCAAGAATTCAGCGCAGTCGTTCCGCTGCAGGCAACCAGTCATCACACAGGGCTCGTTGCACTGCTCCCGGATGGTCGTTGTGCTGCTCAGCATACAGTTGACCGCATATCTTCGCTGCTGGCCTCCGTTGTCGCGATCCCACCGCTGGCAACCAGTTGTTGCAAATGGGTTGCAAGCCCCAAGGGTAGCGTTGGCCTGGCGGCCTGGGGCAAAGCTGGAAACATCCGAAGGTCCCGGCAAAGGATGAGTCGACTGGCAACAGAACAACTTGTTTATTCTGGCATCGCAAAAGAGCAGCCGGTCAGGGCGACCACGTTACTCGAAGGAAGAAATCGAAGTCTCTCTGGCGTCCGGGGCAGCTCCCTTTAACCCACGGAGTCGAGGGCAAGAAGGAACGGCTTGGGATGAGGCGCCCGATACGGCGACGCTCTGACATGTTCAGACGTGACGTGCGCGTCCGCCGGGCCGGCGCCGGTCAGACCTCCTCGCCTCCCAGTTGGGGAGCTCCTCTCCCCGGCTGCCGCGCTTTGACAAGCGTGGGCACCAACATGCACACACACACACACGCACACACGACGACACGTGGCATTGAAACCTGCCTGGACGCGCTTGGCGGGAGGCGTTACGGCAGCACTGAACGGGCCCAAAATGACCGCCACTTTGAACGAAGCCCCGGCGTCCGTTGCATCCGCGCCGGCTATACCGCGCGTCGCAGGCGAAACGTAACACTTAGTAAAGAAAAATATTCCTTTTTTGCGCAGAAGCGGGCCTAAGGAAATGGAAGCTGTGTGGTTGCGAAAGAAAGGCTCCGAATTCCTGAAAATTTTCTCCGTCAGCTTTGTATCACTCCATGCCTGCCACTTATTCTATATGCAAATTCAAGCTTTCTTCCTAAAAAAAGGCTTCAGAACAGAACGAAGTAAAATATACAATGTATAAAATATGTGGCCGTCCTGCACCAAATTTCGTGGCCGATTTAATTTCCCCGCGTTCAGTGGAGTGCTAAGCTGCGGTGTTGAGTAGAATTAGAGCCGACGCAAATGAGAGTCACGGTCAAAAAAAAGATAACTTGTTTAGCACCATGGGGAGTGATGTAAAAGTGTGATCCAGAAGGGAGAGAGTTGAAGAACCCACGAAGAGGACCTCAGAAAGGAAACGAATAAAGCCGCTGTCAGAAAACAAACTTCCTCCTCCAGATGTGAAGGAGGCGGAGTTAGTGAGATGTCAAGAAAAAAACGAACTAAGATAAAAACAATCACCCAAAAGCGTTGCAGCACCCCAAATTGAGTATTTCTCGGTGTATTTTGAATGCTTACACAGATAATCAATGATTATAGGACTACCAGAACTGCTTATTACCATTTGGTTGCTGCATCGATAATTACTTTTAATTTGTTATTTCTTCAGGCTGTTTATTCGCGCTTTACCTATTGGTAGCAAATTTAATACTTCGCGTCCATAGTTGCACGATGAACGAAAAGTCGACCTCCACTCCCGCCTTCAAAACTAAGTACTCGTAGTCATGCCTAAGCTCTTTGCTGAAGTTTTCGTACTTAGTGCAACTGAAATTGTGCCTAATACGTGAGAAGAACGTGAGGTTTTCCTATTTTCTATTTTTTCTAAATTTGATTACATGCAAGTAAAAAATTCTCGAACGCCAGAAACAAAGCTTTCAGGAAAACTTCTTGGGATTTATTTTACACTTCTGCCTTACTGAGTTACTATGGAGGCTCAAAGTCTATTAGTTCGTATTTAATGCAAGCACTCTGCTTTCCCCTCCGCTTCTCTTATTGAAAAACGGAAGTGCTGTTAGTACTCTCAGGTCAACGACTTACCAGTAGCATTTTAAGAATAATGTAACCAAAAGAACTTTTTGCCACTGGACTAAAAATTTTGAATCGCCATCAAAGAATCATAAAAGATACTGCGCCTCTCGGCCAAGATGTTTACACTGCGAGCTTTTATAGAGAATCTAATGAATGTCGTCCAACATTCCTTAGCCGCACGAGTGAGATTTCTATAAGCTCCATCCGCAGCTCTGGCACGCTAGCATCTGAGATGGGGCGACTGCCACAAAAAGTGTTTACATCGGCTGAATGGTGGACTGCTAGTTGTTACAGGGAGCCCAGCACTGAACCATTTTCACGACCTCTGCCAAGGAGCACTTACACTGAAAGACTGAGACACGCCGCACGATTGGCCGTCAAGCTCCGTCGGAGTGTAAATCGTCACAAGGGGCAGCGTGACCGCAACGTCTCGCAGAAGAAAAAAGGGTGCGGGAGCGGCGTCAGGCATTGTTGGGCTCCGGAAAAGGCGCCAAGACTCCCGACAAGAAATGGGTCAAGCGTGAGAAAATGACTCAAGCGCTGCACTTCTGTTGTCAGCCACACAATAACTGCCCTCCACTGTAGCTGCCCAGGACGAAGCTGGTGCTGTTGAGGCAAACAACCGCCGTCGTACCTTGCGTTGATCTCTGCGACGCTAGCTTTCTGATCCCTCAGTTTGCCGGCGTTATGACCAATTTTCTGTACTCAAAAGCTGTGTGGAACTTGACTATAGGCTCAAACCACCCTCACCCAGTTCGCACAGAAAATCACTGTTGTAAGGAGGCTGTTGAAAATCACTGTTGAAAATCGGACCACCCACCGCGGTGGCTCAGTGGTTAGGGCGCCCGACTACTGATCCGGAGTTCCCGGGTTCGAACCCGACCGCGGCGGCTGCGTTTTTATGGAGGAAAAACGCTAAGGCGCCCGTGTGCTGTGCGATGTCAGTGCAAGATCCCCACGTGGTCGACATTATTCCGGAGCCCTCCACTACGGCACCTCTTCTTCCTTTCTTCTTTCACTCCCTCCTTCATCCCTTCCCTTACGGCGCGGTTCAGGTGTCCAACGATATACGAGACAGATACTGCGCCATTTCCTTTCCCCCAAAACCAATTATTATTATTAAAATCAAACCACGGGACCATTTTTCTCGCACATAACATCAAGCTACCCTTAAGCATGTCACAGCTCTCTAGGCTTCATAACACTGGTCTTCGCGCTTCGTTAAAGACCTTTTCTTTCTCATCCAAGCGCGAATATCATTGACTCAAGAGGTTAGTCTACGTATTTTGAAGCAGCTGAGACAAATCCGGTGAAGAACAAGCACACATAAAGTGAATACATATAAAGTAGATCAAACTGTACCGAACTAACGTCCTCACCATAAAGCCTAAAACAGCAGTACAATATATTGATCGCCAAGGTAAGACATAATTTGCAAATAGCTCTTCTTTATATCTTAATACCTTTAAAAGAAAATGTTTTCAGCCTGAAAAGAAGCAGACTAAACGCAAAAAGAAACCAGATAATACTAAAGAGGCGAGCAAGGAAAACCACCTGTACGTGATTCGCTTTTAAACAGGCAGGGAGGCGTGCGCGGCTTCATGTTACATTATACACTTCATGTTTCGAACAGTGCAGCACGCTTGTGCATTGAGCTTGCTAGAGCGAAAGAAATACAAGAAAAAACATCGTCGGTGAGCGCCCGCGAGCTCTGACACCGGTAATCGAGAACGTGACTGCCTCACTACCCGGATTCATTACCGCCCGTGGTGCTTAGCAAGCTTCAGTAGCGACATGAAAGGCCTGGCCCTTCAAGTCTCATCTTTTACCGCTGTTTCCTGTCGTCGGGATAAATCTCCTGATTAGGATGACGGCATATTGACGCTACGGAGGCTCGCGACTGATGACATGAGCATGGGGGTCTGTCCTCTTGTCTGTGTAGTGCCAAGGTGGTTAAGAAGAAAGTTAGTGAAGTCTGCTGCGATTCCTCATCTTGCTGCGTCAGGTTGCGCGAACGCGAGCGCGTTACGTTTCCGAATCTTGCCCGATTGTTCAGACAGTCGTGCAGTAAAGCATGTCGAATTTCGGTATATGTATGCATAATCAGTGTCATTGATGCTATCACTTAGACATACTCCTTTCATTTTTGGTGCACTGCGAAAGGAGGTGGTTTGTCTCCCGCTTGTTGCAATAATTTTTGAACAGGTTAGAAAGACATGTCTCATGCACTTATAAGGTACCTCTGAAGCAGCGCTTCACTCAGCTGTAAATATTTCTTTTTAAAGAATTGCTCACTCAACTAGTGTTGACCCCATTCCTTCAAATACAATACATTTATTGACCATTAGGTGTGGCGAATTATTCCGGAGAAAGACAGCTCCTTCCGAAACTAATGGTGACGAAATATTTGATGTGGCAAACATATTTTTTGGTTATAATAGAGAGAAACAAGCTGAGCCACTACAAGAGCAGCCCACATTAGTGGACAGCCCACCTTTTTGCACCTGTACTCTAATGTAGAAAATTAGGCAACAAAGCTGTCCGTAAGCAATTTTTAACCTTGGCTTAGTGGCGAAGGAATGTACAAAGAGACAGTCGCAGCCTCGAACGACACCCTTTAGAGCGCTTTCTCAACGCTTCTTCTTTTCTTTTTTGCTCTAACCTTGTTGCCGAACCAAAGCAAAGAAGCCCCAAGTTGGTGAGCGAATTGGTTTCTTTCCGAGACATCCGCATCATTATTCATTAGCCGCGCCGTTATATTTACCTGCTTCCTCGATTTTCGGTGCACATTTGTCCACTCACAGCGACGTCACAGTTTTGCAGGCTAAGCTAGTTTTCTCCCCTGCAGTCGGTAGAGCACCTGGCAATTGGTTTCAGCATCGAAGACGCTTGTCTGCTTACCGCGACTGGCTTATACTTTGCTCTTTTACTCTTTTTCGCCTCCCCCTTTTGTTTGTTTCTTCTCACGATGAGATCAGACAAAAAAAAAACGCTTTTGCTACCGGGAATCCGGTTCTGTGCAGTTTCAGAGGTGCATATGGCAGCAGGTTTCCCCATCGATGGTCAACGCTAACGACGTGCTGCCCCGCCGCTATTACGCTCATATTTGGACATCGTGGTGGTGCCGCTTCCATCCTAATGCTTCTCTCGCCGGTGACTACCCTAAGGTTTGCTCGCCATTAGCGCTTTGTCAGTGGACCAGCGATCGAAGTCGAGAAGGCTTATTTCGTTCCTGTTGTTCTGCCAGATGTCGCCGTTTCTTCGCGTCGGCCGGCTTGGAGCCATGGTTCCATGTATTAGATGTTGTTTTTGTTGTTGTTGGCCGCGCACAAACTGGAGTTGTTCTGCAGAGGAGAGGCTAACAGTTTCGCGTGGAGTCCTTATCAGGCAGACAGTCATAATGAGGGTAGCAACCGTAATATGGCTTATGGTTTGTGTTGTGACTTCACAATTTCTACGTTGTGTCTCAGAAGTGCGCTTTAAAATTTAATCGAAGGAAGAGAACGCGATGTTGACCTGCTTGCTATAACTGCGAAGAAAAAAATTCGCTGAATCTGCACAACTTTCTTTGGGTGGGAAGCTTTTAGTACATGATTGCTAAGAGGACAAATATTGTGTTTCTTTCTTAAAAGTTGTCTCGAAAGGAAGCTTTGTCTTGCCAGTGGACCAGACTCCAGGCTTTAGGTGGCTCATCGGAGAAGCAGCATTATACGGTCTATAATATCCCTTACTACTGAGTTTATTGAGTGAGGTGTAGGCATAAACGCTAAATTTCCAGAACTACAGATTAACACAGAGTCAAAGCCGACCGCGCGCAACTCTCTATTGGAACAGGGCTGACAGGCATTCAGTTGAATCGATGAAAGCAGCCGCCGAGGTGGCTCAGTAGATATATAGTTCGGCTGCTGACCTGAAAGAGGCGGGTTCGATCCCTGCCGCGGGGGTCGAATTTCGATAGAGGCAAAATTCTAGAGGCCCTTCTACTGAGCGATGTTAGTGCACGTAAAAGAACCCCAGGTGGCTGAAATTTCGGGAGCCCTCCACTACGACGTCCCTCATAGTGTGAGGCGCTTTGGGACGTTAAACCCTCATAAACCAAGCTGAATCGATGAAAACTTCCCTGGATATTGTCATCTGGCCCAAACTGACATTTATGATAAATAAGAGAAACTTGGGTTGATTCCTTAGATGCGCATCGATATCTAATTTCCGTCAAATCTATCTTGAGTTTTGAAGATTTGAAGTCTCGTAGCATGCGCTATTCTCTACAATACCCATGAAAGTTTGAATCGTAACAAAACGCAATAAGCAGAAAATCTGTATAGAAGGAAACGACAGCCGCGGTACCTTTACAGAAATAGAAAGTTCCAAATACTACGTCTATTGCGTAATAGGAAAAGCCGCAGGAGAGCCTTCTCTCATCGCCTCTTCCATGTTTGAATCTGTGTCTGCTCTTGAGAATTTCCCAGCACAATCGTTGCTTCGTGCGCAGCAGCCAACTCCCAGTGACTTTGGCAGCTACGTGTATAGTCCGCTTAATCTGTCCCTCATTGCCTACATGACAGATCCTTCCGTGCTGGACTCGCTCGTGCAAGGGTGCCTCAGTCAGTCTGGCACATTGAGCGCTAGAAATAGACTCCAGCACGAAAAAGCAGGTTTCAGTGTCCAGCAGAGCCTCACAATGTGTGCCAAGGAAGAGAGAGAAATAGCGAGGAGGTACAAAACTGCCCTAAAGATCTTTGGAACCACGCTGAGGAGGCACTGTAGAAAGGAAAACAATGCCAGGATGAGAGCGAAAAACGTAATTGCGTAAATCTGTGAGTAGTCGTGTGAGACAGCCGGGCCTGCTATCAGCGCAAGGTGTAGTGTAGCTTAATGCGGCGAATGCGGATTTGCTTTGGTAATTTTCTGGATGTACAGGTGCCCACAAAAGTTTTCGGAACGCCGAAATTACGAAAAACTCAAATCTGCTCGCTCAATAGAAACACAGCCATGCACTGAGGCGTGCATTCTGCATATCGCAATGTGAGCTTCAGGGTTGCATGCTTAGGGTACGCAATAATTGGGCTTTGTTGCAATTTTGGTGTTCCTAAATATTTTCTGGTCACCAGTACATATTGGTATACGAGAGACGTATGCGGCAGAATTTAACGTCAAGCGTAGCGTGCATCACAAATACGACCTGTATATCTGGCTCTGCGCCAATCTACGTGCAAGGCTTCGTTCCTTTCGAATTTCAGTGGCGAGATGATTAGATTTCAATAAATCCTCGTTATGCGGTAGCTCAAAAGGGCTCGTAGTACTTTTAGTACCTTTTGTTGTAGTGTTTACTGCTATCTCTTCTGGAACGAGCATTAAACGCACAAAATGAGTCACTGGAAAAGAAACAAGAAACGACCAATAAGCCCACGAAGCGACGGTTCATAAAAACGCCAACCGTCATCATCAGCAGCTCAGTTATGGTGAATATCAGTTTATAAGAGCAGCTCTTATTTTTTTTTTCAAATGCCCGTTAACATCAGCATGCTTTCGCCAGCGACTCTCAGCTTTTCTCCTAACGATGGCACTTTTGGCCCAAGTTTCATTTATGTCGTCGCGATGGAAAGTTACGAGCACTTCCACGATTGCCCCAGCGGTGAAATACATCCTCATTATAGAAATGCCATCGAGTGGAGCCCGTTTTGTTCTGAGGGAGGCTCAAAATGCTCCTGGGAAATGGGAGGAAAAACGTGGGCACTCTGGAAAGTTATATCCGCCATCTTCTAATCTTATTAGCATTTGTCTTCATAGTTTTTTCTTTTTCATTGACACCGGTGTCTGGTTTTTTAATTTCATCTTTCGGCCATCTGTAGTTCCGGCAGAAAACGGTTTTACAGGTTTCATATCACGTATGGCATTAATTGCACAGCAAACGAAAAAGGAAAATAATGTGTATCGAAAACAAATCAGTGCTTAACCTTCATCTGCTTTTTGGTTTGTAAATTTAGAAAGAGCCATCTCAGACGTATAAAGTGCACTAATCTGCAGTTAATGAAGACAGGTGTGGCAATTTCGCATATTTTGGCAAAAGTGACGTTATGCTGCTATCCAGCCAGGTACGCAATTTCACGCTAGTGAAGCAGTGTGCGTTATTTCAAGTATGTGTTCATGCTGAAGACATCCACTGCACTGGCGCAATGGCTACGGAGTTTGGCTACTCTGCTCAAAAAAGAGGGATTGAAAGCCGAACTGGCGGTCGTAATCCAAGAGAGGCGAAATGCAAAGACAACCGTGAGCATAGCGATGTCAGCGCACGCTATTTGAGCCCAAGTGATCCCAGGAAAGGGGAGCCAGGTGATTATACCGGAGGCCTCCAAAAAGACTTTGTTTACCGCCCATGTGTCGCTTCGGCACGTTAAACCCTTTAAACAATGCACTAGCCAGAAAATATATTTAGTAATAATCAACGGTTACAAAAAACACACGCTCCACCAAGAGTCATCACATCATCAGCCTGACTACACTCACTGCTTTCTTTTGGGTTGCTCTAAGTCATATATTAACAACTTTGGACGTTTATTAAAATTTTTTTTTGTAGAGAACATACACTGAAATAATGTTTTCATAACTTCGTGTGTTTCTCGCGTTCTTGCTGTCGGCAAATTATCTAGAAATCGGTGTTGAAAGCGATAACTGGCGTAATGAGTGGTAGGTCAATGCAATGCAAGCGGTGCTGCAGTCTGCTATAAGTGTTTTCTTTTTATTTGCTTGGGATGTTATTCTTGAAGCTTACGAAGCCACGCACTCACACCGTCTGCCGAGGTGCACTACGGAATGGAGGGCTCAACCTGTTTCTATTGATGGCATCTTCATTAGATGACCTGAAATTCCCCCCCCCCCTCCCCCCAATTGGCCCTGAGTCGACTGAATGATTGTAAAAATAGTACATTGTGGGAGAGACGCCTTAGTGGTGGGGTCGAGATTGATTCCGGCCACCTGGAGACCTTCAACAAGCGCTGGCACTGCACAATACAAGGGCGTTTTTATATATGGCCACCGCAGCCGGGACTCAATTCTGCTACTTTTGGAACACAAGCTGAACGCCAAAGTCATCGAGTTAACGGGGTGCGTCTACTGTTGTAATAGTCACATGAGATGGCGAAAGACATTTAATGATGATTTATGAATTCAGGTTGCTAACAGGCATATTTCGCACATAGGGTAAATAATAATTATTGTAAGGAAATGTCTCATCATCATCAGCCTGACAACACCCACTACAAGGCAAAGACCTCTCCAATTTCTCTCCAATTAACCCTGTCCTTTGCCAACGGTGACCACCGTATTCCCGAAAAGTTTTTAATGTCATTCGCCCACCTAACTTTCTGCCACCCCCTGCTACGTTTGACTTCTCTTGGTATCTACTCTGTTACCCTTTATTAAGTTCAATAAATGCGATCTTGAATGATGCTTTCGTCTAAGCGCAAAGTATATTTAGCATTAATTAGATTTGTGTTCGAATTAGCCTTACGTAATGATCGTTAGGTCACTATCATTATCACATGACAGCTAGCGCTAATTTTCCACATTTCCAGTTCTGCAGTCGACATTAAATTTCTGAAACTTTCGTTGCTTTCTGCTGGGCGTGCCAGCTATCGCTCCGTCGCCGTGACAGCTGGCTTCTATGTTCGTCGCCGTTCTTTCGCTTCGAGAGAGGGGGGGGGGGGGGGGACTTAATGCGCACTCACTCCACGCTCAAAAAGGGTGATCCGTTGCTGCAAAACAGGGTGCCATACCCTGAGTGCTCGGCGCCTGGATGGCGCTTTAAGTGGCAGCTAATAATTGTTGTTAATCGGAGAATTCCCGCGGTCCATGCGCGCGAACCGTCACATATTGTGACGACATCACGGTGAACGCCCTCCACCTGGAAGCGTGGCATCGAAGGTAACCAGGGAGTAATTACAACACGTCAGGAACATTAGTTCCTGTTAGCGGCATTTGACACTTTGTCCTTAATTTGTATCCAAGTATCGTTCACTGATGAATCTGACGCAAGTTTGCCAAGTGAATCCGACCTGAATTGCCACAGGACACTCCGAGTGCAATTAATCGGCTCAGGAAGTACCCTTACTTCATCCTAGTTTTCGCAGAGAACATCACCCATGTCACCATTCCGACTGGGTTTCCACGGCTTACTTTATGCCTAAATGATTGCGCTGAGCCTCGGATTCAATATTCTCGATTTCTTTCTGAAAAGATCAAGAATCGGTTCCGAGAAGCATGTTTCACTGTTGGCTGACACAACTGAGCGGTAGTAGCTGCGCTGACTGAGTAAAACCTAACGATGTGCCGCTCATGCTTACGCTGCAGAGAAGCCTGAGAGAGCCGTGCAATTCTAATGGAAGAGCTATTAAGGCTTTATCTGTGGCATAAGCAGAATTTTATCTCCATTCCAACGTTCATTAACGCACTACCGAAACTGTCTTAACTGTACAGCACTTTCTATAAGTGCGTGTAATAGGAAAAGCGATAATGAATTAATTGCTGCTTGTTATTTTTCTGGTTGGGGGAGGGAGAGAGGTGGCGACCGCTTTATCAGAAGTTTTCTGCTATTTGTATGAAGCTACTGTCGGCGCATTATGTAGCAAGGGAAAACTACCACAGGCGATAGTTTTTGCGAAAACTAGTGCAGCTTCCGGCCAATAAGAAAGTGAAGTGTGGTTCTCTTGAAAATGCGTCGTCGGTGGTTTCGGTAAAGTTACAGGACCGAAGTGTACGAAAACGTTTTGTCATCCCAGGGTTACAGAAGAACGAAACAGGCTATCCGAAGACCTCACTTCAGCTCTGTGAACAAACCTCTTTTTTCAACCCCGTAATCATGAGAGTTTTTTTTTTGAGGAACGTCCAGTAGATTATCACGATTACTGCTTACCTTCGATGCCGCTTTGGCCAGTCTTCATAAAAGATAACATTTGTCCTGTACCCACATGCAAGACAATTTTGCAACGATCTTGCTACTGAGCGACACAAATAAACAAATAACAAGTGTATAATGTATATAACAGTCATCAACGTGGCTTGGGCGTAGGAATGAGCATCAGCCGTAACTTAATGAGTCCAAGAGTGTAAGAAAGCCCGTGGAAATTGTTTCCTTATTTTCTACTATATTCTGCCTTTTAGTTAGTAGGCTTTAAGTTTTATTTCTTTCTACAACCATTTCACACTTCAGACACAATAATATTTAGGCTGCAGTTGATACATGCTCTTTATAGAGTGCCATAAATCGGTTCTTTTTCCTGGTGAACTTTTTAGGTCGCCAACGTTGAGGCTAGTTATAACCATGGCATTGCAGAAATGAATTCCTTCGGATCGGAGGCTTCAAAGGATATAGGAGCCTCATTTAAAATCTATTAGAGAACCTGTAATCAAGCCATGGCACTCACCAACGGCTCTGGCAAAGCGCAGTGAACCAAGAATGTGACCCAATTTCAGGCGACATACTTGTCATGAAGAGCGTGTTGTCGGGCAAGTTGGCTTTGCATGATATGGAAGAAGTTAGCGCAAAACTTAGACAGAGACCGAGAAGAAAGCGCTCGTCTGTCGTCTTGTGTGTTTCTTCTCGGTCTCTGTCTAAGTTTTGCGCTAACTTCTTCCATATCATACTTGTCATGGAATAGGCGTGAGGTCTGAAAATTATTTCGCAGGCCGCGAATTCCTTCAACTGTGGCAATACTGCAGAACTGGCCGAATAATTTCTACGCCGCGAATTCTTTTTACGGCTCCCTGAGTTGTTCATTAACGACCAGCTCTTGCATTCCCTCAGCCTGTCATTACTGTGATGAATTCGGAAACGTTTCGTTTCGCTTCGGTATTTCGTAGCGCACTTTGACAGCCATTTGGCAGGCCGTGTGTTCGAATCCATGCCTACGACTAAGTTTCATTGACGTGCGCGCTTATTTTAATTTTTCATCCTGCACTTAACTTCGGTATAAACTGCAGTTTCCAGAGCTGAATTTGCGAATTTGCTATAAATACCACTGTTTTGAGACACAGCCTTGTCAACTTTTTTCTTTATTGCGTTAGCATTCGTATCTTTAGAAGAACAAATTTAAAAATTGAGACACAATACAGGAATCACAACGCGCAATAAAAGAGCCGTAGCTTGTTTCCCTAGCACCATAAGAGAGAACGGGGTGGGGCAACATTGGTCTGTGGCAACGTTTAGAACGCGAGCACATGGCTCCTCAATTTCTAAATAGATGCTGCTGACTGTCCTCCGAGACTAAATATACTTTGTGTTGCAATTTTCTCCCAGTGCAAGAAACCTGAATTGTATTTCCAGATTAAGCAATTTTTCCGTTATTTTCTTTGCAGAGTCTGCTTGTCAGGATCCAAGGCTCGCATTCAGAACACAGTTGGTCACTTTTTCATCATCCCTAAATAACATTGCGACGAACTATGTCTGCAGAAACAGCAGGAACCTTTCCAGGTAACGCTTAGAAACGTCATGGGCGCATGTACAAAGGAGCTTCCGCACGTGTAGTTTTACGGATCGCAGTATTACACCATGTTGTTTCTATTTTTGCTGCTATACCTTTTATGAATATTTCTGTCCACTGCGCAAACAAGCAGCGCACTTATAATCCGCCTATTGCGTTTTTACACTGCTGTAGAAGCTACAGCTGGCACCGGCCAAATAGAGCGATCTTATTGCTTGTTTCTTTCACAGATAACATAGCGTGATTTCAGGGACAATAGATGTCACGCAATAAGAGCCGAGGAACGTGTTGGGGCCGACTGCGTTTTGGCCAACCCCCTCGGTAGGCATACTCCAGTCATCTCCTGTATATTCAAATGTTAAACAGGATGGCCACCTAACCTTTCCTTTATTCCTTGTTCTTTTCCTTAGGAAACCACGGTTAGCACGTGCATCAAGACGTACTAGGTGTTTCCGGGGAAGGCCTTAAGTAATTTTATAAAATAGGCTGCTTGCGGCAAAAATATGACTTTTACGGCTTATTATTAGCAGTGTTAGCAGACACCAGAAAGCCGGTGATTTGTTTTAAGTAGTAAGCTGGTTAACTAACTTTTAGTAATTGAGTTTTCAACTCTTAGACGTAGGCGCCTAGCTGCAATTAGAGATCTGTAGCCCGACGTTAGTAATAACCTTATCAGTTTTTGGAATTTCGAATGAGCGATTATTCTCGGCGTTGTGGCTCGACAAAATTTGGCTTCATCGTGCCAAAGTATATGCGCTTTCGAAAAGCATGCAGGCAAAGCGACCTTTCCGGTTCACCTAACTAGTCAAAAAATTCAAACTTTGTCGAACACAGTGTTAAGGGTAGGAGGCGGCTACGCGACGATGTCTTCGAAAGACACGCTCTCTCACCGGGAATTCCCCTCCGGCCTCGAAAATCAGGAACTGGAATTCACTCCGGCTTACTACTCCAAAGACATCGTTTTACTCTATCACCACGGCCTTTATCCCCGCCTGTGTATAGGGCACACAAAGGTGGAGGAGCGGCTACTGCTCCGCCTGTGCACTTCGACCCTTATTTTTCAGGCAACTGTCAGCACTGTGCGGAGAAGTCTTCGGACATCTACCACAAGGTGTTGGCCTGCCCCTCCAAACCTGCCATCCCCCCTCACCCTAACCCCACCCGGGAGGTCTGGGAGGCGACCCTGCTCGGCTGCTCTGAACTACAGGCCCAGAAGGCCCTGGTTGAGGGCGGCCGGCCAGCGGCCGACGTCACAGGGGTCCCGTACTAGGTACCCCACCTAGTACATGTAAGCGTCCTCCAGAAGTGCTACCCACCATTCACCCACCCACCTCTGCCCACCATAACTCTTTACAAAATCCTCTCAGTGTGGGAAGCCTCGGCTTAGAGTACAAGCACAAAAAAACAATGTAGGGAAAATTAGAACGCATTTGCGCCATTCTTGCAGCATGTTTTATGATTGTTCCGTCAGTTTTCTTTTCTCGCGAATGTTAACAGTACGTGGCAAGCCAGGGCATACAATATGAAAAAAAGAAACAAAAAATTTTGATACACTTGCCCAACTAACCCGCCTGCCTTTTGGGATGTCTGCCTACAGCATGAACTCATGGTAAATGAGGCCATCAATAATTATTTCAACTTTTGTCTTCCACAAAACTGCAAAATATTACAAGATTTCACTTAAGTCTGCTTAAGAGCGGAAATGCGAAGGGCTTTCCATTTCTTTTCTTTATGCTTCCTTTTCTCATTTTTATATTTATTTTTATTATTTTAAAATTTGTTGTCTTTAATGTTATTTTATTCGTAGTTTTTATTTTTATTTTTACTTTCCGTTTTGTTTTTATTCTAGTTTCTCTTTTACGATTTTCTTTATTTTTATATTAAGTAAATCTTCTCACGCATTTACATCGTTTTTCATCGAATCGCTTCATGTTCATTAATTATCTAATCACAATTCATCAACCAAACTTTTCCCATTTCAAGATCTACTCACGCATTACCTAACACAAGCAATCTTTTGCACATTTATCTCAACAGAACGACATAATCGTGGGAACAAAATCTGCGGACCCTTTTTTGCTGACGCGGCTCCTCTATATAATGTTTTCGCTTTTAAAGCTATTTGCATATTTATGTCACTAATTCCCTGAAGCAGCACATTGGCGTCACCATGAGCACAGCTCTAATTGGTTCGGCTTGGGAGTGTTCCCTAGACTAACAGTGTTCCCATACGTTGTGTGTTACAATAAGGCAGGGCTAATTTCGGCTTTCAAAATTGAAATCTCTGCCGACTCCGGAAGAAACCGTTTATCAGCGTTTTGCTGCGCCGCTCAGTGTGTGTCAATATCGGTGACACAAAAAAAGGAAGCGCAACAGCACACTCTGAGCAAACGGCACCTGTTACAAATTTGTTCAAGCAAGACTGCTTTAGAGAGAGAAAATAATTTGATAACAAGCCACACGAAAGTTAACGCACTTCTATTTCGTGAAGCGAATTGCCTATTCGATCTTAGATGGTTACGTTTGTAATGTGTCTAAAGGCAAGACTTCGGTAGAGAGCAGATTAGACGTGGGACAGAAGAAAGAAAGGTTCGAGGTAGTGTGTCCCTAGGCGGCTGCTTCCTCGACGCGTGGTCCTCTGGCACGTAGTGCCTATTCAGCTGTGCGCGGTGTCGAACGGCCAGGGCCAGAAGGCCGGAAGTACAGTGAGCAGTGCGCGTAGATAGTAAAAACGAGCCGCACGTCGTCTGCGTGACTTTTGCGCCGTTACTTGGAAGCCTCCAACTTTTATTCTGGTTTTATATCCCGGTTAGGCCAGACGATACCTTGCTTCCTCTTCCCTTCTTTTTTCCAACGTCTAAGCCCAAGTTCGGTAAAGCCGCACAGTGCAGAGACGCGCACAGTGCAGAGACGCGCCGCTCAGGAAACACAATAGATTTACGCTGAAGGCAGCGCGCACGAAGAAACTCTCCGCGTTTTTCTCTTACCCACTTCTTTGTCTCCTCTTTTTATGTTCGATGAACAAAGGTCAGTTACGAGCGCCGAAGGGCTATTGATGTGTTCGAGCAAGCTTGCTTGGCTCAGGTTTTCTAGGGTGCGCAGGCCCGGGCGTCGAGATTAGTCACTCGGGGCCTCTTCCTCGGCAAGTGCCGCGGTATTGTAGTCCTACCCATTATTGCGCACCATACGACGATGCCTGTTCAGGGCCGGGAATTCCGTGTGTGACTTAGGTATCAAAGCTGCTCTCGCAGACGCTGAGATGCTATAGGCAAGGCCCCCTCTGTCCTTTCGCTGAAGCCTCTTCGTGCGCTGACAGCGGAAAAGGAAAATTCAGTGAAATGCTTTTCGTCTTTATTTGAGAGAAGTGTCTACTGAATTTTTTTACCGCTTGAACATGAAAGGGGTCTGGAAATTTTGCCACGCTGGAGGCTTGAAGTAAGCATTTTTTTAGGAAGAGCTAGGAGCACAACATAATAAAATATTAAGTGAAGATATTATCTTAAACACAGCATGTTCTTTACCGCACAAAGCGGATTTCGCTGACTCAAGGACGGTGATCCGTCGAAGAGGGCTTTGGCCAATGACCAAGCATTTCACCCCAAAAGAGCTGAGAAGCAGGCAGGGAGAAGTCTTGTAGTCATTAGACAACCACTGGGTACCCGACAGCACTGGGGATCGAAGCAAGCATGTCCCGAATGCGAGGCGGAGGCTCTAAAGGTACGATACAATATCCCCGTATATTTGTAGTTCATCGCGGTGAGTGCGTCAATTGTTTAGTTCTCTTTGCCTACGTCCACTCAAGAAACATACGAGGATACCTTTACAGCTCTACGGCTGCAATGAAATCCATGAAGTCTGTTGTGAAAGAAAATTGCATTCATAAAAGTTTATTAGCTTCATGCATTTGCTTCTCCAGACTTCCTCAAAATGACACCATGTGCCTGGTAGTGGTTGGAAACTTGTTGGCCTTTAAAAATTGTTAATCCTTCCTGCCACTTCTCTTCCGCGTTTCACGAAACTGCATCTATCACCCGGAGAAGCTTTGTTTAATGTGGTATACCCAGGGCACACTTCGCGAAAGCTTAAAAAAAAAAGACAAAGAGTTGTTGTCGCCTTATAGTTAGGCACAAAAGAAAGCCTAAGAAGAAAAGCAAGTCTTTTACTATTTCAAGAGCATTGCCCTTGGAAACGCTTCAAAATTTACAGTCCTTGCTCCCTGCATTCTCTTCGTTTATAAATGTTTTTACATAGACGGGGTGCTGCCTTCTGTACAGGAGTTTCTTCCCTGGGAGTGCCGCGAGGCTCGTCGGGAATACTTGTACTTTTCAGAAAACTAAAGAGCTTTTGTCGACACTTTAAAGTCCAACCGATTATCTTCGCACATGTTTCGGATGCTTTACCCAAAAGCTACAAGAATCTCCTGCCTTTTTGTTTCTCTTTTACAGATATTAAGAGCAGTAAGCACTCCCTAGTCAGCATTATGATGACATTGTCTAGTTTCTGAATGCATGCATTAACCAAATTATGTTGCTAATATCTAATCACGAAAATTTCCTGGGCAGTATTTAGTGTCTCATATGCCTTTCCTCAATTTATTAGAACCAGGACTGTCTGGCTATTGAAGCTGAGTGGAGAGCGGGTACGCCCAGATTCTTGGAAGCTTGCACTCGCATTTCTGTAATAACGATGATGTCAAAGAATAAATGTGAATTTTGCTGACCTCTGGTGAATTTTTTTACAACCATCAGAAAAACAGAGAAAGGTACACAGCATGATTTATGGAACGCTGGCATGTTTAACTTTACGCTCTATTTAGCTCCTGTTAGGGACACGATTTCTTCACGTAAACTTTTAGTTAGAGACATAGGAAATATTCGCGCATGTTTGGGCCACACATTTGCACATGATGATCACCAAAGGCGATGTCTGCCAGATGCTGTGTTCGAGAGATTGTTACCCTTCCTGTGCGGACAAGAGTGAAATGACCAACGAGCCTTTTGTGGAAAAATACTCGCTAAAATCAAGTTCTTCTCGCCACAAAGCCTGCTGGCCAGCAAGTAACAATCATAGAGCTTCTCGAAAATTGTCCCTGAGGGCTATCCTAAAACAAGAGCGAATGATTTAACCACATAATCTTGGAGCGCGCATCAGTGAATGCCTTGCCTAGAATGAACGAACTCGAATTACCATTCTAGACGCAGTTCTCACGTCCAGTGATGACGGCATGGCCCAAGTGAACGTCTTGGGATAGTGCTGGTTGCATTCCAAGGCATTTTGTGTGTCACCGATTTACTCAGATCACAAAGCAGGCTATAGAAACAAAATGGCCAGCAAAAAGAGCAAGATTGCTACCGGCACTGACTACAGGCGAGTGTATACTTAATAAAGGATTAATTTACGTTTTTCTGGAAAAAATTTCACTGAACTTGCCATTTGTATTTTTTTCCTTGAATATTTGAAAACGACACCAATAGTTACATTTCTCCAATTATTAGTAAACAAAACAAGAAAAGCAGGCTGATCGTTTTAACAACTTTATTTTTACAGAGATGCAGACCTGCTGGATTGAAACGGTGCATATCTGTTCGTAGGTTCTTTTGTAAGAGAGCACTATTTCACGAAGAGGGCTGAGTCGGGCTGGTTGGTTCATGTTGAAATGGTAGGCAAAACAGCGCTGACGGACGGGACGGAAGAAGCCGAGACAGACACATGCGGATGTGTCTGTCTCGCCTTCTTCCGTCCCGTCCGTCAGCGCTGTTTTGCCTACCATTTGAACTATTTCACGAAAACAACAAGTATTTTATATTTTGAGACAAACACTAGCAAACGTCAAATATTTGGTACAAAAAATATTTCTCTTTCAGTTGAAATAATATAAAAACAAAGGTGATATGACACATATTGAAATGAACTATGTGGTATAGTTACCGGAAAATCCATCTTAAATATCCCTCCGTCTTAAGTATTAAGCGTATACCGTGTGCTCTTTATAAATTTAGCTGGAGTGCACACATGATAACCGCAAAGATAAGGCCCTACTAGCAGTAACTGCTGTAAACGGTAGCTCGTTTTGTTTTACCAGCATGCGTAATATATTGAACAGCACAACGTCCAAACCATTTAAAAAACAAAAAAAATCACCCTGTTTCGACTTTCCATCAAATTACTAAAAACTGCTGGCCGCCATTTTGGCAAAAACATTTTAGCATTATGAGACATACGTCGATGTTATTTTCACGCAAACCATCAATAAAGTCTCCACCACCTCAGGGCAGCAAAAGGCAACGCACCCTTTTAATCCATCACCGTCAACAACGTCCATTTTGAAATGAGAAATATGTAATCCATCACTGCAATAGCTGGTTCTTTTCCAAGCGTGCCTTTGATACAACCTGGCATGCGGCGTCTAATAAAATTGCGCCAGATCTACACAAGGTGTTTCACAAAACAACACCCCTAATTATTAGAAATACGTTTTTTTAGGTAAAGAGATGTTTTTTTTTTTTTTGCAGCATAGTAATACCATATCTGGTGGAAGTCAGAAAAAGGATGATCTATGTGAACTAGAAGACTGATTACTAAATTTTACTTGTCAACTTTCTAACTACTACATACAGGTGCCTGGTTCCAAATAGAGATTCGTAGGTGGCCTTTAATATTAGCAATGTTGTTTTTTAGATTTTAGAAACCATGATTATCCTCACCGCTGTAATAAGAAATTTTGGCTATTCCCGTTAATTTTGAAATTCGCGCGCCTGTGATGCGCGCACAGCCACTTCCGTAAATTCGCGTCACTCTGTGACGCACATGCCACGTGACCTTTCTCTGCCCCGCCTCGGTTGGTGTAGTGAGCAGAAGTGCAGGGTGGGATGAAGAATATCACGTGGCACGTGCGCCACGGGGTGACGCAGTTTGGTGGAAGTGGCTGCGCGCGCACCACAGACGCAGTTTTCGACTTGAGCGAGAAATGACCAACGTTTGTTGAGAAACAGCAGGGAGGATAATCGTGCTTTCGAGATTACAACAAATAGTACGGCTATTACTGATAGCCAGCTACAAATCTCTAAATCCCTCATTGCAACCGGGCACCTATCTTTAATCGTTAGAAAGTCAACTAATAAAGTTTAGTTATCCACTCTACTAGTTGTCTGGAATCCCTGTTTTCTGATAGCCACCTACACAGGCATTGCTATGCCGCAGAGAGCCGATCATAGTTTGAAAATCCGGTTTTTGAAAATTAGTGGCCAGCTTCACTGAACCAAATAGTATATAAGAATAAAGTTAAATTGTATATCAGTAAGCCTGCGAGGTGGAGGAAGCGGAAAATTTTATCCGTCGATCAGCGTAATTATCGATCAAGGGGTGGCAGCCCCATGACGGGGCCTTGAGCGATTAGCGCTCGGCGACCTCGTTGGTTCCTGTCGCAGCCCAGAGTTGGGCGTGCCGGTCGCAGCTCAGCAATGCGACCTCCCACTGTTCGGGTTTAGCAAGCTGCAGGCGCGAAGAGGGGACGTACTTGAAACATGCATGAAGAATGTGGGCAGTGTGGGGGCGAGGTTTCGCGGATGTATACACCGGTGCAAACCAGGGCATATATGGCAAAGCTTTGTAATGCGTGTGCGTGTGTAATTATTTCTATGCGACTTCACGAGGCTTGGTGAGGGAGATGTGGGCAGGTGGGTATAAAGCAGGGGGACACGAAAGAACAGCACACGACAAAGTAGCATGCGACAAAATAGCGCAGAAAAAAAACAGCTTGGCGACAAAACAGCGCAGGGAAAAACAGCACGCGTAAAAACGGAATGCCGGACAAAACGGCACAGCGACAAAACAGCAGAAGGACTGGAGAGCGTTTTGTCCGGCGTTCCGTTTTGATGGGTGCTCTTTTTCCGTGCGCTGTTTTGTAGCCATGCTGTTCTTTCCTTGCGCTATTTTGTTGCAGCGCTGTTTTTTCTCTGCTCTATTTTGTCACTGCGCTTTTTTTGTGCGCTGTTTTGTCGCATGCTGTTTTGCCGTGTGCTGTTCTTTCATGGCGCCATAAAGCAGGCTGCCATTACGGTAAAGCATAAGTTTAAAATGGTTCAGTCATGGTTGTAAATTAGCAATGCATAGAAAAGTTTGTTCTTTTCACTCATTTTGAATCTTTTCTGCAGACTTTGGTCGCATTGATATTGTTTGGCACGTTCACGAGTGTATACAGAATATTTTAGGAGGACCGACGAATAGCACCTTTTTTGGATGTTGCTTAATGAATGCCGCAAGTATGCGAGGTAGATGAATTTTTGGGCTGAATCATTTCGTTTTTTTTTTTCATTTGCGCACCAATTTTATAGCTTTTTATTGCAGTTTGCAGCCGATCCACATTATTTCCCGTCACTAGGACACAGAAATCTTGCTTCCTTTGACATGAGTTCTGACTTGTGTGCGCTTAACAAGCACCGAAAAATGTAGAAATCCACGTACGATGGGTGAAATAAGAGAGAGAAAGAGATGGAGAGATAGAGCGAGATGTGTATGCTTATTTGAATACCGTGAGTTTCGCAGTTTAGTTCGCGCGCTAGCTGGTCTACGCGCTTTTACTGCACTCGATCGAGCAAAGGAGCGAAATGTGCAATTATTATTTAGATTCTGCGCTTGAATTTTTCTCCACATGTTTGACACTCTGACAGCTGGAAACAGCGCGCAATAACTGCACTGCTACAAACAAATGCCATTGCTCATGAATTCTCAAGACCGGCTGCTTGTATACGCTAAATGAACTACGAATGGCATGGTGAGAGAATTACGTAGTTCTGTTAAGTTTGTTGCCGCTGCATTCAGAGAGTCTTTGGTAACAGGGTTTGGAATGAAGGTCAGAGAGAAAGATGAAAGACAGTAAGGTAAATGCGTTCGCAGGTTTGCAATTTCGTTGTTCACAATATATAAACTCTCCTTCTTTTTTCTTCGAAAGGACATAAAAAAAGCAGGCGCAAAAACTTCTGGCAATATTTATGAGGTGGGTTTTATAATTTTTGGCTACTCACTAAGTATATTTGTTTGTTTTATTGAATGCATCTAATCGTCACTGGAGACCCTGGAAGCGTTGAAAGGTTTAAATACAGTCGGCGAATCGGTTCATTGCGTGTAAAAGAGCATGCACCGAGTAAATCACCTCCCAATAAATGATAATAAATGTCGTGCGCTCCCACCTACCGTGAAATCTCGTACTTAAGTGTCAGGTAGTGCAACTTCTCGGAACACATGTTTAGACTTTGCGTTTTACACCGCGGAAATGACAGATCACGTCGCTTTCTCTTCTCAGATATATATGAATCTTGTTGTTTTGTAACGAGTCGATGTACAGCAATCGCGAAGAAAATTATAAGGATACTAGCGTTCGCAAATTCAAGAAATGCGGCTCCTGTAGAGCGTTTTAGAATGTCAAAAAACAAATCCTTCATGAGGTACATAGAAGACGAGTGAATAGGTTCGATACCAGCGTCGTTTTTGCATTGTTCAAGTGCGCTTTACTTTTTCTAAAGCACGACCCTTATGTGTTTCCCCCAAAGGCAAATCGTCTTTTTTTGAGGACACTCCTATAAAGCTTGCTACGTAGCCTTCATTCTCTGTTGAGGTTTAAGCGCTAAATGAAAGGGGTATCGTCATTACGTAGAACGAACGCTCCAATTTCCTCTCTTGACGCCAGAGCCGGCGCACTTCTCAGTGAGCGTGCTCGGAGAGAAAGTCAAAACGCGAGATACCCAATCCTATGTCCAGGAAAAGAACTTGACCTCACCCTCAATTTCGCCGCCTTCTGTAGCCCGTAGGTCCCCCAGTGGTAGCATTAGAAGCAAGAGTGGGTTAGGACGTGTCTGCGACCTCTCCGCCACCGCGGCATTCGCGCATCAGTTCGGTTGCGGCGGTAGCGAAGAAGAGCAAAACGCGGAGCTTAGATGGCCACTGGCAGCCCCTGTCAGTTGTCAGAAACTCGAGAGGAGCGGATTGCGATCGCGGTAATAATACCCCAGAGTCACGGTCAGCCTGCACCATCATGAGGCGCCTTTATAATGTTGTTCTTACCCCAGTCGCTTTCTTCTTATCGAGCTGCTTCCGCAACACATGCGTGCCATCTCTCGACCTTTCCAAACGCGGCTGGCTCTGTAGGGACCTTTTCCTCTCCAGGCACCCACACTTATGGGTTGTTGTTGCCATTGGGTTCGAACTCTTGTGGAGGGAACGCTTAACTGTGCTTGTTCAAGTCAAAGCAGCGCCAGCGAAGTAGACTGTGGCGGGTTTCGCTTCTGCTGATAATTTTTGTGTTCATTTCTTCGTGTTGTTATGCTCCTTCCAGGTATTTTTCTTTAGACTCGAGCACCTTTAACTGTCAGTAGACTGTTCACACCTGCACCGTGGGATCACATTAACATCATGAACTTACATAGATGGGCAAAGAAAAGAAAGAAGAACAAAACAAGACAATTGAGATAAGACAACAGTGTCGAGATGGTCACTGGGGCATGACGTTAGTAAAAAATGTGAAATATTCGATGGTTTGCGTGATGTAGAGCTTCATGGGTGAAGACAAATGGCTACAATAGCGTCTCCCCCCTATCATACCAGTTGCCCCAGTACCACGTTTTTTGTTTGTTCGCGGCTAGGACCTCCTCGCTCTTCCTTCCTTTGTAACAACCTGAGGGAGCCATTGGCTGTCATAATGGGGGCGGCGGGCGTTGCTAATGCTGGACACGTGCAACCAAAGATAACTGACAACGGAAAAGTTTACTTGGCACTAGGGTATTTTTGTTAAAGCAGGACTTGTACGACCAGTTAAAGTGCCTTATCGATCACGGAAGAATCTCGACAAGATGCGATTGGAATAATAAAAAAGAAGGATGCTTTTGAAATGAAAAAAATATGTGCTTTATTTTGTTGAATTTTTTCACACCGCAAACGTTATTTAAATTCAGCGTAAATTTAATTTATGCAGGCGCTTGGGTGCCAGATCTTCGCACACCCAATTTAACGTCATCAGGCCCAGTTTAACGATCGCTCTTCATGGACTGAAATTTTGCATCCATATCTCGCGGCAAAACATTTGGCTCCTCACCACAGAGCCAAGCCCCAGGAAATCAAGGGTTGAGTTGAGGTTGTTGCAAGCTACAGGTGGAATGTAACCTTGCGGGTTCTGCCGACAATTGCTCCAACGTAGGGACACTTAAATATTAAATAATGCCCACAAACCAGGAACATACCTGAGAACTGGCTGATCTACATCGCTATGCACAATCACTCATAGTAGTCAATAGTCGACTCCTGCTATCACCATCTGAAAGCCGGATCCGAGTCCTGGAGGAAGTTTACAAGAAGACGTGAAGCTTCCTTTCTACATGAATTTTCTTCCACTCATGTAGAAAAGTACTGAAGCGGTGGTGGAATTTCGATGGAGGCGAAAGTCTAGAGGCCCGTGTACTGTGCGATGTCAGTGCACGTTAAAGAACCCAAAGTGGTCGAAATTTCCAGAGCCCTTCACTACGGCATCTCTGTCTGTCTGTTGTTGCCAGGAAGGAAAAAAAGGAAAATGCACAGGCCTGCTCACTGGCTCAAGCCGAGCCACAATCGCTACCACGTGCAGATAGAAGGAGAGTTGAAAGATGGGATAGAAAGACAGAATAGTAAAGATGCGCTAAAGACAACGCCAATCCCGGAGGTAGTGCAATACCGGGCCAACCGGTGGCGGGAGTGAAGCAAACTTCAAACTCTCCGCCACATTTCCAAAAATAAGTCGAACTTGGACCCGTAACAGACACTGTATGGGTCCGGACAATCGCTTACTACGGCATCTCTCATATCGTGAGTTGCTTTGGGACGTTAAACACCCCTAAACTAAACCAGAAATGTACTGAACGAAACTTTGAGAGGCTCCTGCCTTTTTGAGGGAAGTGAACAACAAACACCTTTTCGTGCTGTGCACTGGACATCACATAAGATAATTTTCTATATCCCCTCACACATAACATGTGGAACATAACGGAGACGAAGCCAGGCCCGTCTAATGTACCCACGCAGTCGTACGAGCAGAGCCAGCGCGAATGCAATGGATTAAAGTGGCTTGAGATATTTCTAGGCCCTTGGTCACACATTGCTTGTTGGGTGAATTCCCCGGGGTGTTGAAGGGTAGGTAGACTTGCTTTGGGAGCAAATGGCAATACAACAAATCAGGGGTTACACGGTGATACGGGATGCGCATCATTTGCGAGCAGAAGAGGTAACAGTAAGATAAAATTTGAGGAACGATTGAGAGAAATGAAAGAAAAGCAGTGGACTAGAAAAGTTTTAAGTTACTTGTACATTAGGAGTGTCGACACAAAATGAAGAAGGCGAAATAGAAAACTGATCCTTCCTGATAAGCGATAAGGAATGCGAGAAGAATTGTGCAGAAGAGGCTAAAATGCCTTTCAGAGGAAAAAAGAGTAAAAAGAAAGAAAAAGCGAGGTTGAAAAGCAGAGAAAGATGTGTGTTTGTTGGTCCACAGCGCTCTATGCGGCGACCTTGCAGCGATGTACGGCACCCGTACGCCGCCGCTAGCGCTAGCGCCGATAGCGGGCGGCCGCAAGAAGCCAGTGCAGATCAATTTTCACTTTTCTCTCTGTTCTGCATCCTTCACCATGGCTTATTTGCTCATCAGCTATGGTCGACGGAGATAAAAACGAACAAAAGCAATAATTACTGGCGTCTTCTTGCGCCGCCATGGCCGTTTTCCTTCGCCATTTTATCCGCCGTACTGCCATGCCCCTCCTCCGCCTCGCATCCAGTTTTCCTCGCTAGGCCTTTACTTCCTGAAACACTCCTCCCCCAACCTTCTTTACATAGCTGGCGCAAGGCACAAACTCTGCCTTTGATACAACCAAGCATTTCTCAGCCGCTGGCCAGCTGCGTTCTTTATCTAAACATCTCCTATTGAGCCGAAACCGAAAGTGCTATAATGATGGCTCGCTGCGACGGCCCCGTCCACTGTGCTGAGGCTGAGAGATTGTTTCATAGCTGCCTTTCTCCTCTCTCTTTATGCTCCTCCTTCATCTGCTGGCTTGCCTTTGTTGAGCAGCGAAGATGATTGAGCACCATCCACGCTTACAGACGTTTCTTGGATCTTCTTCTCTTGCAACCCCTCTAGCTTGACTGGCTGTTTTTAAGCATTGATTCCCTATTGCTAGGTCCCCATCCGGGTATTTTGTAACCTCTGACTTCTTTTCTATGCGAACCAATTTCCTCCCTTCTATTTCCCTTAGCATTCCTTCCTCTACGAACCCATTAGCGAATGACGGCAATCAAAATGTGGTTGTTTCAGTTGTAGCAGGGAGGGCGTGCGCGCGACAAGAGATAATTCCATTGTTTTCTCTACATTTATCACAACGCAATCGTCAAGCAGTCGTAGGAAGTATTTATAAGAAAATAAAGAATCAAAAGACAAGCATGCATGCCAAAAGTAATAAGAGGAAGCGAGACAGGGGCAAAGAGAAGCCCCCGTACGCACAGAGTCGAATATTTGTCTTTCGCTTGATTTTTTTTTTCACTGTTTACCAAAGGCCGATGAACTTCGAGACTGCCTCCCAAACAAACCACTCATTCGTTCCATGCAGCGGTCAGCGATCTGGTTTCTTTTTCTCTTTAAGCCGGCGGTGAAGTTTGATATTCGTAAGGCAATCGGTAATAATTGCGCAGCAGTTCGGCCCACTCCATCTTTCACAATGTGTCATGTATAGATAAAGCGCCTCTCTCATGATGAACGGAACTACAGCAGAGCCACGCAAAAAAATGTCACAGAGACACCCAATTCTATTGCGCTGGCAGTGCGATAACATTAGCATAGGTGGATAAGTTGTTAAGAGAGTTCTTTTTCAGGTCATGTCACATTCGGTCTGCTGACGTCATTTTCATCCATATAATGAGTGAATTTTATGACCCCATTTTAATCCATGAGGTTTCTAATGCTATCGCATTAAAAATTTCAGTTTTTCACGTGTGGTAAGATAATGGGCACCTTAAGACTCCATTTTTAAGTTTACTGGGAATGCTATAGATTACGGCATCTTCGACGCGACGCCGTGGTGGTCCAGTGGTTATAGCGCTCGGCTGCTGACCAGAAAGAGGCGGGCTCGATCCCTAACTCGGCGGTCGAATTTCGATGGAGGTGAAATTGTGCGCTCGGCGTCTTGTGTCGTTTCGTATGTTTTGTCCGTTCTGAAGTTAAGCGCTCCCCTATAATGAAGAACGACCAACTAGCCCTTTTTAAAGCATTGCGGAAATTCTAGAGGCCCGTGTACTGTGCGGTGACAGTGCACGTTAAAAAGCCCAGGTGGTTGAAATTTCCGGAGCCCTTCACTACGGCGTCAGGCTCACCGCCTGAGTCGATTTGGAACGTTAAACCTCCATAAATCATAGACCATAAGCATCTATGATGGCATTCCGTTTGGACAGCAATGCAGTCTAAAGCACTGCTCAAAGTTATTCATTCTAGATCAAGTTTTAGGAGATTTCGGCAGGTAGACTGTATGTAAAGGCCCTGCGCGGAATATTTAGTCGTGTCTGTCAGACTAACACATTTTGAGGAAGATCAAGTTAAAGTATTGTGGAGTAATAGTTTTTTCTTACTCTTTAAGAGCAATAAATGCAGCTAGCTAGTTCAAGAAGCGTGTGTAGTATCATATTGTTTTCTTGAAAACATTTTTTCCTTACAAGTCCTGGAAATAAGAGTACCTGCCTTTTTATTATTTGTACAATTCCTACGTTAAATATAGCAACGTAGTAGTTTTTTATTTGCGCATCGGGAGTCAAAATGAAACAGTGTTTTTCTTAAGATCGAGGTGCTACGGGTATGTTATAATTCAATATAGATTGGAATAAGTTGCAAGTGATTTCGTTAATATTATAGAGTACCGATCAGGGTCGATACGCGAAAAAGGAGAAAATTTTGTTTCATGAATCGTTAAGTAGGGTGCTAGGTGTTTAAGAAGGAAGCTTGCAGTATTTACTTACGACCTAAGGTGGGCATCCGTAAAGGACCAACAATTCGATAATCCTTCGTTAATCAGCTGAAATCATCCTTATTTAGCTGCGAGAGCAGTACCAATGTCGCAATGAGAAAATGACAGCGCCCGTCTGTTGCCCAGGATATTCAAGCCTTCACCCTCGAGAAGTAATTCCGAATGGAGAGAACTACACTCGTTAGTATCTACCAGATATTCGTCCAGAGAGAGAGAGAGCTTTGCCAGAACGTTCGCTGATGGAGAAAAAAATGTATCGGTCCGGGGCTCGAACACGGGACCCGCCACCTGCAGAGGAGAATGGCGCCCCTAACTAAACAAATCTGGGAGTCTAGTAGATGGCTGAACGATATGAAACCAATAAGCAACTCGAACCGAAGACTGCTTTGTAATTACTGTTTTGTAGCTACAGTAAAGCAGCTGTGCGGTTACAAGGAAAAGCTACATATCTTATCAGATGAATGGCAGCTGATGGAAATTTGAGAATAAATCATAAAAAATGAAGTTATCGTGAGAATTTATTATGATGTTTAGTTATTATAACAATCTTCGCTTCCGTAATTGGGCATTCAAAAATAAATTTACATTAAACTTCCACACAAACCTTTGTTTTATTTGTTTAAAAATGGTCATGCCGCAAAGAGGACTGTTCGAATCCTCGAAGAAATATTGCCGCTCTTAATGGATATACTTTTCCCTGCAAGAGGCGCATCATTCTCACAAATAATTTGGCCCAGGATCACTTTTTTCATATATATTAAGGAAAGATTGTGAGGGCTTTGAAATCATTCATACTTTACACTCTTCAAATAGAATGTTCGTTTAACTGAATAACGCCCGCGGATAAACCGGCTTTAATATTAAACGATCCGCATTGCTGCCACGCATCGCCTTAACAAGAGTAAAATGAGATGCTTGCAGACAGCACCCGCCACACAGGAATCGCTTCAAGCAGCACGGCTTCAATTAGCTACGGGCTACAGGCTACGGGAGGAAAAACCGGGCTTTCTCTAAGTTTTAACGATGGTTTCCTTTCAGCTTCGCATAGGCACCCTCGGTCAATGAGCATTGTGACAAATGTAAAGTAGACAGTAAAATAAAAGAAACAACTTGTTTCTAAACATGTCCTTTATTTTGCACGCAGACCAGTGGACGTCTTCCAAATCGTGCACTAGCGTAGGTCACATTGATCGACCTCGAACCTCCAAAGGGTGGTCAGAATGAATGCAAGAAGTAATGAAAAGAAAGTAAAAAGCAAGGAGAGAGATGAGGAAACAGCTGGCATCAGAGGCATCTGCTAAATTCAGTTTAGCGTGGGTCATTTAGAAACAGTCGTACAATACCAGACACTAGAGGTCGTCTTTCTGCCTTCATTCCCAGCTTTGCAACGATCTCTGTTTTCTTGGCGTTTTATTTCCACCAGGCAAATCGCACATAGGGTTCTCAGGCCTAGAGTTTTCGCAATTCCGAGTACACCGAGCAACGGCAGTCAAAATCACACGCCTGCAGCCTGCTTTATTAACGCCGCGAGAGGCGAAGGCATGCCACACGCATGAAGGAATGCCCGGGACAGGATGGCGGGGCTGCGCAATCCGATATTGTCGTCGCGCAGCATCTTATGTCTCGAAATAGACATGAAAAAAAAGACAGAAAGCAGCAGAAGTAAAAAAAAAGAGAAATGTGGAAAGTTTTATTATTTTAAGTGCATTTCTTTCGCAAGCCCTGCTCTGTTCACAGCTGACAAAAATACGCAGGAATGCGATCGGTCGGAACAACCGAGGAAAAATAAAAAAAAAGATGAAAAGAGACACAGGGAAACAACGACTGCGAGAAAAGGAGCGAGAAGATTTCGTGGTGTGTGAGGAAACAACTAAAAATAGAAAACGGGAATTGGTAAGAAAAGATAACCTGAAACACTGAAAACACCACTCGATGTCGATTTCCGCCACCAGCGGGGGCACTGACAAATGGCAACATTGCAGCGAAAGGCGCACGACCACGGCAAAAGCAGCGCGACGGCAAGATGCAGCAAATGAAGCAGCCGCATCAGTTTCAGTGGTACTGTTGGTAGCACTATTTGGCGCGCGTACACACCTCCAGCGGCAAAAGAAAGAATGCGACAAGCGACACAGTGTGAAGCAGAAAGCAAATAACGAGAAAATGGGCCCAAGTAGTTGCGTCAGGATGCGCTCCACTTCGGCAGCGGCTGGTGGGGGATTTGTTTATGCTAATGCTGCAAACCTCGTCCCAATGGGACAGATGCCGTACCACCGGCATGCTACTGTTTCGGCGATCGCGCGACCCCAGAGACACACGCACGCACGCACGCACGCACGCACGCATACCGAAGCGCGCAAGCTCGTAAGGAACAACGAAAAGCGCCCGCTGGTTGCTGCTGATGGCATAATCGATGGGGGCGCCACGCAAGTTAGAATGCGCGCCAACGTCGGACACAAATTCGAAGCGCGCCGAAGCCCTCACTGGCACGTGGCACCCGGGTCATGTATTGGTGGCGTTTGAAGGGGCCATAGCTGGCTCATGTGAGGATCTCAGCTTAACCAGTGGGTAGCGAATGGCCGGGGAAGATGGGAAGAGGGTAACCACCTGGTAAGTCGTCAAAGTGAGAATACGGGCTGTCTTCACCGCCACTAAGACACGGGTGAAGGAATTGCACCACAAAGAGGGCGTGCTGCTTTCACAAGTGGAAGAACGAAAACAGACTAAAGAGGCAAGAAGAGGACGAGCGTGCGGTCGTGACTGCAGGACTGGCTGCACTGTTTAGCGGTTGGCTCGAATGCACACTGGTGGTTGTTTCGCCAGGAGACATTTACTTGTCCTGGGCGAACAAGCTTCTTGCATTCATTCGAGTGTCACTGAGGTCAACTTGCGCGGAAACGAGAGGAAGGGGGAGAGAGCAAAGCCAGGGGTCGATCTTCAGGACGTGTTTCATGGTCGAACATGCACCAATGATGCTATTTCTGAAAACTAGCGCATTGCTAGTGCCCAGCGCAGAAATGCGCCCTTTTGTTTTATTTTTCTGCTTCAGCGAAGTCTTAGCAGCTGATGTTTAAAGAAAACAAGCAAAGACTGGTTCTTCGTTGTTACTGACGTTCGCAAAATTTCAGAATTAAGGGTGAGATGGAATAAAACAGAATTCGATGTCAATTCACGAGAAACCAAAAAACTGAGGGCTTACTATAAAATAACAAAGTTGAATCAAATCATAATCCATTCTGTTACTCTATGGTATCCGACGGCTGTTTTAGGCATCGAAATGAAGTTCAAGAGATAGCAAACATGGCAAGGCGTTGGCAGAGAGACAGGTGAAGGAGTGAAACCTCGATATTTGCGGTCGCTGCTGGCACAGGGAAGGGATCATTAGAGACCAATCAGAATAGCCTTTCTACTGCAGTAGACGAGGTTGGGCTATTTATGAAGATGATGATCACTCTTTTTACTGGTCTCATTATTGCGTGTTTTCATTGCGCTTAATCTCTTTTTAAATTAGTGAAATAAAAACTTCTCTAACCTTATATTGAGCCTGGTTCTTATCATTGCGTCCAAGCGTGGGCTAATGTGCAGTGTTTTAAGGAATATATGAAGTGAACAATCCAAACGATATGGGTTAAGAGAACACGGTTTAATTGCCTGGATTTTACATCCAGACTGCTGTGAGAGTTGCACAGCGACTAAACTGTTTTTCATTGCAGTTTCCCCCGCTTAGCTACGTCTTATCGTGCGTTAGTAGGTCAGAGTTACTGCTCTAAGGATATCAATCAATAATTACGTTTTTTATTTTATGTTTCATTCAAAAATACAAAAAAGTTGCTGGATCCTTAGCTATTGGCCACTAAAGGACCCAGTGATGGCATTGCGGAAACTACTGACGCTGACTATAACTGAAATCGCTTACTCGCCCTCAGAGAGACATCGCTTCTAGCGCATGCCAGACCAAAAGAACGATACGGTGAGACGCTTCAACAGCCACTTTCGTTCAACAGCTTTTCTCACAGTATCGTATTTCGCGGAGTTTCTTACATTTTTCTTTGGAGGAACAAGAAAGTGAAAGGAGGAACCAGTTGCTGCAGGAGACCTTCGCAAGGCCTCACATTCATCCAAGCTCCACCGTCAATTCTCTCATTTGACACCCGACTCGAGACCAGAATTTTTGGGGTGGGCCACTGGGAAAAGACCATCCTGAGTCCTTTTTTTCCGGCCTTCATAGTCGAAGCTCTGTATTCAAAGTTCGTGGCAACAATACGTGCTTTCTAAGGGACTTGAAGGTGAGACATCATGAACACATGCAGATCTATCAGCAGCAGAGCTAGATACTTTACCTAAAGCAAATAAAATACGGCGCGACAATTGCAGTGATCAAAGCGGGGACATACGAGTCATAAAAATACGTGGCAGAGAGCGGTTCCTTTGTCTTACGAGACTTCTTGGGTGGGCCTTTTCGCGCTATTTTCTGAAGCGAAAGCTTCACTACGCTAGGTAAAACAGTCATCGAGTAGGCCGGACAATGACCTTGAACGACATTCAGCACAACAACGTTAGCCGTGCATGACCATATGAGTTACAGTTATGGTGTCGAACCCTTGACCGCTGACCGTGACCCATAACCTTTAGTTCACCTCTGACTTTTTACCTTTGACATTGGTTGACTTTTGGGTTGACCTTTGACCCTAAGAACATCCGATATGGTGATGTGAAGCCAGGTTATGACATCCGATGGGGGTGTTGTAAGACCATTTGGTATCACGTCATAGCCACGTGGCTGTGTGGGTATATATAGAACGGCTGTCGCGAGCGTGTAGCCAAGCTGCCAAGGACAAGCCTCAGACGCTTAGCAAGCGTGTTTGGTTTTTCTGGATTCTAGGGTTAGCCAAGTTAAGCCACCGGAAATTATTTCCTCTCCTGTGTTCTATTTTTATTCTGATTCATTTTTCCGGTTTTTATTTTTTTCTGCCATGCTGAGAGCGAGGTCGCGCTCAGAAAAGACAGATGTTTTCTACTCGTCGTCTGTGGCGGTTCTGTGCTCGAGCACCAGGCCACCGTCCCTTCTCCAGTACCTGCCCGTCTAGGCTAGCTCGAGGAGCTAGTCGGAATTCGTTTACGCCTGGGGCGGGGATGCCTCTTTGCAAGGTCGCCAAGTCCCCTAATACTGCCTGGTTCACGGGCAGTATTAGGGGACTTGGCGACCCGGCAGAAAGGCACCCCGTCACAGGCAACCCCTGAGACAACGCGGCGGCCAGTGATCGCCACTAAAACATACGGTGAATATGTAACTTCCTTTCCGTGCGAACCAGAAATTGTCTACTCGCCAGTTCTAACTGAAGGTATTTGTTATTGCTAATATGGTCAGAACCCAATCCTTATGGAAAGATATAGGTAAAAAGACGCTGCTTCTCTGCTTTTGCCTCACTTCCGCCCCAACGTACTCCTATTCTTGTACTCCCGTCGATTTGCTGTGCCTAGCTGGACTCAATTATCAGCGTTCACATGCCATTAGTGATTTCTGGAAGGCTGCACAGACTTAATAGACAATCTGCCACCCTTTTATTACGCAGTCACCGCCGATATGCCTGCAACCCAATAACCAAAGATATTGAGAAAACCTTTGATGAATGGATACCGAGCTAAAGCAGAAGTGATTAAGCGGTGCAATCGTGCGGATCCGGCCATGAGTGCTTTCATTTCGAAAATTCGAAGTTCAAACATGCCTCGGTGCGTTTATTTTGATGTTGATGATTTTAATACGGCAGCATTCAGTTTCATGTGCTTGCCTATTTTTCCATTTTATTTTGCAAGAAAATTCGAGGCAATTCACAACCAGAAAACTCATTTTTGTATTCAGAAGCGTAAACAGTGTTCAGCCTCTTTGTTTGGTTAAAAACTAAAAAAAACGAGAAATTATTCACATCCATCGCAAGCTAAAACGTGCTAAACGTAGTGGTCATTTCAATAGCACCCATCAATCTCTTAAAACTGCGCTGGCCTCTCACTTATCCGAAGCAAAAGCAAAATACTTCACTCACTCACTCCCTAGGTTTTTAAAGGATAGACCTGAGAAGTTCTGGCGGTACCTCAGCGAAACTAAAAAAGAGCCGAGTCAATTATCTGTTAATAATTGCATTTCACATGACCCGTCCGTTATTTCCAACTGCTTTAATCAGTACTTTCACTCTGTTTTCACCACGGCACACGATGACGTCCAGTTTGATTATTCGCTCCCGGATCTATCACCCGATTTCATTACGTACGAAGGTATTTTTAATATCCTCCTCAACCTTAAACTGAAGACCTCTGTCGGCCCTGATAATGTACTTAACGTATTCCTACGTCGCTATGCGGAACCCCTGGCCCATATTCTTACTCATCTGTTCCAGTTATCATTTCGAAACAATGTTCTTCCTGACGATTGGGGAATGGCTCGAGTGATTCCGGTTTTCAAAAAAGGTGACCGTCTTGATGTTGGAAACTATCGTCCAATTTCATTAACCTCCAGCATATGTAAACTCATGGAACATATCGTGTCTAACTTAATAATTGCATTTCTCGAAAAACACAATATTTTGTCGTGTTTCCAGCATGAATTTCGGAAAGGTCTTTCAACTGTTACTCAACTGGTAACTACCATTCACGAAGTGGCATCCTCTCTTGATAAGGCCGAGCAAATAGATATGATATTCCTAGACTTCAGCAAAGCGTTGATCGTGTCTCACATAGCAAACTAATCCTAAAACTTCAGAACATTGGTCTCCCTCTACCGATAGTGAAATGGATTCAAGCCTACCTCAGTAACCAAAAACAGTTCGTTCACGTCAATGGCTTGCTCCTCTGAAATTTTACCGGTTGGCTCTGGGGTCCCTCAGGGTAGTGTCCTCGGCCCTGTTTTATTCTTAATATATATTAATGACATCGTTGCCTCAGTTGACATCGCATCTGTTAGTATCAGGCTATTTGCAGATGACTGCGTTCTGTTCAAAACTATTCGTTGTACCGATGACCAAATTGCTTTGAACAATAACCTTAATGCTGTACACCAGTGGTGTAGCCTTTGGTCTATGGAATTAAACCGAGAAAAATCCGTCCTTCTTTAGGTAACTAACAAGAAAACCCCGTTTCAGTTTTTGTACAAAATCAACGAATATCCAATATTTCAGGTCGACGAGTATAAATACCTAGGTGTGACGATAACTAATCACTTGTATTGGACGAGCCATATTTATAAAACCTGTGCATCAGCCTTTAAGAAACTAGGTTTTCTTCATTTTAAATCAAAATCAGCCCCTTCCCATGTTAAGCTGCTTGTATTCAATACCCTAATCAGACCTCAGCTGGAGTATGCTTGTGTAGTATGGGACCCTTGAAGAAAAACGTAACCAAACTAGAAATGGTACAGAGAAAAGCCGTCCGTTTCATATTCAATTCATATGGCCGATTAGATTTCACCATCGTCTCTGATGAGTGCTAACAATATTTTGACGTTAGAAAGCCGACGAATGTTTTCCAGGCTGCGGTTTCTGTATCTGCTCAACAATCACCAACTTGGCATAAATCCACAATTGTTCATTCATCCACGTGTGAGTCGTCAAACTCGGCACTCCCACCGTCACAACCTAGAACCAATCTTTGCACGTGCTAACAGATTTAAATATTCTTTTTTCCACGCACTGTCACCCAGTGGAATGCTCTTTCAAGAGATGTTTTTTCCGCTGATAATGTAACAGTTTTTGAAGAAAGTGTACGAAAAACCCTGTGCTGATTTTTTTCTTTATATATATTTTTTGCTTTAATGGTTGCCGATTCATTTTCCCCTTTTCTACTTTATATCATGTGTTTGCACTGCAACCTGTTCGTTTTATATTTTGTGATTGCTTCCCAATGGTGGCGCTGAATTGCATTTTTTGTGACCTGTATTGCCCTTCCTGCTTATTCTTCAATGACTGCAGTATGTTTTAAATAAAAATAAATAAATAAATAAAACTGAAAAATGTGTAGAAAGAATCGATTGCCAACAGTAATGGTGAATTATAGGTTAATGGCAGACAGGAGAAGTGTTTACGCATAAGTGGTTGATTTACTCAAATATGATATTCTCAGAATCTCGAAAATTCATTGCTAAGAAAATGGTTTTCTTGCTGCGTATTTTTATTTTTCTCCATTCTAGGGTGTTTTTCGTTTTCGCACGAAATCAATAATATTTTCTGTGGAAAATTAAAAGTATAAGCACGTTAAAAAGTTTACATTTCTTGAACCCGCGAGAACAAAACATTTAGGAGAAGCAAAGAAGGTATAATTGCAAATTTATTAATACACGTTCTGATTCTTTTATTTTCCTGCAGGCAGGAACTTTCCTATGCTACATCCCTACATCTACAACACTGTCTAAATAGCTTACAACTAGGTTTTCCCAAAGTGAAATAAAGAGCACATTTTCTTCATAGCATGTTACAGATTGCTGTTTCTGTGAATCGCCAATCTCAAAAGACAGCAACTAAAGACCTCGTACTTTTTTCGCTGACTACAAAGGAAACCTAAGTAATGGGTAATATAATTCCATGCTGCCGGCTTTTACAACGGCTGCTTGTGCGTTTGGTAGAGTGTGCTTTTTGTCTCTCTTTATTTTTAATATTTCCCAAACACACTCAGGGGCTCTGCTGGGTTGAAAAAATGCAATCGAAAGATTTCATCTATTTCCAAAGACAAATGAGTCATGTATCTCTGCTGCATTACCTGTTCCTGCAGCGTAACTACCATTGAATTCTAGTGAGGTTTTAGGGAAACGGCTTTAGTAAATGTGAAAGATATGTAAAGGCTAATATTTCTCGTTAGCTGGTGGTCAGCTGGCGGTTTAGGCGTGGTAGCTGATGTGTCCGCCAGACCAAATATTCGGTTTCGCTACAAATGTCTGCCCAATTATTTTTCTTTTTCGCATTGAATTATAGGAGCACATTGTGATTTCGTGGAAGCAACTCTCGTTTTTTCTTATTTTTTGGCCTGAATGTGAAAGCTCAATAGAGGGTGCCCGCTTGATGAGGCGACGAGTTAATCATTTAAGTAAACGAAGCGAGATAGGAGTAAAAAAATAATGTGCAGTTTTTTCTTCTTATTTGGCAAAGCACTATATGCGGACTAAACTTCGCCTTCATAAAGTGGCTCTGAAGCTCTCTCATAAGACGAAGGAGAAGAGCAAATGAGCTACAGAATTGTAACTTGGTGCGTGAGTGAGTAGAAGATAGAACAAACTCATGAAAGAACGACCATGTTTTCTATAGAAAAGTTAAGGCTTTTGAACATTTTTAGAGCGCAAGAGCTCAAATTCGTTTCCTAAGTATATATATTTTTTAATAACATGTACCTAAAATAAGATTGCGATGTAGGTCCTTAGGCGAACAAAACAAATAAAAAGCACTGAAAGGGAAGGCAGAGTTTTCATGAAAGTTCAAGTATAAGGCTCGGTTGACATTCACTTCCCTCCTTGCAGGCGTATAGACACCTATGTATGATGGCATGTTTTTTTTTCTCTACAATAATGCGGAAGGCACTACTACGCATGAATCATCATGTATTGTTTGGCTACGACCAGCACATAATTTATAATTGTATTTTTCTGACATGCTCTTTCGGTATCGGTTTCTACAGCCGAACGATGGCTGTGACGTCAAAGAGTGGTTTTTGTCACGTGAAGCATAGAAAACGTCGATATAATAGCTGATTCATTCTTTTAAATCATTGCAGTGCTAACGACAGCCTTCCGTAAGAACCAGAATGACAAGAAATGTTGAATCAGCGATTATATTGCAATTTTTTCATGCCTTCCGTGACTTATAACCACACTATGATGTCACAGTTTTCATTCGGCTGCTGAAACCGAAGCCGAAACACCGCAATAAAGAAATTTGATTATAAATTATTTAGTGATCGTATGAGAATACCAGGTGGTAATTCATATATATTAATGCCTTACGCATATATACAAACAAGAAAACACGCACCGAAATTTCAGGTGTCTGTACACTTTAAAGTATTCCCTCCGTGCTGTTAATCCTTGCCAACGTCGCTGCTTAGCCTCTATAAGTCAAAATTTGCGAACCAAGACGTTCGCAGTCACATTACCGTGTTCACATTTTATCGCTTGTTACGCACATAGTGGCCTCGCATGAATAACTCTTACCATGAGCACAGATTCCTGACTTCACCGAAATCAGCATGCGACAAGGCTACTTCAGCATTGATGTAGGGCTCATTCGATTCTGTACGCAGGTGTACTACGTAGCTGTGAGAAGCGACACCTGCACAACTGCAGCGTCTATAATATACATGCTTCCTTCACTACAGCAGATGAACCAAAGTTGCATACTTTAGCGTTTGATTTGAATATCAATAAGAAGTTGGCGCTCTGCGCCATCCTTTTCCTACGCGCATCTCCAGAAAAAAAAACTGTTAGGATAAATCCTAAAGCAAGCGGGGTGCACAGTGCCTCCCACTTTTGAGGATGTTCTCCTTTTTTGGCGTTGTTTTTACGATGAAATCAGACATGGCCCTTGAAACCAAGATGAACCCCCGGCTTGTGTTGTCGATTTACAGTATCGAAAATCTCTGGAGGAGTGGTCTTCATTCATAAATTGCCAACTCTTTCTTCTTCTGCGGTACAGAGTGGGTAAAAAGTTTCTAGGCCATACGGTCTGCTTTTGATCAGTATAGACACGCAGTTAAGACACCCGCGATGATCAGAATATCTGCAGAGGGTAGAAGACGCATCGTTCTAACCTCTTACAACCTTGATAGCATTATCGGCATCAGAAGTGGCAGGATATACCGAAGAAAAGCTGACCGTTGGGGACTGGAACCTTTTGCTAAATCCTTTGCATCTTGTTTGGAAAAACGTTAAAAGAAGTTTCTTGTCAGGGCGTGTGGGATTTATAACAAAGGCGAGCAAAGGCAAGCAGCTGCTGGTATTTAGTTTGCGCTTACACTGTTCATCCTTTCCCAAATCAGCTAGCGCCGCCAATTCGTTGTTCCCTGATAATAAGCCGCTGCAATTTCTCTTTGGCTTTTCCTCGTTTTTCATTTCAGTGTAGAAGGCCAGAAGATTGTGACTGGGGTCAAAGTTTATTTCTTTATTTCTTTCTGTCCAAAGTAATATTAGCAAGAGCTAGGTGTTTGAAGTCTTATCTGCATTAAATAATGAAATAGAGGTGCAATCGCACCTCCTGGAGGGTCATGGAGTATAAAGGAACAAATATCCGAAAAATTCCAATCACGATAGCCCATCTCCCAGTTGCGTATTCCGCAGAAAAACGCGCCGGGCTGATAACTAAAATACGGAGACGTGCACAAAACAATGAGGAACAAAAACGAAGCGTTCTTCGTGCTCTGGCAGTCAGTCTGCCACACTTCCTGCACAATGAAATACCCTCAAGCCTTTTTTATGCCTCTGTAACCCGTTAACAAATCCCACGAATCAAAGTTGTTATATAAGAGGGGTCCATAAAGAAGTAGGATTGTTTGATTGCATCCGAAATATCAGAAATGTGTCGTATAGGAGAGTATTGGGATATACAAGATGATTTTTAACCTTTAATGTTTTTATTTTAATAACTGCGACTGATGCATCTGTGTGCTTTCTTGAGCAAGGCACATTAAGTACCTCGTATGCACCAATAATAAACGGTTATTTAGCTGCAAGAACTAATAAAAGTTTTTCATTTTTAATTTTAGTGGACAAGGTTATATTGCGCAATTGATTCCCGTCAACCTGGAAGGTGAGCTGTTTTAAGTTATCTTAATCGGCAATGCGTTCCAAAATATCGGACGTCAGATATGGCATTTGAAAGGTCGTGGAGTTGGCTCTCTCGCACCTCATATGTATAAAATGGCGTGCCTAGCACTTCTATTGCATCAAAAAAACAGGCACAGTTGGTGTATTTGATGATGTTGACGATACCAAGTGAAGATAGCCCCGTTATAATTAATTAATGCAGGAAAGCTAACTCAACAAGGTTTTAAATGCGCATTTTGACGTTCGATATTTCGAACCACGTTGCCGAAGAAGAAAATTTAAAAACAAGGCTCACCTTCAATTTTTGCGGTCTTCTATTTCGCAATACAACCTGGACCAGTAAAATCAAAAATGAAAAGTTTGTTGGGTATCTCAGTAAGTGCCATTCAACCAGAGGCTATCATCATCATCATCAAATGATTTCTCTAATTATTCATCCATGAGGAACATGTCCGCCTTGCTGCACAATCTAGCTGAACAGACGCACCAACGTATCTCTCCCAGATTTTATAATAAAAACGGCACCTCTTCTTCCTTTCTTCTTTCACTCCCTCCTTTATCCCGTCCTTGACGGCGCGGTTCAGGTGTCCAACGATATATGAGACAGATAATGCGCCATTTCCTTTCCCCCCAAAGCCAATTATTATTATTAAATGAGTAGAGCTTTAAAAATCACCCAGAGTCGCAAACTTTTCCCCTTCACAATTTTTGATGCTCGTTAATAAAATTGCTTTCCTCTTTTATTTTTGTTTCAAAATATAGACTTAAATTACGTGTATATAAAATGCGACAGATTAGAATTCAACGCAGCATTTTTAATAAAGCCAATACATATTTTTTATGCGTTAATTGCGAGAGACTGTTTGTACGCGAGTTTTAGGTGAGTTATTTGTTCATGATATTACTATCAGAACCAAAGCCCCATGAAACGTTATAGATATAGAAACGATATAGATATAGAAGCGTTATAGAAACGCTTGCCTTTCGTGGTATTGCATTGTTTTTAACAACGTAGTACTCCTATTTCTTTATTGTTGTAGAGTTGGAACGCAAAGCGCGAAGTCATTATAAGTGGACACGCCTAAATGGTGGTTTCTGGAAGGTCGCACAGACTTAAATGACTGCTTGCTGCCCTTTGATTACGATGTCTCTGCTAGCATGTTTGCAAAGCCAATAATTACAGTTATAGAATAATAATAATGGTAATTGTTTTTTTTTGGGAGAAAGGAAATGGTGCAGTATCTGTCTCATATATCGTTGGACACCTGAACCGCGCCTTAAGGGAAGGGATAAAGGAGGGAGTGAAAGAAGGAAGAAATAGGTGCTGTAGTGAAGGGCTCCGGAATAATTTCGACCACCTTGGGAATTTTTACCGTGCACTGACATCGCACTGGACACGTGCGCCTTAGCGTTTTGCCTCCGTAAAAATGCAGCCGCCGTGGTCGAGTTTGAACCCGGGAGCTCCGGATCAGTAGCCGAGCGCTCTACCCACTGAGCCACCGCGGCGGGGCACAGTTATAGAGAAATGCGCTAATGCATTCATTCAGGCTCGAGATGTAACTATTTGGGTGCGGAAACGCTGTTATGCCGCCAGTCAGGCCGCAAAAACGTTTATTTCGGGCTTATTTATCTCAGACTTGCTCGAGAAATTTTATTCTGAAGTTGATGGTATGAATCCTCTAATATTCATTTACATGCAATTCTATCCTTGTACCTTTCCTTTAGAAAGAAATTGTGTCTAGTGCTGAATCTGCAATACTTTATTTATACCTTCTGATGTTCAATCTATGTTCAGATTCTTTGATGACAAAAAAGGGAACAGAAAGAGTGCCGTCAGGAATGGTTTGGAAAGATTAATGCTGAAGCATAATTTTAATGGGGACAGAGTGAGTTTTCTCCGCATGAGTGGTAGCTTTATTGAAGAATTACAAAAATATTGTTCCAGTGTTTATAATGTGAGTAAGAAACTTATTTCAAATTGATTCACGGTCCTTGACTTTTTATTATTAATTTTTACAAATTTTCATGGTTTTTTGTTCATTCACAAAAAACTCGTTACCTTCATGAAAAGCAGAAGAAAGTCGATTCACTAAATACTGATTGATGCAGAAGCTTCTAAATGAGGAACAAGAAAGTGCACAAGCGAAAAAAAATCTTGCACGATAGAAATGTGAATTTATTTATCTTTGCCTTCTTTTACTTCATTGCGGGCAAGAAGTTACATGTGTGAGAGAGCCCCATGTCTGAAACACCATCTGCTGAATGGGCTACTACAGCGTCCCAAAGAGAAAACTAAAGGCACCTATTCTTCGCGTCTTCTAACGGCTCTTTGTTCTCCCGAACGTCGAAAGACTGCAGCTGAAGAGCTTCGTGAAAACCAAAGTAAAGGTAAAGCAGTTCTATACATTTGACCTCCACAATACCGCAGGCGCTTTCGCCCATACCTTACTTTGTACTCGTTCACGAAAAAAATAAAAGGGTTGTAGCGTTATGCGAATAGAGTGAATGATTACCTTTGTTTCAGAAACCAATTTCTGCCGTTATCTCTGCTCAACTGACTATTCTTGCGACCTAACTACCATCGAATTCTAGTGAGGTTATGGCACCTGATCCACGCCGTAAGGAAAGGGATTTTCCTTCTCTTACTTCGCGGTACAGGTGTCCGGCGAGAATTGTGAGACAAGTGTCATTTCCTTCCCTTATAATCAATTTTGTCGAAATTTCCGGAGCCCTCCACTACGGCGTCCCTCATAGCCTGAGTCGCTTTGGGACGTTAAACCCCCATAAACCAAACCTATAATCAATTTTGATTTCAATTTCATTTCCTTATGGCCCGATTCGGGTGTCCGCCGATATATGTGAGACAGGCGTCCTTTCCTTTCCTTAAAAAAAATTTATTTTCATATTTATTGACTTACGGCACGGTTCTGGTGTCCACTAAAATATGTTTCCTTTCCTTAATTTGTCCGGGCAAGGGGTCACTCCGAAGGACGATGGCGTTCCGTGGATTCCTTGGCAATGCTGCAACACGCTGTCGCGTCCTGCTCTCAAAGTCGAAGCTTAAGCATCCTCTAATTTTTTTTTCTTATTCGCTGTGTTTGTAACGAGATCAAAATATCAAAGTTCAACGCATGGTACACGCTTGAACAGCTCATCAACAATGCTGATGAGTCTCTGCATCGATTAAAAAGTTTTTCTTCACTATGTAATGCTTATTTTGAAAAGACACTACACGCTAAACAAATTTAGCTCTCAGGAACCGACTGTAACACAGTTGTACTTGATAGATGGAAATAGCAAATGAACTACGCACATTTAAATTGATGCACGAATGAGTAAGTGAGTGAACAATTGAGTACGTCCGTGAGTTTGTGAGCATTCAAATAATTGGTTGTGTGAGTGAGTGAGAAATTAAGGAAGTGACTAAGTAACGGTATAAGCGAGTCGTAAGGAGTGAGCGAACGAGCCCAGGAACTATTACATTGACAAACAGCTGGCTGGTGTGCGCAAACCACGTCCAGCCCACCGCTTCAAAGATAACGATAAGCTGAGGCCAAGACAAATTCACAACGGTCTTTCTCGTGTTTTTTTTTAAACAATATAACCGGTGACCCTGCCGATCGAAGTAAGCCGCACTCTTTGCGCGATCCATTTCGGATGTTGTGACACCGCCGATGGACGGTAAAGATCTTGTTCTCTGTCTGCCTTTTCCTAATGGTCGAATTAGTTGCTACTGCAATATCGCCGCTCGGAGCTTGCTAGCCATCTGCAGAGCATTTTTCTCTTGAGGAAAAAAGTTTCACGGCGTTACAGCTCTCCATGGAAGGCTAACAACAGTCGGCAGGTTTTCTATTTGAGGCAACTTTGTTGTTTATTTTGGGTTTGTGTGGGATTTACCATTGCGTTCTTTTTCTAATGTTTTGGTTGTTTCTAGTATGGTATCAAATAAGGCCTTAACGGAATGGCGTGCCCCACACTGGTGGTCGACCGACGCCTTCACAGAAATCAAGACAGCGCGCATTCGAGCGCATCGCAGCGTTCGCTGTGTGTTTAAGCTAAGACGCAATGTTGAAAAACTACACAGCAGCCCATCAGCTATACGCACTCAGCGAAGGATCAAAGTGCGCGGTCTTCCTTTCCAGATATCTGTTGAAGAAAGTGTGACCACTTCTAAAAAAAATGATAAAAGCTTTCTTTTTCGCCGCTCTTGACGTGCGCAGTGCAATGAAGACAGAAAATCTACCAAGAAAGCAAATTAACATACAGATGAAAGATGTGGAAATTTGTATTTTAAAAACACTTCACTACCCAGTCGCCTTTTTTGGGTACGTTTTATTTAGTCTTGATAACTCGATCCGTGTCCGCCGCCACTACGCCGAGATGAATTAAGAACAAACTTAAAACGGGCATAAGAACTGCTCGCGCAAGCTACAAGACCACCCTTAACCTTCCCTAGCTCTAGCTCTGCGGACTCAGTTCATGAATAAGCCTGAACACGGGCACATTTAATACCAACAAGGCGTGCCAGACGGCACAGTTGCATGCGGCAACTGCAGTGCTACGTAAATCATGCTCACACTCAGCGATCAGATCCACGTTCTGTGTATTATCGCACAAAGTCGAAGCCACAATGCAGCCAAATGTCAGATGAGCTTTCATGATTGTTATGCAATCAGGCCTTCCAAAAATTTTGTTGCTGAGGGTGACGTGCACATGCTTGAAACCTGGAGAGTAATCATTTAATTCTCAGAGCAGCCAATACCTCTGTAGCAACACTCTCCTAATAGTAAAAATAGTAACGTTCCCTTTTCTGCTTTCTTTCGTTGTCTGCTGGCTTCTTTCATATATGTGCATAACGAGCCCTTCATTTGCCTTCCCTCGTCACCTCAATTGCTTAAAGGGGGTCTCTGCTCTGACACTCTTGATGCCATATTTTGCGTAAGAGGGTTCTAGAACAGCTTCCACGCAGCTTCCGCCTTTTCCGTTTGATCTCGTGCCACGTGCCAGTCGTGGTAACACTGGACGTAGAACGTCCCCCACTACGTACGAGGGCAGCACTGGTGAACACTCTGCCGCTTAGGTTTCACGAAACATAAATGCCCGGAAAGCAGAAGATCGGAGAGTTGCTGAAGCAGTTCAGTTGGTAGAGCATCGAATGCGAAATTCTGAGGTCATTTGTTCGCATTCCACCAGCGGCATGAAGTTATTTCAGTGCGAAAACGCTATTGTCTTCCTAACCTGGAAAAGGCCGGTCTGTCATGAAGCCTCTGAGGTTATTCACGTGAGGCGGGAAATGACCATGAATAAACGAGACTTTGAATGAAAGTGCCCTTGCAACCTGGAGAAATAAAATAAATATTGCAGCCACTGGGTTTGGAATTAACTAGAGCACGAACAGATCAACTCAGCTGGCCACTGCACAAGAGTACTATGCTATCGCCGCAGCCTATCCCGCCTCATGTTAACCTGCAACACACTCTCGCGCTATGCATTGCATGTCGTCTTCTTAATCAACTTGGATTTATGCGCGAGTCACGAAAGTAAAAGAAACGTGCTTTTAATCACGCGTTAATGTACGTGGTGTTGGTGTCCATCTGCAAAAACGAGTTACGCTCAATGTTTTATGGTTAGCAATTCTAAACCGCCAAATAATTTATCTTTCATAAATAATTTATCTCCTGTGCCCCTTGGGTTCGTTGACTGTTTCTTTCCTTTGTAAGCTTGTCATAATGAGCCCCACATTTTTCTTCCACTTATCTTGCTTTCGACCTGGCAATATTTTATGATCCTATCTTATGTACAGTTACAAGGTGTGGTTTTATCCTTTATTTCTGCTGCCCCAGCTCAGGCGCCGCCGCTACATTGATGGCAGATGCCGGGGTTAGCAAAAATCGTTTAACTTCCATTTTTATTATATTTAATAAACTCTTACTACTACTACAACGTAAAATACTTGTCGCGTATATGTATTGCTTATGTTTTATGAAAATGCGCAGCTCTTTCTTTCTATATCCTATGCTGACGATAGACCGCTATGGTGGCAGTCTGTAGAACAAAATAATAAATGATGTATAATCTACAATGACGTAAATTTTTCTTCCTGCGAAGCTTTCTTTTACCAATAAAGGGAGCGGAAATCATGGTTTTACTGAGCCACAAGGAAATTGGTGCCAATGCGAACAAGACTGCGGTTATCAAACATGCACTACTGAAGTAGAAAGACACTTTTAACGAAGACACTCAAGTAGAGGACGCAGATGGTTGAAATCGGTGGCAGCTAAGGATGATCGTGCAGGTGTTCAAGCAGTTTGTGAGCTGCCGTGGAAATGGTTTGCTTGACTCCGCGGAAACTTCAATGAAGTTACTCATTTAAGGTTCAGGTTACCTTGTAATGCTGTTGATAGGTCTTTTGATTTTCTTTCCAAAGATCATTTAGAACGCCCTTTGTTGCCACGTGAGCAGAAAGTTCAGTGCTTTTGAGGGTGGCTTCTCCTGAGTAGCACTAAGAATGCAAAAAAGTACCCTTGACAGGAGCACAATTTCTGTGCGCTGGTCATTAGAGTGAGAAACGGGTGAATATAGGGTAATGCGAAACCACATTTACTACTTCCATCATACCAGTATTCCTGACGTTAATTAATTAACGCTAATTAACGAGCTGTGAAAAGTCCCAATCATTTCGAATAGAAGCGACATGAGCATGTTGCGTCGTCGGAGTAAGCGTTTATTTCTTAGGCGCTTGTACGCAAGGCGCGCCCCGTCTTCGCGCTCACAGATATTTTTGTGAGATAGCTCGCATATAAGCCAAGGGCTCGTGGGTGCAAGCACAGAGAAGTCACTCTGCAAGCCTCGGAATGCTGGACTTGCGGCGCCGCAGCCCCGCCAAACACCCGGCTGCTGCTCTGAGACTGCCCCGGTATACAAGCGATACGCAGAGGATAAATGCCGCGGAGTCGTTTCGATGGACGAGTGAACGTTTCCATCACCGGGGCCGAAGGGCGTGCTTTTCTTCGCTCTTTGTGGAATTTCGTTTGCGAAACCAGCCAGCTCAGCAGGTTACACTTACCCTTTTCTCGTGAAAGCGACATTGCTACACCTATGTATATATTGTTAATCGTACTCTTCGGATTTAAGTAAAAAACATGTCTTCACTTTCGTGATTTTGAGGCCAAGATGAAAGTACCTCGGCTTAGGATGCATATGATCTGATGTTTTTCTTGTCTACGTTTTTTATTGCTAAACGTCACAATACGCATGTTTGGTAGCAGAACAACGCTAAAATCTACGACTGCCCCTGCAGAAAATTTTTATGTTGCGTTTGTTGCCTATACACTCCAAAATTATAACTCTTCCAACTTAGCAATACAGGCTTCCTAATGTAAAATGCTTCTCCATACAGGTAAGCTGCGGAGTAATAGGGAGAGTGTTACCATACGTTCAAAAACAAAAACAGACGATTTTTGTCCTTTCTTCTTTAAAATGTGAGCGAAGAAACTTGCGACAAATGTGGGATATATAGAAAATTATCTAAGATCAAAGGTACCAAGAGATGATTTGAGATTTAAAAAAATGCATAGTTTTTCAGAAACTTTCTGATAACCTTCTTTTTGTAACAATTATTTTGTCTCAATATTATTCCGATCTTGGATCCGCACGTTGCATTCCATTGTCACGCCTCCACGCAGAGCCGAATAATTATAATATAGCACTAATCTTTTCATCTTTTCCCAAGGATCTTTTATCCACGTTACTTTTAAAAGTTAAGCTCTGAGTAGTTTTAAAGGGAAAAAGTGACAATGTGTAATTGATTTTAAAAATAGTGGCACTGGAATCATGTCTCCACAAGAATAAAGTAGTATTTCGCATTTATGCAGAAACCGCAACTCCAACAGTGTCTGTAAAGCGAGACAAGTCGTAAGCGACCAATGGCAAGACAACAGAAAGCTTTAGACTCGTTTTTCAATACAGGGCGGCTTTCGCAACACTAAATTTGCATAGTTTTCGCCTCCATTCACGGTCGGGATCCTACCCGGGTTCGAACCCGACCGCGACGGCAGCGTTTCGATGAAGGAGAAACGCAAAAGGCACCCGTGTGCTTTGTGGTGTCAGTGGACGTTAAAGATCCCCAAGCGGTCGAAATTATTCCGGATACCTCCACTACGGCTGCGAAGTACGCGCGCTACAAAATGGAGTCTTACAGATCTGTTTCGTTTTCAATGGCACAGCCCGAACGCTAAAGTTTGGAGCAAATGGTTTTGGAAACATGCCTATAATTTCTTTTGCAGTAATAATAAAGTTAATGCCGCCCCAAGAACTTAACGTAGGGATTGTCTCCTGCCTGACAACACTCCGTCTATGATAAACCTGTTAAAATACATACAGATAAAAACAGCCCGGACTAGGTGGGACACAAGAAAAAGAAGCCACCACACCCGCTTCTTACACAAGGAAGAACCAACTGTGCAATAAATTATTTGTAGCAAATCATAAGTTTGGGCAACTTGGTGAATAATCATGGTGAAAAGAATGGTCGTATTTAGCTTAATCGAGTGAGATTGACTTGATTAAGCTAAATGCGACAATTTGCTACCAGTTTGTTCTAGTTTAACTTTGTTTTACTTATTATAAGCTGACGTCCATCTAAATGTTCTTGCAGTCGTTTCGGCTTTGCCCTTGCTATATGTCGTGTGAGGTTCTCGTTGCGATTCACGTCGCCGTTCCCTCAGATCAGTGGTCTCTGAAGCAACTTGCACACGCCTCTGAAATGCGCGTTTCCCAGGAGACTTAACAAAACCTAAAATAAAACCTGAGTGATGATGCACACGTGCAACCCTTGTAGCGCGTAGCGCCTTATTGAGGTAAATTTGTTAGGATATATAGAATATTTCTGTTGTGAAATCTATGCCCACGGTTGATGTTACGGTGGTTCTCCAGGGCTTTCTTGAGCCCAGTCACATATTCCAGCTTCCGGTCATGCAGACACGACAGCATGCGTATCGTGAACGTGTGAAGTGCCTTTCATGCTTTCTGCGCAGTGAAAAAGCACACATGCTTTGGTAGGCGCTAAAAAATATTTTAGAAATACCACATCCACGGACTGCCACCTCTCATTAAACTCATTAAAATGAAAAGCTTCCCAGTGACGCCCGGCACGCAAGATCGAATTGTGGCGTCTTTCATTCGAGTGTGAGTTCTCAAAGGCGAAGCTAAAGACTATGAATACCATGCGCAGCTCGGTTTGTACTAACGCCGCACGTAATTCAACGAGAAAACTTGTCTATCAGCTTAAATATGTTGGCCAGATTATGCATATATCAGCCTGCATCATACCTAACAGGCTTATCTTTCACTGCTTTTCAAACAAAAATATGTATTCAATAATTTGAAACACCCTGCATGATTTCAAGACACAGCGAGAATCCAAGGCGATGCGGAAGAGTTAGAGGGCGTGGGCTTCAATTTAATGAGCTCGAAAACGCTAATGCGACATTTAAGCGTAAAAAGGGTAGAGAAAAGGACAGGGTTTTACAGTAGTTAAACCGAATAGGCGTGCGAAAGCATGTGTTCAGCCATTTTGGCTCAAAATTTGCTAGGTCTTTAGCACGTTCGGCTGCGATATTAGACTCAGGTTAAGCTCTGGTAGAGGTTAAGCTTATATTATCTGTTTGCGTCGCAAATCGAAGTTGACAAAGACGGCTATGTGCCATGCGCATCGTGGGAGTGTGTTTCAGTGTAATACGAGGCGTGATCGGCTGCGGCGATAGGACAGTGCTCTCGTGCAGTGGTCAGCGAAGCTGATCTGTTTGTGTAGTCACGGATTCTAATCACAGTCACTGCAAATTTTATTTTATTGATTTATTTATTCAAGGTCAAGGCTTCAGCGATGGCTGAGTATCCACAACTTTGGTCGTGAAATAGAAGTTTCGCTCAAAAATGTGAATGTATAAAGATTACGCAGAATATAGGAACTGTAAAGGAACCGCCGAAACAGAGCAGAAGAGTACCTCGTAAGCTGTACGCCTGTGTGTAAAACATTCCGTAGTTAATGTACGCACATTTATACGATGAACGGGTTCATAGTGCCTTGAGCCTGCCCTCTCCCCCGCACTAGTATTTTTCTCTGGCTTTTAATCGCTTGGAAGTATTTATCATATGTGCGTCTGTGCCTGCTTATTATTTTGCTTATTGAATGCAGTTGCGAACCTCCCTGCTCGAAGAGAATTTTCGCGAAGAGAAAGATTAAGGTAGATGTCACTGGAGCAGGAATGAAAAACTCTGCGAGGCTTAGGGAAATTTTAGCCAGGAAGAACATCGCGCCAAAGTCTCCAGCTAAAACGCGCATTTGACGCTGGGAGCCTGATTAAAAATACGAAGGAAAGTGGTCTCTTTGGATAGTCGCAGCGTGTGATCTGCAAAATGATTTGTTTAAGTTTTCTTGAACAGCAAGTATTACACGAGCTCAATTTTAGATGCCTGCACGTGGCGAATGGTGTACCAACAATAGCAGGCGCCTAGACATTTTTGAAAAAGAAACTGAAAACAAAAGGTTTCACGTGACGCTATCAAAGACGATTAAAAAACAATCATAGAAATGGCACAGGATTGTGGGAAAGGAGGATGGTCAAAGTTGCCGTAGGAAGATCTGAGATGTGCATCCAACAGTTTGGAAGTTCAATCCGCTGTTTGGGACTTCGCATCGAAAATGAGTGGGAGTGTTAACTAAATGATCCGGGGGCATTAGCGCAAACCAGCTTCGTAGAGCAGCATATGCGCGATTCATAAACGAGGGCAACTCAAACTTATGCCTTAAGTATCAGCAGGAAGTGGAATTTATTGAGAAGAGGAAGGCGTAGGAAAGAAGGGGGAGGGCTGAGACATAATGTGAAGTGGAGAAATCATTGATGCGAAAGGTACCATGAGCGACTCGGTGGATACTCCTAGGGGATCGCCGCAAGAAGATTTCAAGTGAAGAAAAGAAGGAACCAAAACAATACCACACAAAGAAAAAGAAGGCATAAGAAGAGTGAGGATAAGCTGAAACTCAATTCGACACGCGGGCTGAAAAGAACAAGAAGGCGGGAGCAAGTATGGCATACAGTGAAAAAGGAACGATATGTAAGAAGAATGCTGAAAGGACGTGCAGCAGGACAAGAACAAGAAATGAAAAACAGAAGCATGGAAAGGCCTGAGAAGAAGAGGTGAGAAGACAGAGGAACGCTGAGCATCAGCATCAGTGGCTAATCGAGTGTATTCCTCTGCCAACCAAGCTCATCTACATCCACTTCGAAGACGAGGTAGAGATTCTGCCCTTCGTTGAATCACCTCGCGAGTCCCTCTATACTTCGACTGTTTTCGTCCACGATGACGAGATCGCCAGGGGCGCTACTCATGGCGGGAAAATGGGGGTAGAAGGTGAGATGATAATGAAGCGCTCGATGTGGCAAGTCCGCGGCACGCGGGTAATGTGGCGCACAGCTGACCACGATGTCGCGCGCGCGCCAGAAATACATCTTTAAGCCACAGCGCCTGCCCCCCCGCCTCCCCCCCCCCCCCCATGTGTGCGCGGACACTTCTGGTGTCCCCTGGATGAGCGCTAGAGCTAGGGAAGAGGTAGCAATCTGATCAGCGAAGACGATGACAACAATATCAAGCGCAGAAGCAAAAACCGTTACTGGAACGAAAATTAAGAAACAAAGTTCTTCTTTTCGGAGAGGCCTGTGGGTTTCTGATATGAAACAGAGACAGACTGAAAGAAAAGAATAACGAACAACCTCTCTCTTAAGTGTCGCCTTCTTGAAACAGCTGGGCTTGTGGGAGCTCGCGTCACTGTCACATACATTGCCGCTTCACTTTAACTATTTCGTCCACATGGTTCCCTTATAATGAACATTCAGTATAAGAAAAATGTTTTGGCAGTTTGGAATTGAGCGCAACAGTCTACAAAAAGTAAGTTTTCTCGGGTTGTTTCATTTCTACATGAATAACTGAAGAGGAGTAAAATTTAGCGGAGAATATTCTGAGGAAATACACACAATTATTAATCCTTTCCGACCCAGGTGAATAAATTTCGTGCGCTCGCTCCACAGCTGTATTTACTGCGCCTATATCCCCGCACCCGGAAAGAAAAGTTCTCTCTAACAGCGATATTATTTCGTATGCGTATAGCGTGAGCTCACCGACTGAATCTCTGCTAGTCGGCAAAGGTACAGTTAGTACCCGGTAACAGCATAAAGAGAGAGGGGACGTAGAATGCGGCAGTAGGATGCTGCACCAGAATATTTTAAACTGAAAATCAAAACGAGGAAGATTCTACTCCGCTCCACTATGTTTTCTCCACGGCAACAATGCTTCCGCTTAGATATGCAGATTGGGTTCGTATCAGCGGCGAGTGCGATGGGTGCGTCAGTAAAGTAGGAATGAAACCCGCCCGTTTGCTCCTACGTATCTAGTTCCAGAGGCAGCGCGGGGCGCTGAAAAGGGGCGGCGAGCCCGCAATGACTCATACTCCCGGTGATGCTTTTATCGTTCGCTGCCATATTCCAGGCACGTTCTCAAACGCACGCAGGGCGTCCCAAATCACAGTTGTGTTATTGTGACTGCCGTCCGCTTTGGAACAGAGTTACCTCTCAGAACTCCGCTTCGCGCGCGAGGGGATGGATGATTGTTCAGCGAGACTAGTTCCGTGAAAAGGGCACTCAGGTCCGGAGTGTACAGTGCGGCACAATCTCTTCGCTGCTGAGAGGCGTTCGCTATACCTTGGCGATCGCGAACAGTGAGCTGCGAAAAGGCCGTAAAGGGTTGCAGTTTATAATTGCGATAGAACGCTCTTGCAAGCACGAGGATTCGGGGTCTCATCGCAAAGCATTTTCCAATAGCAACAGAAAAAAGAAAGGAGGAAGACGAAGCATCTTTTGACACATCACTCTATGGAAAGCTGCATGCTTCGGACATCAAAATGCAACTTGCAAGACGTGCTTGCTTTCTCGAAGAGTGATTAAAAAGGTACTAGGAGACCATGCCCTGAATTGAAAGACACACCAAAACGCGATAACGCGAGGAAAAGAAATGACCAGGCTTAGCTTGGTTAAGCCAAGAATGCGTTGCATATTGCGCTGTCTTTTTTTTTTTGAGGGCGTGGTATTGCTTGGCGGCACTCGATTTTCTCGGCAATACTTGGTTATACTTGGATTTACTCGGTAATACTTGGTTTAGCTATTTTAATTCTCGGTCATTCTGTGTGCAAGTACCAGTAGTGAGGCGAGAAGTGCTGTAGCGGCTATATACGTGGTTGCCGGTGAAGCTAATGCAGTTGCGCTCTGTCGAACTGCTTTACCCGTGGGCGGCATCTGGCTGTAAGACTGTCCCGGCGAAGGAGCGCAGCTCTTTAATACATATGCCGTGACGTCAATCATAGCGCAGCGCCCCTAGCGGTAGGAGCGGGAGTCAGGTGGTGGCTGCGGCCGTGCGCGACCGCGCCAGTTGCGGCCCAGCTTTTCCTCCGTGACGTCACGCGCCGGCGCAGCGCCCCTAGCGGGAGGAGCGGGAGTCAGGTGGTGGCTGCGGCCGCGCGCGAGTTGGGGCCAAGCTTTTCCTCCTGCTGTCGTGACGTCACGTCACGTGGTTGCGCTAAAGGTCAATGGTGGCTGCCCGGCCGCGCCCAAGGGCTGAACTGAGTGATTGTAATATGCAACGCATAAAAAACCGCATAGTTTGAGCGCACCTTAAAATTATTTCAAGCAGGCTCCAAGCCGCATTAAATGAAGCCAGGTGATGAGGCTCCGCCCCTAGCAAGCCTTTAAGCGGATAAGCAATATAGATGTAGCGCAATAATCTAGCCGCAATATAATGTAAGCAATCCATGTAAACCCACAGGTTGACGAAACAGATTGTTCTCGTGGAAGTGTCTTCTCCCTACGGCCAATACTAAGCAGACAGAATGTGCAAGCTAACAATAATAAAGGTTGTCGTGAGACACAAGTAGTCAAGATGAGATGAATGAAGAATTGCGCCTTCCCAGCATCCTTTTGATGCTTTGATAAGAACGGCAGTGCACAGTCAGTGCACAGCCTTTGAGAAAGCAGACAAAAAAATTACCATACTGCTGGCTTAGACCAGGACCTTAGCTCTGCAACGGCGCGAAAAGGTCAGTTCTGGTTGTCGCTACTTTATACCAAACGACCAATACTTTTTCTTTTGCGGCGAGCCCCTCGCGCTGCGCTTAGGAAATTGTCGACTTCAAAAACCTTCACCTGTGCGTGATACAGTCGAAACGCAAGCGAACGCGGGTACTTCCACGAGCCAGCCCAAGTTCGAAAACATGTATTGGGAAAGTGCTTATTTCTTTTTCGTCGTGTCCTGTTGATTGCTTGCTTTCGTTACAGATGCAATAAAATCTTGCTTTACACCCTCGTTGAGTATTGGTCTGATTAATTTTTTCTATAATACATGTTTGAAGGGTATATACTCGCTGACCTGGCTAACTACCCACACGCACTGTATGCTTAGGTGGGGTCGAAAATGCGCACATGAAAATACAAACGGCAATAAAGATTACAATTAATCATATTATTACACTCGCGGTTTTGTGCGACCGCTTGCCAAGGCAAGAGCACGCGGGCACCTAGATGCATGAGGTATAATTCGAACGCGTAGTCGGCTGGAAGCCTGCGCTTTTATGCCACTTGATAAAACGCTCCATCAAGCTAAACATCTCATTTGAAATAGCTGTAGAATATCCCACATGATTTCAAATAATTGGCGAACAAGCTAAGCAGGTTGTCTTCCCGCATGTTAAATCTCCAGCCTCTCGCGCTGCGGCACACTTTGCGTTGCAGCGCACAACGGCCACCAGAAGTTCATGGCGCACGTGTTAGTTTGCATCACTGTGTAACCAAGGCGCTACGAGTTAGTGCGCTCACGAAAAATGAGCCTACATGCTAACGCATTTCCCTCTGCATCGATCGCATTGATCGCTCTAAGATAATGGGTTCGCATCAGAAACACCGCAGAGAAGCAAAAGCGTTCTGCGTCGTCCACCAGCGTAGTATTGTGTGCACTTGCCAACGCAACGCAAACGGACTAGCTAGGTGCTTTTTGCAAGATCAACCTCACACGGTTTGCGCCCGGAAGGAGCACCTGCCACATACCACGTAGGTGGCAAACTGCACAGAAGAAAATCCTACTCTTCATTTGCAGGGGAGAGGCCGGAAGGGGGCCGCCATAGGAAGAACAAAAAATCACTGTAAAATAGAGAATGACTATTAATCACAATGAATCACTTAGCGAAAATTAAAATAAGGAAGCGCCACGCGAACAAACGGAAAATGATTACAAATGACGAAGCGAAGAGTACAGCACACTTAAGCAAATGACACCTACTGTTCACAGCGGAAACCTTCAAGCGGAAGCTGGCTGTGTTTAATAAAAAGTCGAGTTGTGGGTAAGTACTGCGTCCCCTTCTGTGCCATTGCTTGCTAGCGTTTGACGTACGCCATAGTGAACGTTTGTCAATTCGCTCAATTGTCTGCCCTGTTGCAACCACTCATATCCAAAGAAAACGTGGCATGTGTATACGAAAACATGAAGGAAAAAGACGACGTAGAAGAAAAGCAGTTAAAAGCAAGGCTAGAACCTAATAATAAAACACACTCGTTGCATATTGGTTATTAGGTGCCCCCCCTTCCTCATTTTTAGAATGAAGCTTTTCGAATAATTTATATCACCAAACGCTGTAAGATTATATTAATTAGCTTTCTAACTGGTAATAAACTCTTTAATTTGTTACGCCAGCCTTTCCGAATTGGCAGGAATTATGGAACAGCTGATTTTAATTAAACGAGTCCCTTGCGCGCTACACGCGTTTCGTGTTGATGGGGATGTCGGTGTGTCCTTCAGTGGCACAATGACCGTCCGTTGACGCTAAGTACGCGCATTCAACACTTCACCTTTCTGACTACCCGCGATCGCGTTGGCGCCATTATCTCGGCTTCGTGGAAAGTGGTGAAGCCTGCTTACCATTATTGAAAGGGCGTTGGCAGCTAAAAATGAGGGAACCGGTTCCTGCACAGCAAGTGAGCTGGTTAATTTCTGGAGTTGCGAAGTATTTAAGAAACAGAAACCAACAATAACACGCGAAATGAAAGTCACTAATATATTTTTGTTTTTTCGACTAAGTTTAAATTAGAAATGAGCATCATGTCGGTAGGAGCTAACGCAGCTGTGTTTTGGAGATGGCAGTACGTTCTCAGAGTTTCATGAGCCGATAGTTAAATTCCTGCTAAGTGATTCACTAAACGCTCATCATTTGTATGCAGATACCGATTACCAGAACAGGTCATTGCTTGCTGTATTCTAGCTCAGAACAAGTTATTTAGAAAGTGTAATGTGGCAATATATGAATGAAATATCAATTTTACCGATTTTTCTCCAAGCTGGAGACGCTATACTCAGCTTAATGCATTGCTCATTCAGTTCATTGCACACAAATTTGAATGATAGCTCATGAAATGACCGGCGTTCCGAATGACTCGTGCTTAACCATTTAATTGTGTCTGATTATAAGAAAAGAAATAAGTATCGATGAACGGAAGGTAGGAATAAAAAATAAAGCAAAGAAACCGGCAGGTTATACCACAAAGAGCAATCAAAGCCACAGTTGTCACTGGCGATGTGGTAACTAGTCACAGTTTGCAGGCTAAACAATTAAGGGAACACCTTCGCCGTGTTTATACCCTTTTTCATGATTTTAATTCTATACGCCACGACACTTTTTAATCTTTTGGAACCGAATTCACCTTCTTGTCTTGTTCTTGTTTTTTTTTCACGCCCTTAAATATCCCCTCGGTATTCTTCAAGTTAGATAACACCAACCTCCTGAAGAGAGGACATAAGTATCCGTAATGAAAGAGGGGTTGTCCACGTGTAGAGATGACCAAAATATTGACGCGTACTGTAACTAGCAGTAAAGGGCGATAAAAGCAACCTAAGATGACACATATCGAGCGAGGAACATTTACCTCGCCCATCGCGGGTTTCGAGAGGGGCATTGTTAGTTCTCGAGGTAAAGGTGCGGGGGAACATTTCTCCTTGGGATGAGCTTAAAATCCTTTTTTCTGTTGCTGTCTTCGCGTTCCTTCTCCAGGCATTCTAATTTGCTCATATAGCGAAATCCTTGGCTCTTTATTTCGAGCTTATTTTTTATTTCGTATTCTCTTTCATGTTTCTCTTCAATTCCCATGTATGTTCTCATATCGAACTACTTACAGCGTTGCGTCACACCGCGTTCACGCAACTATTGTTCGCTCACCTCGAAAAGCGTGTTTTCTTGGTACATCCTAAATTTTACATCGCCATTTTTCGGCAGAACTCACGGCATGAAGGTTGGATGGCGTCGTGTTGGGGAATGTGGTTGGCACGTGGAACCAAGTAACTGTCAAGAACCGCTCCCGGTCATCGCCCTGTGGACGGTCGCCGAACTTTTTCATGCTTCCAGACAGAGCCCTGCAGCGTTTCTTCACGATTCCGTCAGAAGCGTGTTTGACTTCCTGACGCCCCTTACCCCCAGTCAGAATTGGCCGTGGCGGAAATTACGGTTGTCCAACCATCAGGTTGCCGCTGGACGGACGCACGAGAACAAAGACGATGCGAGCCAGAACGGGGTTTACGAGCGGCGCGAAGACGCCCTACTATATCCGGCGCGCACTTTCGATGGCGTTACTGTCGCCGACGGCCAGGGGTGTTGCCGCAGTGCACCGCTAAGCCTTTCACGCTGGCTGGACAACGCGATTAGAAAGACTACCCCCATTTTAACCGCCACTAGCATCCTTCTCTGTGAAGCGCATCATTTCGCGCGAGCGTTTTCATTATCTGTACTTGGTATCGCTTCTCTTCTCCTTCCTTCGATTGCACTTAGTTTTTAACAAGCACAGACTTGACGCCACGTAGCCATATAAGCTGGGCTCCTTATCGCCGATTTTGCCGCCTTCACGCTAAAGACACTTCTTAAAAGCAATGGTAGGTTAGTAGGGCACTCTTGGCGGCCAAGTGTAATGTAATTCTAAACTGAGCACGAATAATTAATTATCAGGATACGTTTTTCACCTTCGCTCCGACGTTTGCTTCGCGGTGAAAATGCGAAACAGTCTATGCGCAAAGGCCACTTCTGTGCCCCCCCCCCCCCCCCCCTACCTTGCACCCGCGTATGCATTACAGGCTGCACGCGTGCCTTCAGAGTCGGAGCGCGTCACTTTGCTCTTTCTGATTGCCTGTCCAGTTGGCGGCGACGGCGAGGCGTCGAAAAGTGCTCAGGGGCTGCATCTGCGAGGTTTAGAACTCCAACGCGGCTACGAGGACGTTGATGAAGGCCTCAGGAGCGACACGTGAGCAGCCTGCAGTCTTATATCCGAGTTAAAGGTGTGCTATGGCGCGCTACTTGTGAACGCCAAGCAGGAGCAGCGCACATGCTTATACACAGCAAAGAAAATGTGAAGAGCCGTCTAAACTAAGGAGTACCCCGAAAATGCGCGTCTTCTGCACGAAAAGAAATGCGCGAATTAGGAGCCCGTGCGCACCGTGTCTTAACGGGAACGCGTTTCTCATCGCTAGCCGAGACAGAGTGGATTAAAGGAATAGTCTGGCAACACAAGACTATGCCTGGAAACGCGTTACACGGGGTTCTAGGGGGCGTAAAGAAGGAGGCGCTAACGGCCCATAAACTGCCTCCTTAATTAGTAATGCAGCCGAGGAAAGGTTTAACTTCATGGAAAAAGAAGCTTATTGTGCTGTGACGGCATATGAACAGTTAAGATTACCTTTATCCCATGAAACTTGCACACTGTCGAATAATAAAATAAACGAAGATGCGTCGCTCCTTATTCAACCTTAATGCCTGTCTGCGGCCGTCCAGACGATTTATCTAAGAGGTCACTGCCTGTTCCGTTTTTAGTGATTCCTAGCGTCATATATTTCTTCTTCCACTGCAGCAAGAACGAAAAATTACTTCTTCGTCACGCATTTCCTCCAACTAGAAAAAACAAATTCGAAGTCACTCGCTGAAAGCGGAGGCATACGTTCTTTTGCAATACGGTAATGTTATTTTCGACATCACATTTAATCAACGGTGCTACTGACCGCACTCCACATGCGATCGTATCTTCTGACTAGCAGAACCAAAACTAATATTTTTAACAAAGGTGGCTGTCATAAGGGGGTTTGTTTGCTCAGTTATTGGCATAGATTCGAGAGTAAACTAGAAGCAGAGATGTTTGAAGTCCATCAAGGCAATTTCCCAAATACTCTATTTTATCGCGTTAAATATTAGTTGCTTCCTAATAGCGAGGCCGTATCTCGAAAAATTTGAGGGCTTTGAAAACATCTCGCAACTACAATTTATTTGCGGATGTTTCACAGTGAACATGTTATATCCAAACATAAAATTTCGCTGATTGTATTATAGTAGTGCGTAGCTGCCACAGAGCGTGGACCTTCAGGGGAGACTACTCAAGATTGCTTTGCGTCATATTCGTGAGCACGCTCTCACTATGTTGTTCAGTTGCGCCCTTTATACATACTGGTCCCGTCTCAGCAACGTTACCGTAAGACTTAGCTAGTTGTAGTTATATATTGAACCAGCAATGTGTTATTGTCCATGCAAGAGACCGACAGGATTGCTCACAATCGTGTAGGCATCGCCAAAAATTCGGAGATTTATAAGATATTCTTGTATTAATTTTTACCTTTAATTATTCCTGCTCCAGTTAGTTGAAATCTTTCTGTAATCACACTGTGAAGAGTAATGAACAGATCATTATAATATATTGGCCGCTAACCCACGGTGTACGAGGATGGATTCAAGTAACGTTTCATAATCAACTGAGGAAAAAGTAATACAACTCGATGTTCTGTGATGTGAAGTATAGCGTTTCTTCGCTTCTAGCCCGAACCGCATTTGCTTCAGTTAAGTAACAGCATTCCAAGTGTCGTGTTTATTAACACTCACATTCTTACGCTTACAACAGCAAAGCGTCACCGTTCCTTACTGCTCAGGAGTGATAGGCAAGAGTACGCATTAAATCTAGTTCATACTTTTTGCAGGATCACGTCTCTAAGTTACGCTTGAAACAAAACGCAAGTCATTGAGGTTTCTAGGAGCTTCCCCTTCTTCATCACCGCTAGTATTTTCTGGACGACGCTGGACATTCACCGTCGGGTCTTTTCTCCGGTGAGACATCTAGGCTATCTTTTAAAAGCATGAGCCTATTACTAGAAAATCGCCCTATGCTATATTGGCATTCTACATTTTGTGCACGTTTGGTAAATATTTCAATTCCTTTCTAATCAGGCAATCGCAAATGCGAGCTAATGCAAGTTAAATGAATCATGCCCGCGGCAATAGTGCGCACAGCTCGAAGCTGGGTTTCCTAAGGTCGGAAGAGTAAGCAAAACGTCAAAGGGCGCGGAAGACTGCTGATAAGGAACTGCGTAATTCCTTCCCTGTGGAAAATTATGATTACCTTATTTGTAGCCTCCACTGCACTCGCACTTCCCGTGCAACGCCCCGTTTGCGAAACGTTTATGTTGCAAGCGTCCTTAACCCTGCAAATACTATGTCATACACGCCACTGAATGACCTCCGCGATAACGCTATGGCTGCTCCCAAGTTGCATATCATACGAACGTGAGCCCCAAAAATAAAAGCTACAGAGAATAGAAGAGCACCTTGAGCTGAAAAGTTGATAGCAGCCATGTTAATGCTCCCTCGACAAGATCTAGGCATCACGTGACAGCGCCTCCAGTCTCCACATTGAAAGTGCGCTTAAAACTCCTCTCCGATCCAATTTAAACGTCCATCTCGAGTTGGAGCCTCGTCCTGTCACTTCGAAAACAGCGGTTACAGCTCTATAAGTGCGCACAGGTCAAGACACAGTTCACTCGAAAGAAAAAGCGAAACATCACATTGAGTGAACAACACGCGAGCTGTTTGTTCACCTCCGCATGCTTCTCCAGGGGCGGGTGAGCACCTCTTCTCTTTGAACCTCAGAGAGGCGTAGGAGCCCCCTAGCGAGCTTACAGTACGTCAGACAGCGCTTTGTAGGCGCGAGCACCGTGTCATCCCCTTTCTTTTTAGCGGCATTGCCGGGAACAAGGCGCAAGATCACGTGCTAGATCCATTTCGAGAAAGCAACCTTCGATCTCTCCATGAAAGAGAGGATGGGGCCAGGATGGTGCTATTATGATACGCCATTAAACCTGCTCGCGTCCAAGCGCCATCAAAATTGGACACGGTTTAAATTATGGACGTAAATATCAGGGTATGTGATCACTGGGGCTCCAGGTGCATCGTTGCTGTCTCCGGGTCCTCTGCTTACGCTGGGCTGGCTCAAGACCGTAAAGCTGCTCACGATGTTCGCTTTCAGCGTCAGTTGAGCAGGCGGACGGGCGCGTGCGAGTGGGCCTAGTTTTCAGTGCATGTTTGTTTACAGTCAGTACCTGTTCTCTTACGCTTTCTGTGGCACTCTGAAAAGTTCTTTGAGGGAGATGCAGATTACTGAGCTCTTAGTAAAAGAGCTCGCCGTTTGGGGCAGTTGAAGACAGTAGTTTTACCCGCCATCTACTCTTCTATTTAATTGTTGTTACGTGGGGATGAACATCCTGATGAGCTTCATTCCACCCTTCAGGACGGAAAGTTACCTTTACATAATAAATATCAAGTTTCCGATCAGACGAACGTTCGCGACGAGGCAAACCCTTCAGAAGACATTCATAGTGTCTAAACAGTCAGTTGAATGTTAACGAAAGAACAACCTAGGAACCAATGTTGAGATCAAACACAGGTAGCCGTTTCGCAGATAAGCGGCTAAGAGTAATGGTATCTGCTTTCCTAGCGCGTACAAATGTCTGCGTGATATAGTAATAAAAAGTAAGTAAAAAGCGCGCAAATAGCAAGAATGACGTCGGGCAGAAGAGCACGGCAGGGGTCCGGGCAATTACCTAACAATGTATAGTGACTCTCATGTGTAACTCTCTCTGCTAATGCTGCCGACTTCTACGGGTGACGAAGCTTGTCAAGCGGTCATTGTGAACCGCTTTATTTCGTCACCCGAGTTATTGTAGGACAAAAGCTGAAATAAACTTGACTTGACTTGACCTTACAGTTCATGGCACCGGGCGTGTTTAGAACAGTAGCTTTATTCGGTATCGTAACGCTTCCGTCAGAGCACTTCTACTTTCCTGTCACCGCTGTCCTCCTCAAGTAAAGGATTCTTGGACATCAAACGTAATTACCAGGCAACTGTAGAATATTGTAAGGTACTGGTATGGAGTCATTGCAGGTAATGGCCCAATTTTCGATGCGTAGCAAAATGTTTCTTTCAAATGTCCATCGCTCGCATCGAACCTCATGTTGCACGACAGTTCGTGCGGGCGGTTGTGCAACCGCGCCTCGTTTACCAAGCCCAGTTCCGGCATTTGACGAGGTCTCAGTGGGATCGCCCTGAAGTTGTTAATCGAGAGGCAATGAGGGTCATCACTTGCCTTCCCCGCATCACACCGATCGTGGCGCTTTAAGAACATGCGCAGCTGAATACACTAGATGAGCTGGTGCAGCAACGACGCGATGCTCGCCGCCTAATGTGAAGCCTTACACACACAACGTGTGCACTCAGGGCATATGCTTCATCGCACTCCATTCTACAGCCGCCCCCGCCAGTTCTCACTCCCTGACGTTTTGTGCAGCTAAGCAACAACAAACCAAATTATCTACGTCGGCCATCATCTACCCGTGCGGCATTGTCGTTTCGCGACCGAATTTCAGAACAAGATGCCAATCTGCCCCATGGCTCCATCGTTATATACGTTGACGCAAGCATCCAGGCCTGCGAAACAACAACAGCAGTTTACTTTTAGTTTATGAAGTTTTTACGTCCCAAAGCAACTCAGGCTATGAGGGACGCCATAGTGGAGGGCTGCAGAAATTTCGACCAACTGGGGTTCTTTAACGTGCACTGGCATCGCACAGCACACGGGTGCCTTTGCATTTTGCCTCCATAAAAACACAGCCGCCGCAGTCTTTGTTATACAGGAAAAATAAATAATAATAATAATTGGTTTTGGGGGAAAGGAAATGGCGCAGTGTCTGTCTCATATAACGTCGGACACCTGTACCACGCCGTAAGAGAACTGATAAGGGAGGAAGTGAAAGAAAGAAGGAAGAAAGAGGTGCCGTAGTGGAGGGCTCCGGAAAAATTTAACCACCTGGGAATCTTTAACGTGCATTGACATCGCACAGCACACGGGCGCCTTAGCGTTTTGCCTCCATAAAAACGCAGTCGCCGCGGTCGGCTTCGAACCCCGGAACTCCGGATGAGTAACCGAGTTCCTAACCACTGATTCACCGCGGCGGGTTATACGCATTAGACGGCTCCAGAAAATTTTCGACCACCTGGGCGTCTTCAACGTGCACTGACATGCCTCAGTACATGGACGCGTTTGCTTTTCGCCTCTATCGAAATGCGGCCGCGATGGTCGGGTTCGATCCTGGGAACCCCGGCTCAGTAGCCGAGCGTATCCACTGAGCCACCGCGGCGGGTGATTTTCTTTTTATGTAACTGGTGATTCAGCTCCTTCACTTCCTGCAAAGAGGATGTTTACAAATAAAAAGTTGCTCAATCAAATGCAATTACTTTATATCGTTGCATGCATGAGGCCAGTAGTAAAATCTTAGGGGAATATCGAAGGGAAGTGTCACTTAGTCACGGATTACATGTTCCTTAAGTATAGAAAGGCATTTTCAGAAAATGCAACTGCTCTGTCATACACTCACTGTCCGAATGCATGCTTGGTTTATAGTATTCAGTCGTTTCTTTGAACCGCCTTATGAGGCCGTTCCTGACTAATTTCCTTCACCTACCTTCTCTCCGTGCTTTCGGTAAATGTGTGATAATCAGCTTTTGTGATTAGTGTCTTGTACATGCTATTTTGCACCACTTTACAGAATACCTATACTGTAACACTCGAATGGTTTGCTGAAACCATGGGATTCTTTCGGAGATTGCAAATTAACGAGATATCCCTGTTTTCGGAATTTATTCGGAAAGGAGCTAAGAACTGCCAGCTTTTGCTAGTTCCAAAAGCTAAGGTGGACGCGAATCATTAAATCTGATGGCAGTCGAACACTAATAAGCAACAGCATTATGGTTGTAACTTGTTTATATGAAGATGAAATAATTTTTTTTTTATATACTGCATCAAGTTTATAAGAACTTGGCACGTTTTTCGACCTTTTTTGCATTCAAACAAAAACGGATATGCAAGCGATGGCTTTCGCGTATAATTTTGATTGCGTGTATGTACTGTTGTCGCCATTTAAAAAAAAAAAACTTCCAGTGCTCATGCGAACCGGCTGTTTGGAGGATGCATTCTTCAGGAATCGTCGCATTTTCTAGATACAAGACGGAAAATAATTTTTTGGCTGATTTTACCTCCCCCCGTTAGAGTTTCAGCGAATAAGTCTCAAGGCAAAAACTGACTATGATGTTCCTCCTATGATTTAGAGGCAAGGTTCAAACGTTCGCTCGCGACGAAACAGTTAATGAAGTTCTGTATTTACTCCTAGACACCGCCTTCACACCTTTTTCCTACCCTCATCAACAGGTCCTTCCCACTGCCGCAACATTTTCTCAGCGCCTCTGGGAAAATATTTATTTTTATATTTTAATTTCCATTTTCCACTACCGTATCCTAGCGTCTTACAAAACCAATTCCTTAGATTACCATAGATGCTATCCTTTATTTCCGCTGCCCGAGCTCAGGTGCTTCAGTATCGATGGCAGATGCCGGGGCTAGCAAAAATCTTTTCCTTCCTTTTAATTATTATTTAAATAAAAACCACTTACTACTACTACCAGCGGTTCGAGAAGATCATGCTATGTGTAAACTTTCGACCCAAAAGCCCCTGAGAAGCTTAGTCGTAAATGCTTATTTTTTGGGCACATATTCTGGAAACGTCGAGGTGAGCCTTGATTACTGCGCAAGCAATATTTGGCCATCCGTACGAACCAAAAAGACATTCGAAAAGTGAGGTAAGTAAAAACTGAAACACTTCTCTCGACGGTACCCTCGTGAATTCATGAACATACCAGCGCCTCTGAGTCATTTCCTGATCGAAAGAAAAGGAACGCCATCGCGTCATCTCACTGCCTCCCATAGATAGCTCGCCCACGATTCATACCCCCTTCTTTTGCTAGATAATATTCGCGGCTGTGACGAGTCGTTCATTCAGGCTCGCACGAGTGTACATCTTACATGAACGTATCTGTTTAATTCTAATTGCGTCCAACGACTTCATGGTTCAGCTAATGCTTTCAATAAGTCCTTCTTCCCCACCGCAATTGAAGAATGGAACTTGCTGCCCAAACCACTTGCTAATGAGCCTGATACGACTAGGTTCAAGGCGAAGTTGTTTAGTTACGTTCTCGGCTGACATGTTTTTTCGATTTATGGTAATGTTAGTTTTTTTGTAACCTTTGTGTACTCGCCCTGCTGCCCGAACCATTCGTATAATAGTGTGATGCTGTTTGTATCTGGGCAGTGTTGATAAGCCCTGTTTCATGGCTGACGCGTTCTTTTCTCTATTCTATGTTTTGTGTTACCTTGTTTTTATAACCATCTTTTGTTCAGTATCTGTGCTATATTCGCTCTCCATGTATGTAATGCCCCGACAGGGGCCCTTAAGGGATAATAAATTATGATGATGATGATGACGAGGCAAAATAAAACGGGTGAGGCGCCAAAACATTTCTCGTCAACGGAGTCGACCGACAATTTACCTCCTTTGTCATACTCTCTCACGCCCTCCACCTCACCATGCGACTTCTCTCCCAGAGTGCCATTCTTATTCTTCTGGTGAAGGACGAATCACTGCGAAAAGGAACAGGAAGACACCATCCAACCTTCCCTGTAAGCCTCCTGCGTTGCATCTCTTCCCCTGTCATGATCTCACCGCCTCTTTCTCCAGGCATTTCGCTGTCCGACCTGAACGGCCCAGTGGGCTGCCAACTAGTGGCGACGCCGAGGCTAGGATGATGTCGACCTGGTGCAACTCATCACGTTGCGGCAAGAGCATTGTTCTCGGAAAGCGCTTCTATCCCCCTCTTCTTTTCTTCTCCTCGCCCGTTCAAACTAAAGCAGCAACGAAAACAAGCCAATCTCAAGCATCTATCCGGAGTGGAAGAGGTGCTGGGCAACTGCCTCAGGAGTATTAGCCACTTTTTCGCGCTCTCTTTTCTATGGTGCTTTTCTCCTTCTCAGCCCTCCACTCCTCCACACTCCTGGCCTCCTGTCCAAGCCGGCCGATTCCGTTCTATTGCCGCCATCTCGCATACTTGAAGCATGCCATTGCTAGCTGCAGGCGGACTCGTATGATTAAAACTTAAAGGCGCCCTCTTTGAATATCTATCCTTTCCTTTCCTCCTTCTCTCTACCCGCTTTCCATGCACGTCCATTGATTATTACGTTTTTGCATTGAGATTGTAGGACCATAAAATTTATTTTCAATAATACAGAAGTTTTGTTGCTAGACAACAAAACAAGGCGGTAATAATGCGATGACATCGATACATATAGGACCATAACTATCAGAGGCTAGTGCATCATCCAGACCATTGAAGCCAAGTGTTTGTACACTACAGGATACACTAAGTTTGATAAAAGTTTTCGAAAATGTGGTTGTTAAATGCACATTACTCCCCATCTCAATTTATGATTATAAGCAATAAGGCTCACGATGTATGTATACGAAAAACTTTCACCATCAAGAACCACGAACGTCCCCGACAACCAAGGAATTGGTAGCGTTGGTCACACGAATGAACTTGCGCGTCGCACAATGAGATCTCACTGATTGTTCTTTTATTAAGGGTATTCAAGCAAAAGCGTCGTCAGAAGCCGAATGTACAAGATGTGAACACGAGAAAAGATAATTATTTGGAATTACGTTTAAAACGCCATCACAACAGCTAGTTCACTCGCTTGCCGACTCAACTGTCAAAAGACGGCCAAGATGGTCACCATTTAGAATCGTATTATTGTGCGTATACGGCTGTATTAGTGAAATAAAACTTTTCTGGTCCGGTTATTGAATTAAATATAAATTTTTTACTTATGGTATATTTAGTTAGCAATTATACGCGCGTATATAAAGAAATACAGAAGAAAAAGAGAATCAACAAGGTGGTTTGGTCTAAATCAGAACAGCAAAATGCTTAGCGATATCGCTGCTGCAATTAGGCCATGCAGTGTTGAAGTGAAAGTCGTTTTCACTCAAGCTCATGGTGCACCCGTCTTCTTATCCTCTGTGAACTGTGATCGCGAGGATGATAACTTACAACGGCTGCCCTGCTCTACCGGCTTCGTCAAACTCAGTTTCTTTTACCTAATTAACGCATTATGGTGGGAAAGTTGGTAATGGCTTTCTTAAATTTTTCTTTGTAGTGAACTTACAGACGCACATAATACATAAAACAAGACAGGACACTCTCTAGCAATTTACGTGTCGCGGTGTCTCCAATAGAAGAGTCAGGCTTGGATGCTCTTCCTTGAGCTAATTAACGTCATGGCACCGCCTCCGGGATCGGCCCGGGACATAATAGCGCGCGTCTTTTCTTTCAAGCCTGGCTCTCCTATCTTTCAACTCTCCCACTTTCAGCACGTGGCAGCGATTGTGGCTCAGATTGAGCCAGTGGGCAGGCTCGTGCACTTTTCTTTTCATTCCTCCTCACAACAATATAAACATCAACATCAACACCAACGTGATGGTTGACTTGCCTTACATTATGACGCACCTGGCATTGTAACGCGGCTTGGGATTAGCTCTTCAGGGGTGATTTTAAGCCCGATATACTTACAACGTGTTGATTTTCCTCAGAACCAAAATGGCACACGAGTAATGTACAAGATTTGCGAGAAGCTCTTGAGCATACGAACACTTGCTTATCGAACTGCAGCAAGCACTACCTAGTATTGCAAAGGAACCACGGGACATCTATCCATCCATTTTGGCATGCTCAGTTGAAATTAGCGCGTGTTACTGTTCTTGGTCTCTTTACACATGCAGACTTTAGAAGCAGACATAACGTATTCACCACACTCTCTGCTCTTATAATTTTGGGCAGTCCGTCTACTGCTGCAGGCTGTTCTTGTTGCTAGCGTCATGATCTTTATAACAAAAACTGCATGGGAGAAAGGGAACACAAGAAGAAGGACACGAGGCTTAGTTATTTCCACTGATCCCTTTACGTTTCCAGGTTTATCATAACGTGAGGAGAGTATATTGTAACGGTAATTGTAGGTTGGTAATGTACGGAAACTTTACACTTCCAATTGTGACACCACGACATGTTAGGAAGCTGAGACTGACTCGGTCATTAGGACAGGGGTGCGACTGTTAAGGTTTCTTTCACATAGTAGCAGACACCACTATCATTTTACAACGCACTCGCTTTTCTTTCCTCAGAGACCTTTGAGAGCACAAGCCTGTAGGAAATATTGAAATAGGAACGTATAAACTTTCAGTTGTCATTAACCGTAGAGCTACTGACCCCGTTAACAGGTGTCATGGGCCCTCATGCGAATGTATCTGCCTATATATTCTATACTCTGTGTATATTCTACGCAATTTTTACACACAAAAAAAGAATTTTCTCTATGGGGAGTCACTTGAAGGCAGAATGTCAACCGAGGCTGTCAAAACATTAATATCCATCGCAGAACAAACCGTGCTGTTCAAGCGGTATTTAAGGCTTAAGCAAAGGTTTGCTTTCCTGCAGTACTTCATGACCTCATATTCGAATATTCCGGAAAAAATAGGCGCATTTTTGATAAGTAGCTCACGCAAATGAAAACAGAACTCTACCTTTTTCTTTTACTATCTTTTGCCTTCTTTATGATAAAGCTTCATTTAGGCAGGGAACCACAGACAAACTAGCCTAAATCCACAGCATTTCATACGAGCGTTGGCGCCGTTTATATCCGGTTGCCCGCCTGGAGTCGCATTTATGGGAGGCAATAGGCGATCGCAGCAGTTTCATTACATCCTTCCGAGGGACCCATGGGCTGTTGGGCACGAACATTCCTAAAGGTTGAGTTCATTAGGCTTTTATAGCTCATTGCGGCACACTCCCTGATCGAATTGTCGATACGGCTATCCTCGGTCCGTTCACTCCAGCTCCTGTACTACTAAAATGCAACGTAGAAAACCGGTTAAAGTAACTGCGCACATTGAAGATAGTTTGGTTTGGTTTATGGGCGTATAACGTTCCAAAGCCAGAGGTTGGAGGCAGGCGGTTCCGTATGGAGGTGAAAATCAGGCTTAGCGCACATAAAATTCATAGAAGCCATAGCTTTCAAAGCAGTTTTATGATTTCGCAGTGCACCTATGATGTCGTCCTTTCCTAAAGAACAGCAAACTTCATCCTAGAAGAGGTTCTGAAAGTATGAAGCGTCATTAAGAAGGCGATGTATATTTAACACTCCGTTCAAAGTGCTGATGGGTATCCCGCCACTGGGAGTAGAAGGCAGTTGCGCGGCCCGTAGAAACAAATGTAAGCGAAACCGACCAAATTGTAATTATCGTTTTACGCAGTGCGCACTTAGAGCGCCGTTCGTTAACAGTTGGCGAGTGCTTTGAAGAAGACAATGGCAGAGTACGCTTCGTAATTTTGAAGCTATATTTCTTGAATGCCACGATGAATGCGCGCTATGAAGCTGGACGTACCCCCAGAAGGCGCTCTATCTGCTTGTTTCGCAAGCTTCTCGTGTAGTCTGGCATTTCTGCCGCGCACGCTACATTCCTTTCAAAATACTGCCGTCCAAACGACACTGAGAAGATTAAGCATAATCCTCACGCAGCACAGTAAACAAACTGTACATTATAGCACACGACAAACACCACAAACGCCATGATTACGCACACAGACAGCACTGGCTGCCGCCGGGGCTGTCGTCTGCGGCGCCGTCTGCTACAGTGCGTGGTTATATTTCGTGCTCTATGGAAATATTGAAGGTAATGGTTCATTATTACGATGAGTAGCCCAATCTTTCTTTTAAAGTTCTTCCATCGCTCGCATCGAGCAGTAAGGACTGCCACAGAAAAGCAATGGGGAACGTTTTGACGATAGAAAAAACGTCAGTAGCCAAAAAATGCAAACCTGCCGAGCGGAGATCTGCACGTATATTGATTGCTAATGTGCAGTCTTCGATTACATGCAAAATTTTGCGCATAAACTCTTTGGCGTGGAAGAATTCTTTTATCCCGCATTGCTGGGTATGTTAAAGATAAAATTAATTCTGTGAATGTTGTAGCAACCAGGAAGACTGCGTTAAGAGAGCATATGTAGCTTCTGGCGCTGCCTGCTATCTCATTCTGGCCGAATATCGAACTAAACACTAGCGCTTGGCGCAACTTTATATGAGAATTTCATTCTAAGATGCTCAAGGACGCTTAAATTTTTATTTGCTGAAGGCTTGACTTGAGAATCCTTGCCGAAGTGCTGCCACCTTCTTGTTCTCGTATAGGTCGAAGCGTGAACTTCGGGTAATACCAGATGGTTTATCCTGCATGTTTCTTGTTCTCTTTCCGCATAATACTTCGGTTTATTTTGCATTATTATTTATTTATATAAACCTCATATTTGCGAGTAAACTGCTTGTGTAGCTGGAAGATTTCGTAAATTGATATTTACCAATTATTTACCAAAATGCGATATAGGACTATCGCTCTCTCCTTATTTTTTGCCGGCCCCTATATTCAGAATAATATATAAAACGCAATCTAGAATATCTATCGGAGAAGAGGGATTTAAAATTCTGGGTGAATTTCCTTAAATGAGTTTTTTTTTTAGTTACAATGAAACTGTGAATCGTGAAGGTCACATTTGAATCTGGGTCTGACGTCCTGAAGTGGCAGAACATGAGCTAGTCTGGAGACTGCTGAAAAAATATATATGATGCATTGTTGCATGCCGAGTACTTTTTGCCCCACTATTCATCTTCGCAGTTCTTGTATCGTTCACTGCACGCCCGTGCACCAAAGTTTAGCGCCTAACATAGAGTGTGGAAAATAAGTATTCACCAGTTATCATCAACATTGTCTTTAAAGACGCTGACCGGAGGGGTGATTGTTTAGTCCTATGAGAATGAGTAGTACAAACAGATTATGTAGCGCCATCAGAATACGCACTTACTCCGGTAGTCCCGCGAACTTCACGACTTTTAGAATGGGTAGCGTCTAGTACCAATACCATACCAAGAAAAGAGCGGAATAGTTCGGACCAGTACCCCTAGGAACGCAAAATGTATGCACCACGCGCGTTTGCTATAGAGCTGTATACGTCCACAACCGCCTAGTTGGAAGCAACAACACGCGCGTCGAGCCAATCGGCCCATAGCGTTAATACACAGACTCCAATGGAAAGCTGTGGATTCAGCCCATGCATTGGACTACGTTTGCGCTTAATGGGACTTAATGCAGCGCTGATGCGTTGTATGTTCCAGGGCAACGCATATTTGCGGCGATGATCTGACAGTCCGTGGTTGTCACCTAAAAAAACGCTTGCGAAACCAGAAGAGAAAGTGTGAAGTTTTAACCTTGGGACTTAGCCACAACGTAAAAACTACGGAAGCGTCGTGTTGGTAACATTTCCTGATGATACACAGGTCCCTTCCCGCGCGCGCATTTTAAGATAAGAATTATAGAATGTTCTCTGCGCTAACAAACTTTCGAACGGCCATAAAGAAAATGATGAGATGTATCAAAATTTCGAAGTTCCCGTCATGATACGAAGCCTTCGGCGCCACGCAACGCGGTGATGCAGCCTTGCAAAATATAGGAGCGTTTGTGCACATTTTCTTGATTCGGCACATTTGCCACAGATTCGTTTCTGAGAATCTTGGATCGCATTAGCTGTAGGAGCAAGGGATCACAGCGACGGCTGAGATCGTGCTCAGAGCGCTAGGCACGAAGCAATAGCCACAGCGGGTGATTATGCCACCGAAGTTTTATTGCGGGCTCCTGAAAAGTCTTCAGAATGGCTCCTCTGGTATTAATGCCTATCGAATTGGTCAAAAATGTCTAATAATGCCCTTTCTTCTGCCCTTTTTCATTCACTAGCTTTTCTGTCTATTAAGGCTATCTGTCAAGGCAAAGCGAGTCCGCCGCAGTGCGCCGCGTCACTGAAGGTGTAAGTAAATTAGCGCGACGCCGGTGTTTAATAAAGTCTAATGACAACGCAACGGCCAAAGGGACGGGACGTGAGAATCCCACAGACCTACGCGGCAGCTGTCCGCGTAGGGGCGACTGGTGAACGAGCCATCCACGCTTCTTCCGTGTTGAAGGGGGTGATCTGGCATACATTGATATCACAGGAGGCGTTGGTCTCGACCTAACGAAGACTGCGTGAGTGCTTTGAGGCTAGGCAAATAGATCAGCTGTGTTGCGAAATTAATATTCACGACAATGAGGCGGCTATAATGAGGTCGCACGAAGTGTGGTCGCAATAATGTGCATTTTCCCTTCACTGCAGGAAGAAAAAAAGTATTTTTTTTCCTGACGCATGTCTTCGCAGCGATATTGCAAAACATATCCATACTATGAAGCTCCAGAGCAGCTGGCTCTTCAGGATGTCAATTACGCAATAGGGCTGTTCTTTAAAAATTGCTAAACGAGTCGCATCGCAGGTTAAGTACAACACTGCCTTGCTGCTACACCAAAGGGAGTGAGTCTAAAAATGAGATCGCTGTGTAGACAAGTCCACTGCAGCTCCCAAGGTCCAAAAACTGGGTAGCACCGCTTACTACGCATCTTTCTCGGTGCCACTGGCACTAATTCAGTCCGTCTCTGCTTCTCTCGAGTTGTGCAGGCGTAGATATTGTATCAAAAGTTTAGCAGCGTTCAAACGAGGCACATACCATCTCCACAGCAGAATTTCGGTGCAAAACTATTACTTCGATCCACCAGCGTCGGAAGAATCACCTTGAAGCTTGTGCGCAAAAGCTTTTCTCGTTTACTTACCACAAGGGCGGTAAACAATATAGCAAATGGTGTCAGAAATTTCATGCAGTCTCCTGATTGGACCGCAGAGCTGGGTTCTTACTGCGGCTTTGCTTTAGCGATCTCATTGTGCTAAGCTGAAGGCAAATGAGTTGACGAGTTTTTGAATGATTCCATTTTCCACATTGTTAGCAGAAATTGGAATCAAGCGTGGCAAGCTAAGACGCTCTGGAGAACGCGGATATTGGAACAGCGAACGCTTTAGATGTAAGTGGCACATGAAAACAGGTTAGCTGGTTTAAGAATTTGAGAGAGAATGCTAAAATTGGCTAAGCGTTTATAACGTGGGAATTTTAATAAATTTGCACAGCCCCTCAAGAAGAGTCCGCTTTACTATATCGTGACGGATACTGCGCCTAAATATCCAATGAAGAGATAATTAAGAAATAACGCTGAAGTTCTTACAGGAACCTGGAATAATTCCCGCTTTGCGCGACTGGCACTGTAGGTCAGGAAGAAAGGCGACAGAATAAAGTAAATCATTGCAGAAAGCATTGTTTGGCTTTGCCCGCTCAGAAGTTGTGGTAGTCATCTACAACTGTGCCTTTTAAATGGTTGCTCATCATTTTAACGAAGAAGTTTTCTTCCACTAGTATACGTCACTTTTAAGAACTTAAATTATTCCTTTTTTTCTGCTCAAATTTTCACACATTTCTTTGACAACTAATGGAAAACTGAAGAGCATGTCATATTGCTCGTCTGGGTTAGGGATATTGTGTTAGGTAAAATAATAAAGTGATTCTGTAGTTCACTGAAAGAGTCTTCAGCCAAACCTGAAATATGTGACGCCTGGAAGGGTAAATTCGCTCAATAAAGATTTAATTAGAATGCAAATCACAACAGTCCAATCTACAGTCGTCCCTAAAGCTATCTTGTCCCTTTTTCATAACGTGCAGATTAAGGACATTTATATTCCCAAAGCCGAAACAAAAATTTACAACCTTTATTAGAGAAAAAAAAACTGAAATAGAGTGACCATCGAAGTACCTACCGCTAGTTTCTCTGAGTGCCAGAAGAAAAATATTAAGATACCAGCGAGAAAAAAAATAACAATAAAACACTTAATTTCGCACTGCGCTCTTAAGGGAAGCATGCAAGACTCGGCATAGAGCTAGTATGCGGTGGCGTTAGACAAGCGAAGAATTCCTGGAAACTGTCCACGACTACTTTCCATCGTCCGGCACTGCCACTTTATTAATATGCAAATTCCAGCTTACAGCTTTAAAATGCTGTGGGAAAGAACAAAACAAAGTACGCAAAATGTGGGGCGGAGGAAACGCGGAGGAGGATACGACTCATTGAGCGGTATGACGAGTCTGGACTGCGCTCTCAATACCGCGACACAATTTAGGCGCTCCGCGTTGAGTGGTGTGCGGAGCAGTGCTCACGTGAACTTGAATCGACGAAGACGAATGTCGTGGTTTAAATGCAGTACAGAAGCAGATTAGAAATGACGTGGTTGATGTGCATTGGTTTCAAAAAGAGGATAGGCAAAAAGAAGTTATAGCTGAAGATCCAGGGAGACCTCAGATAAAACGGCCGTCCGAAATAAAGCCATCATTGAAAATAAGAACCAGTGACTTCATACAGTCAGCGAATTAAAGTTAATGTGATCTGGTGAAACGAAATAAGAACCAAATTAAAGGGGTTCAAACATTAATGAAACAAAGCTTCCGTGTGCCTTTCGAGCACTTATTTTAAGGATAAAGCAAAAATAATTTGAACAGAACGGAAATGTCATTGGTATTCAATTGCACTTTCGATTATCTCTCTTTTGACTTTTAATTCTTTCTCTTTATTTTTCCTTCTTTCCATTTTCCTCTCTTCTTTATTTCTTTTCTTTCCCTCCTATTTCTTTATTTTTCGATTTCTCTCTTTGTTCCTTCCCGTCGTTTTCTTTTTTCTTTCTTATTTCTCTTGCGCTGCTGCCTGAGTGCATTACCCGTTTTTTTTTCGTTTTTTTCAAATGTGGCGCTTCGCATGCTTAGTTGAAAAACTGCATGGAAAAGTTTCCGGAAGAAAAATACATATACGGTTATCAATTCGCTAAAATCTACATAATAAGCTCCCCTGAAGTTCACATAATCAGCGACTAGAGGGTAACCATGACCGCACAACCTGAAATTATTTGATTTGATTTAAGCACTTTAAAAGACCTCGGTAAATAATGGACACCGCTGCAAAAACTCAAAAGGATTTTTGTAAAGTTGGAGGTTTTATTGCAGTTTCTTTGCCTTTTTATCGTGACCTTTAGGACTATATCCCTAAGAACGTCTACTTTCCCGTAAGCATTTGCGGTTTCGCACTGTGCACTGATTTCGACACGTGGAAGCGTTTTTCTTTGTTAGCGAATGCACCTTTTTTGGCGAAGAAGAAAATCGAAGAAAAATTAACTCTTTCATACCGCAGGTCTGAAGTGCCCGAGTCTTTAAGAAAACATCTAGGAAAACAAAACCTGCTTCGTATGAGATGTTCATCTTGCAGGCTTTTACGGGAACTGTAATGGACGTCTTGCAGCTTTCGTCGGCAGGCGGACCAACAGTTCCACAAGCTCAATTCGCGGCTGGTCAGGCGCGACTATAAAGGTGCCCACGTTATTTGAAGAGTGGTAAGCCAATTGTTACGGGACACTCAGCGCACTGAACCACTCAACGGCATCTGCCAAGGAGCACTTACGCGGAAAGGCTGGCAGATGCCGCAAAACTGGCAACACTGGCCGTAATAGCGTACATTGTTCCAGCGGATAGATTTACCCCAACCTTCATGCGCTGGAGCCCCGTCAAGTATCGTCAGGATCTAGACCAACACTCCCGATAAGAAACAAGCCAAACATGAAGGAAATCCTGAAGCGAAACACTGATCTGGCAAACCATGTATTTCTTCCAGTCCCCGCCAATATCCAAGGCAAGGCAGGTGTTGTCCCGCTTAGGAAGCATGAATAGAGTGGAGAGCACTACCCTCATATTATCTTGTGGTAATCTCCCCTGCATGGTTGTTTATCCACCCTCTCTTGCCTCCGCTGTTTACATTGCACCCAGGCCTACTTCCTTTGATAAATCTCTGCCAGAATCCGGCACATTTTGTTGCCGAACTGGATCAGTGCACCGCCCCGACTTTCGGTTTCATACATGCAGCTTTGGCTGCAGACAAGCAAAAGCTATCTTTGCGTCATAAGACCGGACTCGGTAGTTCATTTAGGACGTTTTCTTTCTCTCTTCCTCTCATGCGCGAATGTCAGTGAACCAAGAGGCCATGTTATTGCGTAATTTTTGAAGCAGAAGACATATTCCTGACTCCGACTAAATATAAGCACACGTCATACGCATCGTATACATCATCGCCAAACTCCACCGAAGTAAAGCTTCCCCAGCTTGAAACAGAAAACAGCAGTCAGTATAACGAGACGTAGCTTATTGAAGTTCTTGCGTGAAACGTTTCACTTATACATCTGCGCGAGTTGAACATGAAACAGCAGACAACTTGAAAGACATGAGATCGCGAGTGGTATAGGAAGTTGGAGTTGTAGAACTTGAAGTGTCATACAGCGAGAAGAAGCGGCACTTGACCGCAACTACATGCTCAATTACCGCAGAGGCAACTCGCTTTTGAGCAGACTGGTCGAGGGTCGCTGCTACACGCTGCATACTATTGTACTAGATGTATTCCATGGCGGCACAGCCTGTTTGCACACTGAATTTGTTAGCGCGAAAGAAATGCAAAGAGCCTCGCAGGTTAACAACCCCAAGCAGCGACAGCTCGCTACCAATGAATAACGGCAATCAGTGACCCAGTGCACTCGCCTGGCTGATCCATTACAGCTGGCGTCGTTTCCCAAGCGTGAGTTGCGACATGCTTGGTGGCAGCTCTGAGCCCCATCCTTCACAGCTGTCTCCTGCCGTCCAGATAAATCTCTGGGTCAGGATGACCGGGAAATGACACGCATGATGTATGCGACTCTTCGAAGCAGAACTAATGGTGCGGTGACTTGCCTATGGTGAACAGAAGAGATAAACAGAGGCCTTGATGGATTCTTTTGGCATTCTTCTACTTGCTGTGCCAGGCTGTGGGAGAATGTTCGTGTTCTGTCTCTATTTCTTTTGTTCGACTTCCAAAAGTGTAACGCACACGGCATTGTAAAATCTCACTATTCGCAGGAACAGTGCCGATCAATGCCACCTTTACATACTGCACCTCTAGAAGGTGCTGAACCCTCCGTTTCACGCAATGATTTTTGAAAATTTGGACACACTTCTCATGTCATTATTCACATCCGCTCAGCCATGCGGTAGAGCTCCTGTCGGACCACTCGAATTTGATCTAGCACGAGACACTGTCGCCTTCTAAATGTTTAGTTCCCACTGCATGCACGCTGCTTCTAGCCTTCTGTGCTTTGTGTGAAACATGATATCGAGTTACACACGCAATCATTTAAGGTGTAATGGCGATGATAAAATATTTTGTGGGCTGCTTTTTTTCTCAATACAGGAAAACTATCTGCGCCTTAAGAGCAGCCCACATTAGTTGGGAGCAGACATTGCCACATTCTGACCCTGTGATATAAAAGTAAGAAATAAAGCGATATTTGCCCAATTATTACCCTGGCTTCCTGCAGAGTTACAAAAAGGCACTTACACAGCCTCGAGGTATAATTGATAGAGCACTCTTTGTTCCGGCTCTTTTTTGCAACGCTCGGCTGGCTCTGGAATCACACAAAAGAAGCAACCTTTTTGTGCGTCTTGGCTTCTTTCCAAGACTGCCACAAGTTACGGCCGCTTTCCATGCCACTATCGTTGCGCAGCTCCTAGTCTACCTCCGTTCTTTCGTGCCCTTTCGGCAGCCTCGCATTAACGAACCTAAATGTTGCTTTTTCCTGAGCTCCTTGTAGAGCAACTGGCAACTGCCCTCACAATCAGGAACGCCTGTCTGCGTGATTTGATTCACTTACCTTGCTTTTTAACCTTTCGTATCTCCGTATTTCTGTTTTTAATGAACGGATCAGACAAAAAAAAAAGAAACGCTGTTCTTGCTAGGCATGCGGTCTAATGCTTCATCGGATATGCATGTGTCAGCAGGTTCCCTCAGTGGAAGTCCAACCAAACGACATGGAAGTTCGTCGATATTGCAGTCATAATTGGTCAGCGTGGCGTCGCTCGATCCTAATGCATCTATTTTCTGGAAATGCCCTAAGCTCTGCTGGCCATCTGCGTTTTGCCGTTGGATTTGTGATCGGGGTCGCGAAAGAATATTATTTTGTTCCTCTTATGTTCCCATCGGACGCCGTTTATGCGGACTAGCTAGCTGAAACCATGTTCTGTTTTATTGTTGTTGTGGTTGTTGTTGTCCGCACAAAACAAGGCGCCATTCTTTGAATCAGGCTAAATATTTGGTCGGGGTTCTTACCTGAACAACATTCTTAAGGCAGGTTGCGACCGTAATGCGGACTACGATTTGTGTTTTACCTTGTAACTTTCTAGGTAGCCTTTAGGTACTGTCTGTTATAATTTATTCGATGAAAGATACCATGTGCGCGGCCTACCTGTTATAACTGCGAAGCGTGAATTGGCGGAAGTTACAAACATTTCATTTTGCCGGAAGCGTCTACTACAGGTTTGCTGAGAGGGCGAATCGCTATTTTCTTCGCCAACGCCTTCCTCGATATAAGCCTATGACATGGTAATGATGGCCTCCAAGCGTTCGGCGGGTGATCTTGCAAGGGGTGGAATTAGGTCTGCACTATCATTGACCACTCAGTGTGCAAAGAACATGAAATGTGCAAAGCCGAGGCTGCGCTCTGCCATTTTCTGCGCTGGTCAAAGCGCATGGCTTGGCGCGAGGCGGTTTCGAAAATTTTAACAGTTTTCAAGGGGGACAGCGCGCCACACTCCAGTTAAATAGAGGTGATAGTCACTCACTTGAATCAAGAAAGATAAACAAAATAATGCAACATGCTATCGACCCATTGACACCTGCTAGCGGGAATGGCCGACGAAAATAGAGGCTTCGTGCGGAGCAGAAAACCGACTTTGAAGTTTGCTGCCACATGCTGCCACGTGAACCGTTGTGCTCACACTTTCATTGCTGCCAGGAGCGGCGCACCCAGCAGGACACGCTTGGGCTCGACCACCTCGCTAAGTCTGGCAACGAAGCGGTACGAGAACCTCTGTAAGAGCGTAGCATATTCAAGGAACGCAAAAACAGCTTGCAGTAAGTAGAAGAGGCTTATGAACAGGGAAGTGTAGAAAGAGAACGAAACTACCTTGACGATTCTTGGGATCGTGCTCAGGAGGGAATAGACAAACTGTTAGAACGCAGGATTATAGTGAAAAACACCATTGTGGTACTTTGAGTGGTAGCCGCAGGCAATCAGATCGGCGATCAATGGAAACCGCTGCGTATCATGATAAGATGAATGTGGTATTCCCACGGTTATTTGTGCGTAAAATGTTCGGCTTTGCAATCAATGTCTAGGGCAAAGCTTACCGACAGGCGTAGTCTGAATCACCGTCGCACCTGCATATCTCACCGTGCTACACTCAGCGCTTATCTAAGAATAATGACTAATATCTGGTTACAAGTTTGAGAATTTCAGCAGCGATACGTATAGCTTTTGCTTGATCTAGATCATGCGGTAGCGGAAAAACGCTCGCATTACTCTTTGATGCTTAAGCGTCTCTCTTTCTCTTTTTTGTTACAAGGATTTAACGTACACAGGCAGTCATTAGACAAACGACATGTAAGCCCACGCTGTGGCGATCTATAAACAAAGAAATCATCAGAAGTTCATTCCATGTCTATATCAGTTGGCTCGCTCCTTCTGTTTTTCTTGGAGCGAGTACTCACAAGACCGCGCTTTCTACCGACAAATCTAAACTTCTCTCCTAATGGTAGCTCTCTTGATTGAAGCTTCTGCTACATCGTCACAGTGAAAACTTAGGAGCCCCGTCGCGACTGCTCCAGCGGAGAAATATATCCTAATTTAGAAGCTTTTGTCCGTTTGGTACAGAGGCAGGCTCTAAATGCTTCTTCCGGAAATTGGAAGTAGGGCGACGGTGACACGCACTGGAAAGTTATGTTCTCCATCTTCTAGTCTATTTCACTTGTGTCTTCCTGGTTTCATTCGTTTGAATAATGTGAGTGCCTGGTCTTCTAAAGTACTTTCTCGGCCACTTGTCATGCCGATAGAATCAGCCTTTAAAAGGTGCCAACCGCGCAGGACTTTAATGTAACAGCTAAGTAAAAAACAAAGTTACACGCATCGGAAAGAAATTGTACGTTGGCTTGAATCCCTGTTTCGGGCGTATACTTAATCAAAAATGCCGCCTGAGACCAGAAAAAGCCAATAAAACGGCAGCAATGAAGAGTGTGGTTAAAATTTCGGCTATTTAAATCAGACTGATTCTAACTGTCCAACCAAGTGCAGTAAAACTAAAATTTATGCAGTCAACGTTGATTCGGGTATAAATGTGTGTACCAAGGATCTACCGGAGTAACACAGTGGCTGTAGTATTCATACGCTATACGCCGCCACAAATCAATTTCGTTTAGAGAATTCTTAGGCGGCCGTAATTTTAGGTCAGTTATAACCAAGACAATGCAGAAATGCATTTAACCAGTTGAGACTCTTAGACACATCAAGCACGCACACCAAGCAACTACTATAAATAAGCCACTACCCACGACCGCTTCCGAGAAAGTGCACTGACGATTGAACTTGCGCCCATCTTCATGCGACATTCTGTACATCTTGGAAATATTCTTGGAAGTCGGGAAATTCCGCCAACTCAAGCGATGTTCAAAGACTTGTGAAATTGCTTCTGCGGGCTGCCAATTTGGCTCTTCAGCTGTTTTTTAACGACCAGCTCTCGCCTTCGTTCTGTCTGTCATTACATTGATGAACTCTGAGAAATTCCGTGCCACTTCGGTATTTGGTGGCCCACTTTAAAGCGTCATTTGGGGTTCCTGCGTTCAAATTCACCCATGCCACTGCGTCTCATCAAAGATTGTATTATATTTTCTTTATTCAGCTTATGAGGAAATTCTATAAAAAAGCAGTTTAGATATTAAGTAACGCTGAATGAGCGCTCACGACCGCAGCTTTAAGTTCTCGTGGTGGCAACTTTGTCGCTGTTTACCTTACACTTCGTATTCGTTGGTAGAACAAATCGAATATATATAAAACAGAAGAAATGACATAGCAGTACTTTTAAGTCGGTCGAGCTGCTATTGGCTTTTTAAGGCAAGGTGCGCAAGATGATGTTCTATGTATTTTTTACCTGTATTTCTTGTTTTCTAGCGCTTCGTCGCAATGTTAGAAATGCGAAATGTGCCGTAAAAGTAAGATGGTCGCGGATTTGTAAACGAAATAAGAATAAATGTGTTGAAACAACAAGAGTGTGCGGCAAGGTTTTTAATGATTAGACAAGTCTATCTCGTCACTTTTTAGAAGTCATAAAAGAATGCCATCACTCCTTTTTTAGCGTTGAGACGTAGTGTGTTGAGGGTTAATTAATCAGATTTCCTTAGTTGTCACGCCAAAAACCCATCTAGATCAGCAGTCGCTTGCATATCCGACTAATCAGGCTGTGTGAATCACCAGCTCAAACTGTCTCCGGTGCACTCGGGTCACTTATTTTTTTTAGAGCGCAGCTCTTAGGCACCCGTTCCTGACTTCCGCGTCCTAGTAAGCGTTGGCGTAGTTGGTGGCGTTGGCGTTGTCGGCGTAACCGGTTGTCGAAGTCCCAGAGCGAAACGCCACTTGGAAGGTGGCTTCTACGGGCGGATCTCGGAGGGTGGCCAGAAGCGTAACACTACACCTACAACTACGCGTCGGCGTATTCTGCGTGACACGCCACCCGACAGGTGGCAGGTGGCAGGTAGTAACAGAGAGAAATGCCACCTACCACAGCGAAAGCGGAGGAATTGGGCAGACAGAAGGTGGCCGCCTCGGGAAGATCCCGAAAGATGGCAAAACTAAAATACGCGAAAAGCTGGGCTCAAACTTCGCGTTACCGAATATCGCATCCGTGCGCTAATTATTTTTACTTTGACAACTTCGCTGGGTTTCTTCAGCTCTTAAAAAATAACTTGTATAGAGTCCTCGCCCTTAAATACACCACACCACGCAAAATTTCATCTTTTAAACATGTGTCGTCTGCGGATTATAGGCTGCAAAATACGGTGCTTGTACGATGCAGTGCGGGTCTACATTATATACAGTGTGCTTAGTGGTAGTAAACGAATCTTAGCCGATCGCCCGGGTGACCAGTCGACTCTACCCATATGCAGCATAGAGCACATTAAATAAAAGAGCAATTCCGACAGTACTGGTGAGATGTAGCGTATTTTTGTGCTGACTCGTTGATGTCAAGCTTGATTACTGTCCAATGCTACGGCAAAATATTTTCTTCAGCGTGTTTCAGCGGTCTAAAAATAACAGGAAATTGGTGGTGATGTTCAAGATGCGCGTTTTTCATGTATATTACATGTATCAAGTTTGTGCCGCCATTTTGTTGATTTATTGGTGGCCAGATAACAATAAATTGCCCACTTTTCTAGAACACTGCGTTGCCTGCAAGTGTGAACTATGCTTGCATCAAACTGAAATATATAAAACGCAAGAATACATGTTGTTAGGGATCACGAAAGCTTCTATGATGAAGAAAAGGAAAGTGGTTTTGTTAACTATACATCAATATTTATATCGAAAACCAAAGTACCCTTTTTGGACTCTCGACTTTGAATTGATATAAGAAACACGTCGGTATCATTTCTTTCAATGATCGGTGAGCACGAACGTAATTCTCCTCCCAACGCACATACTTTATAGTGGTTAAAGTTTAATGAGTGTAAAGTTGCAGACTAGCGTAGAAAGAGAAAATGTCTTAGCCTTCATTTATTGTTGGATGTCACGTTGCGCTACCCATCAGACAATCCCTGCACCACAAATGATACAGCTAAAAGCCAGCACCAGTGTGATTCATCTCCAAGCGCCTCATCTATACTATCCACTTGCGCAGCAGCTTAACGCATAATAAGCATGATTTATTCCAAAGAGAAGCCGTAGTTAGGTTCTCGCAAAACTTGTAAGTAACGTATGCTCATTTCTGCGCTTTATTCGGCTCTCTAAGAATGCCGCCGCTGGCTACTCCAGTAGAAGATACCGCGTTCATATTCGTTTTTCTTAAGAACAGGTTGCAATCCCTGCAAGTATTTGCAGGGAATTGGAAGCCAAAGCCAGCGAAGGTTGCTGCGTAGAGAACACCCTCTTCATTTGCGTGGTACAGCGGCGGAGCATGCGCAGCATGCGACACTTTCATCTGAGTAAGAAGGAAAAGGAAAGTTCTGGAGTTCAAAAATGTTGTTCCTAGGATCACAAGATGAACGCAGCATGGTGGACGATTCATCAAAGCGTGGTGTTACTGTACCGTCCCAAGCTAGAGAACAACGTAGTGTAAAAACGGCAAAGCTAGCGGAAAGCCTTACAGCGCTCTAACGCGCTGATGGGAAAGAGGTCATTTGTATTTGCAGTAACAAACAGTAGCTTAATGAGTTTCGCTTTTTGGCCTGCAACAATACTGATTCTGGGAGTCATGCAACTATGCGACCAGTGCTTTTAGCTGCAGCCTAATGAAGAAATATTGATACCAGCTTTGCAAATTATGATTGCGAACAAGGAGATGTCTGACACAATTAGCGACCTTTCAGAAGTGATAGTGAAAATTTTTTATAAAAGCTGAACCTTCAAAAACCACAGCCCGTAGACGCAAGAGAGGCGGGGTTCACTATTGGTGTTGAAATTTAATTGACACCACTCAGCTCATCATAGATGAAAATGCATGAGAAATTTTGCACTGAATGTAACTGACACAGCACTAACGATTATCATATTTAGCATAACACCTTCTGTTAAGTGGGGTGATATTGGGGTATTTTACCCGCGTAGTTGTAAGAGGTTTTCAGTAAGCCTTTGCGAAAAGAACAGCACGCAACCTCTTCCATTATCTAGACTGAGCTGACCGGAAGGAATTCAGCTAACCCTAATTTCTGGATAACTGAACTGCCTTAGTATTTTGCTGGCATGCCCTTGTGAACCGCAAGTTAGTTACTTGGTTGGACCAGTGTGGTACTTGAACAACCGGCGCGGCTGGCAACCCCAGCTAAGGTTCGTTTGATAATACGTATTAGCCGTGGTTATGGCTTCGCATGAAATTTTAGGCATGGATTCTATAGCTGAAGAAAGACTGATAATTGTTCACCTTCTCCGATAAACCTCTTAAACAAAGGAGTGTCTGTTGTCCATCCTCCGCAGATCTTAGGACCAACACATAAGCTTCGTCTCTGCTATCATGAAAGCTGTTTAGCGAACGCCTAATTCTCTCCAATGAAGCGGGCGCATAAACTTTCCTGCAGCTTTGACGAATATTTAAAGCAGTCGCCAGGCATGATTCCATTCTGCTTCGGAGAAGAGGCTGGCGGAACTCTCTGCAGCAAGAAGAAGGCCATTTTTTTTTCTGGGACAATCTCATACCAGAAGGTGTCCATGAGTCTCTGCGTGCGTTGCTCATCTCCAGCAAAAAGGATGTGGCCGCTGGGTGAGGCTAGGCTAGGAATATAAGCTGTCGCACGAACCGCCGAACCACGGGAAGCTTGATGACTTTATCCTGAGACGAAGGTTAAGGCCAAGCGACAGCTTTTTGGTTTACGTTATAAGACGGGAATCAAAACCCCGGAGCGCTGCATCCAGAGGTACTCCGTCAAGGTGAAAAACAAGGCAATAACAAAGTAGCCGCAGAACTGTCTCTTTGCACCTGCAATCCTACCAGAGTGTACCCTCATGGGCTCAACTATACGAACGACGGAGGTGTCGCCTCTAAGAATACAACTCATTTGCTATAGAACCCCCTTGAGTATTTTGCTTTGAACATACCAGATTGAAGTTCTTTTCCAGCCGCATCAAAATATATCGAGAACACAAAATACCGCTTTTGCACAGCCGTAGCTCTTCGATGCCACTGTCACCCCACCGCAGCTGACAGGGTGAGAGAGAGTAGCCGCAACCCAAATCGACGCATTAAGTACTTTATTCAGGCACTTATAAATTTCGAAAGAACTTTAAAACCACAACAAAAAGAAGAGACTAAATCAGACCCAGATCTCTCTTCTCTTCCTCCCTTCTCCTCATGTCAGAGCTGCCCTGCCATAAGTTTCAAATCTCGCCGCCGCCGCCGCCGAGTCTGACAAAGATGCTTACTCGAGAAAGAATTCGCTTTTTCAGGTCGGTCACGGTAGATGTGATATCTTGTGTGTCATATGCGCTGTGATTTGTGACGCTGCTGTTCCGCATGCTTTGCTGGCCTTGCTGGTAATATGTTATTTCTAGTATATCTCAGCTGATAGTCCAGTAGTTGTGGCGTGAACACTCCTTCTCTCGTCCCTTGTCTTTTGTGACTGGTTGCTTTCAAGTTGCTGACAAAGTGAAGGGAAGGAAAAGGAAACCTTTGCAGCAAGGCGACGCTTCACTTCTCGCCAGAGCAGCTGCGAGGGCAGCCGTGCGTGGTGCCCGGCGGCGCATTCGTCGCTACACGGTAATTATGAACCTCCGCTCCATTTCACTTACACGCGAAGCAAGGGCCAGCATCCGTCTGGACCGAGGCTGTCGACACATCCCCTTACAAGCATCAAGGAGGAATGAAACCCTCTGCGCTCCCGGTATGGCCCACTCGTGCGTGGTCTTCTGCGGCCAGCGGACCTCGAAGATTTTAAAAATATTTTTTTCCGCGCCAGATGGCTAGGCGTTAATATTCAGGACGGTACTTTGTTCAGACGGCGCTTCCTGCGCAGTTTGAGTCGGTTGTCGTTGCCAAGTGGCGTATACACGTGTCAGTGAGTGTTTTGCAACCGCACGTAAGTTGTTGGCGGTTGATTGTTAGTTTGCAATGAAAAACAGCAAATTCCTAACCTATGTAAAGCACGTGATAGTATTTGCTAGTTATTTGTCAAGAAAGCCTACATAACTAGCTAATCGTATATTCTACTTCACGGGCAACCATATTTTCAGTGATCAGTTTGTTTTTTTTAATGTGAGAGTTCTGCAGACGTATGTTCCCTCTGGAAGGTCCTATTCTAGAGCCTGAAGAGCAAGCGATGACTGGGAATGCGAAGTGAGCGAGCGAAAGTAACTTTATCGGCCAGATGGAACGCTGCTAATTGCCGAACGCCGCTTCTGTGCTTCATAACCGCGAATGGCTATGTTCAACATGTGCAAAGCGCGCACATGTGTCTGGTAATCTGCTAATGAACGCCAAGGCGGACCCAGCTTGCTCGAGCTTTAAGACTCCCTTGAAAGTCACTGTGATTCAATTGAGTGGAGTAACGCTTACGCTCCCTGAGATATGACGGGTTCACAGTTGTTGTGCTTGCTTCTTGGAAAGAATGCTTCCCGTGGGGCGTTTTAGCATGAAAGCACTATTGCAGACAAACCAACCCCGAGCAAGAATCTTGGCTTGTTCACAGTCTTGTCCAACCCAGAGTAAAACCGTTGCCTTATCTTGTGATACCAACAAACTCGAGCTAACCTTAGTTACGCAGGTGAGCTCGGGTTAGCTCGGGTTAGCTGCAGCCAAAGAGAGGAATCTCGGGTAAGTTCGAAAGAGTATCGTGCCAGCTGCAGTCAATAGGAGGGCGTCACGTCACCTGCGTCAGGTAACCTTGTGGCGTTAGTCGCAAACATTTGAGCCGAGAGTGTATAGTTTAGCAGTGCTGTACGTAACTTTCGACGAGAGTTCTGAGTTACTATAAAAACATCGGCAATGCAACCCCAGCTAATTCGAAAGCCGGTATAATTAGGATGGCTGCCGCGGTCGCAGCGAACACCTATGTAAGCGTAAGGCTCCTGATGTGTGATGATGCGGTCGACGGTGGGCTCACACTGGCTCATTCTGACCGGTTCCCCAGTATTAGCCGATATCTTCTGCGCAGCCAACTGTCGTCCGAACATCCCTCATGAAGCTAAACGGCATATCTCCCGCAAAGCCGCTGACAGGGCCCCCGACGAGAGTTCAACGGCAGGCGTGACAACGGTAGGAAGGACCACGTCGCTATGCTGCAAATTAGCCCGTCTGCATATATTCGACTTAATAATAATAATTGGTTTTTAGGGAAAGGAAATGGCGCAGTATCTGTCTCATATATCTTTGGACACCTGAACCGCGCCGTAAGGGAAGGGATTCGACTTCCCGATTTCGCCGACCGGACACAGCGACTCCGGCTATCGGTCGTGCAACGACCAGCTCGACACAGCCGAGCCACCCATGCTCAGCACAGCGCTGTTTCGGACGGCGCGTCACTGGCGGTCTTTTTGTTTTTTTACTTTTGAAGGCCTTCCGCCGTTCTGGCGCAGTAAGTATGCGCTCTTTACGAGCTGCATAGAAATAGCCCGCTGAAGCTACAATTGAACAGTTTTGATTTAACGCTCCCAATAATGTGGGCTCAGTCGGCATTTCATGGAACGGTGTTAGGATTGTCGTTTCCATGCAGTTTTAATCGCAAAAGCAGACGACCATTTCCCAGTGTATTCCCAAACAAATGTACTACGATAGGGAGCTTTTCTTTGATGTTTTCTGAGATCAATCCAAAAATTCAATCTTCGTACGTTTCGGCCGGGCATTTCGGTCTTTTTAAGTGCAAGTTAATGCGGTTTTGATGTGTATAAATTTCACTACACATCATTTTCTTGTTTTATGAGGTCATTAGCAAAAGTTATAGCATGAAGTATACTTATACCTTTAACATTGTGAGCTAATACTTTTTCACCAATTTTTATTTATATGCTCGCAACCACATTTTCCACTGCTAATGAGATCAAAATTAATGATGCCGTGATATGATTGTGAGGAATCAGCGGTCATCCCCTGGGGCTCTTTATATTTCTAAAAAAATTTTATTACGAAAAATGCTTAAAACATTTCACGGCTTCATCCATGCTCCGCCTCGACTACCACATTTCGGGAATGAATGAGTTCTGCGTAGTATTTTGATGTCGTGTGTACATACATTCCTAGGGGTTGTTAGTAAACAAACCCTAATGCATCCATTTTGTGGCGCCTGCGTTTCTTGCCATGATCCAATCCGGCGACCAAATGATCAGCGTTAACTTCTAGCGAGACAGCCCGTCGATCAAGCGTCCTCCTCTGACGAGCAACCGACAGCGTCGTGAAAGCTATGCTGAACTCGATGCTGGAGACTACACTTTATGAGATGTTTCCCGCCCCTAGTGGACTGCTTGCGAAAGCGATACTTGCAAAGGCGATGACCCATAGTTGCTTCGTACTGGCGTTCTTGTCACAGAGCGAAATTCCTGCACAAGCATCTTTCAGTTCTGCTGAACGTTCCCACGGTTTTTTTTTTTGAAGTGGCCAAATTTCTTATTGTCGTGCTTCTTGTAGCCTCCATCCTAAGTTTGTGTCTCCTGGCTCCATTTTTCATTTATGTGCGTGGATTTTTGTGGGTTACGCCAACGCCCTCCTATGCTCAACGTAGAAAAGCATTTGTGCATGTGAAAATTGCTCTTAGGAGCATACATAGGAGCCTTTCAGTGAAAGCCGCACTTTTTAAATCGTTACACACGATCCTGTTTGTGTGCGAAAAGGCGTATTTTCGAAGCCCTCTGAGGAGTAAAATTCTTTCGTGTGCATGTCGCTTTCGCCCGTCCTTCTGCGAAGTCGACGGGCAAATATTCAGAGACATGGTGAGGCGAAGCTGCAGAGGTTTAACAGAATCCTGCACTAAATGTCTTGTGACAGACTAGAACGTCCAGCCAAGTCGTTGTGCTCACCGGCATTCCTTCAGATTTTTTTTTTCATGGTACAATTCACTGCATCGACCCAAGACCATGTTCCACATGAATCTGAGTGCTCGACATAATTGTCAAGTTTCCTTATTTTCTATTCCAGTGGGACGATCGTAAAAAAAAAGAAGACGCTGAAGAAGTCTCACACAGCAATGACGTCTGGCGCTAAAAGCGGAACTGTCTGCCACAGTGCACTGCCTTCAGACGACGCGCTTATTGCTATGGTTATTAATATTGTGATTTGCAGCTATTCACCCCACCCACGATCAAACAAAGGTGCGCAGATCCAGCGATGTTCTCGGCTCGCAAGATTCCCGTGTAAGGAATACGTCGCCACTCCCCTTCATCTGTTTCCAGGTTTTTTGGCGCACATTAGCCCCTCACCAGGTTTGTCTCCCTCGTCTTCCATATTTTCTCTCTTTGCATGGACAGAAAGGTGTACCAGCTCCTGAGCTTACCGCTTTTCTCAACACTACAGGCGCCGTTGAAGCGGCAACCAATTCGAGAGCGGGGAGAAAGCTTTCATCTATCACGATGGCAAGGCATTTTGATGCGAGGCTGCCACAACGCCAAAAACTGGAGCAGCGGTGAAGCGCGCTGCGCTTGACGTAGGGTTTCGCTAAAGGCGATTTGCTGGGCGCATTATCTTTCAGTGCATCGGCAGTTAGAATGCGCATCGTCATGTTCTTGCCTTATAACGGGAACAGCTCCGTATAACGCTGCTCTCGCCCATAGAGACATACATTAAGAGTTAAAGTTAGCTCGAAAGCTCGAAACACAAACCCACTACCTTGGCGCTTGAGTCTGATACGTGCAATATCTTTCTTCGAATTAACGCGCTATACTAGGAATTTGGACGAGAGAAAGCGTAGTACACAGGAGAAGTGCGCAGGAGTCGCCACAAAACTCCAAATCCCTAGTGAAGCGTGTAAATTCCATAAAAAATACAACCAACTCGCCCCCATTCCTGTCTTGCTTATGTGCAATATGCTTTTTCACATAGGGGATAGGTGGCGCCGTTTACACCCAACTGATCTTCCGCATCGCTGAAGTTATCCGAGCACATATACTATTTCCTACGTTGGCGACACCTTAAGCACGCCACCTCCGAGAGAATAAAGCTTTTTATTAATTAAACTGCAGGAACGCTTGTTCACAGGCGTCAGGATTTTTATTTATCAGAATGTTAGGCTACATGCGGTTTAAACCCATTAAATATAGACTGCTCTGCATCGTATTTGCCTAAGGAGCCAAATTTTAAAAGGCTAGCGGCTTTCACATGCTGCCAACATCACCAAGTAGAGAACTAGATTAGATACTCATACAGTAACCTAGAAGTTTATTACACCTTTTAATTCCTGAAGGAGGACCATAGTAAATGCTCATAAAATAATACGATATTTTGACGATGGAGAAATGAACTCGGAGTGATTTTTTTATGCCACTATACCGAATAAAGCATAACCAGCTCAATCTGTCACGGGCTGTCAACATGAAATGAATTGCGAATAACGGAACGTGTGGCCAAATGTCCGTTTTACGCTGTCGCCATCAGAGATAGGCGCGCTCATCCGGTTTGCGATAGTTTTGTTCCTGTTTTCTTTGACCTTTGTGTTCTCGCTTTGCAGCTGGAGCGCTACATTCGTAATTTCCACCGAACTTAACTTGCGCAGTGAGGTATCGCTGGCGGCCGCGACTGTGTAGTGGGTAGGTGAAGCGAGCGCTCGTAGCTCCCTGGCCTGCAGCGCTTTCATTTTGCCTCCATCATCAGCACGTTATCAGCGTCTGGTTGCGCGAAGAATAAAGGTCTACCGGTTGCGTGAATGAACAAAAGAACGAAAGGCTCTTTTCGTATCGCAATACTCAATACGACGACCATTGCAATGAAGCAATCTTACCTTATATATGGCAGGTCGTCATGCACATGTGGCAGGAAAGGCACACCTGGTGTTGTCGGTGCTCCAAATTCGCTGAGTCTGTTCCCAAGGAGTTGAAAAGGTTGACTCGTTAGACAACAACACGCCGCGCCAGTCCTCCGTAGTCCATGATACATGGTCTTGTGCAAACATCAGCGGTGCTTTTCCATTTGCTTCTGAGACCGCTGGCTTCTGCGACGATACATGACTTCTTAAAATAGCCTCGTGTAGAGGACTCTGTTGGCTGACGTGCTGACACACAATTGAAAAGTGCCCTTTACCTTCCGAGCTGTATTTTTGGCTATGTCTGCTGCAGCGGCCACAATAAGAAGGACCGAGTCATTGCTGGCAACCCACTGTCTGTACACACGGGGCAAGTTTCCGAGCTGCCCCTCAAGAAAGAATGCCTGGAAAATTCTGGTAATTGCAGACAGTAGACCTGTTGCTTTGCTATAGGGATCCTGCGCTGAAGTTTGCCGTGTCGATTGCAGCGCCGTAACACGCAGACTGGCAAGAAGAGCAAGGAGTTTTTGGTGCACTTTCAGTGCTTTTCCGCACCACCTTTGTGCCCTTACTGCAATGAGCTTCTGCGCTCTGTCGAAGCCACATGTACCGTGTGTCATCTAGCTGCGCTACGCCAAGAGAACCCATGCAATGAATGCTATCTGCCATACGCGGGCCTCTAATCGTTCCCAATGTGCTCTCGCATTTGCAGCGGCCCAAGCGGCTGACGGTAGCAGTTTTTAGTCGGAGAATGGAACACGACGGTGAAAAGAAATTATTCGCGCTCTCTTTCCGGACGGCACGCTGACGAGTAAATGTTCAATTCTAGGGCATTTAAGCTTTCCTGGAGGCGATAAAGCTGCGATCGCTACCAGAAAGAAGCGATTCAGAAACGACTGCAACCCGAGCGACGTTTTTCGCGGCTCGCATCGCAACCAGACGCTGATAACACGAAGATGATGGTAGCCAAATCAAAGCGCCGCTGCAGGCCAGGGAGCTAAAAGCGCTCACTTGACCCACGCGGGCCAGGGACTGTGCAGCCAGAGAAACTGCCCTGAGCTAGTTGAGATTGGTGAAAAGTGTGAACGAAGCGCTCCAGTGGCAAAGTGAGGCAATTAGCTTCAAAGGAAGCAAAACCGAAACTATCGCAAACAGGATGGGCGCTTCTATCTCTGATTACGGCAAACAGCCCAAGTAAACTGGACCTTTGGCCATCAGCTCTGACGTTCGCATTTCATTTGACACCTATAGTGCCGACTGAGGTTGCCGAACGCTGGAAAAGTTCCTGAAGGCCAATTCTAAGGTTATTTTTTTACTGCGTAAACAGTCAAGTTCCTAGTAGTATTTAAATACACACTTTTATATTAGGAGATGGTTATCGTAATAAAAGTGAGTGAGTGTACATGCGAAAATCGTCGTTTCTTAAATCAATTATACAGAAAAAAGGGCTGTCTGTTACAAACTGCTGGAAATGACGTATAAATGGAAAAACTTGGACCTATTCACCATCGTAGTTCTCGTGTTTCGGAGGCTGGCTGCTACACGTACACGCATTACACACGCGTTCATTTATCGTTGCGAACGTCAGCCGCATCGATTTGGTTCTCTTTGGCGGAGGGTCCACCAACGGCTTGTTTTGTTACGCGGATTCGGTTTTGTCCATCTGTCATTGACGGGGGATTACACTGTTAGTAAAGCTTTTTAGAAAACTCTCGTTTTCATGCCGGAATCGCTTCATTTCGATTAATTTGTATCGAATCAAGAAATTTTCCCCCCATAACACGCGTCAAAGAAAGCAGATCGCAATATTGCTGTTTCCTGTATTTTGGAAACGCATGCGGCATGCCAGTTCATGCGCGGCCTGCGCAGCATTTCGGCGTGGTTCTCGCGCTTGGAATTCCGAAACACTTTATGGCAGTACCTAATTAGAACTCCAAGACCGCATTTTAGCGTCCCGCCTTTCGCTTCTCTTCGCCCAAAATTCATGCACTGGCAAGGAGCGCCGTTTGAGGAAGCTATCGGTTTCCTTTATCTGCATCATGTCTGGTAAGTTGCCTAATTACGCCACACGCAGCCTGGTGCACACGTCAACTGCTGCGTAGATTTTTAAACGCTCGTAAAAAGGGTATTAGTCCTCTAAGTAGCTTTGAATCTTGTTTTGTATAGTTTTATGGTATACTGAGCACATTCAGAGGCATTCTAGATAGTGCAAAATGTTCCTTCATTTGGCTGTGAAATTAACAATTTCTTTCGGAGAAAGACTGAAAGCGCTAAGCAATGGCTCCTGTAACACCCTCACATTACTCCTCTGCGTAATGTGGCTCGCATTCTTCACAGCACGCTCAATACGCCACGTCAGCCAGTCTGAGGCTGGGACGAAGAAAACAATGGCTCATTTATTGCCAGTAGGGCCAGCCAGAATAGACTAACACAAGGCACCGGCTGTTGTTGTCCACGAGGCGGGAGCCCAACTCGGATGCCCGTCCGTGTCGTCGTCATCGGGGGTCGGTGCCCCCTGTGCTGCGGGAATCCAGTGCGGCTTCCAAAAATCTACTTTGAAGCTGGTAATCGCAGCCCTCTTTGTTTCTTTGTTCACCAAGTCCTGCCTGAAAAGGTAAGAACCTTTGCTCTTTTTAGTAGCTACTCTACGGTACGTGCAACTTTTAAACGATGCGTGATAATCTTCTTAAGTGATACAAGAGGGTAAATAGAGAAACTTACCAGAGTAGAATGCTGAAGATTATCAAAATAATTTTACTATACTGCAGTTATTTCTTGATTATAATTAGCTTTATCTTAATAAAATGCGTGTTATATGTGCCTCGCTGTGATAAGCGAATAATCGTGAGCCATGGGTGTAGCATTATTCAAGTGTAAGAAACCATTTTCAAAAAATACATCTCTTATTTAAATATATCGAAGAAAACCAAGACCGTTGTACATCCAAAGATTTTTGCTACTTCTCATGTCAATTTTGGGCTAGATACTATTTCTTATCGTTCTTTGTTTAGCCGGAGAGAGTGAAGAGGCAGGATAATGTGGACAGTTTATAATGTGCAGCAGGAAACATGCGTAGAATTAGACAATCCCCTACGGTTTGCTTAACACTCTCTGAAGCGATTATCACTTAATTTTGCAGCTCCTTCTCCTCCTTTCCCAAAGCTTCACTCTTTCAGTTTAATTTGCTCTAAGATACTGTAGCCACATATGTCTGCTTCGCAAATAAGAGACTTTAACGGGCTTTCAAATCCATGCGTGGGCGTCACATGTACGTAGCTTGCTGCACACATCCAGTAAACTTCATCGTCCTCATGAACAGCCATGCATAGATAACTGAATTTTAGCAATACATTGTTTACAAGCGCATGTATCGCATTCCGAGAATACGTTCCGAGTCATTACAGTGGCCGCTTGAATGCTCGCGGTAATCGCATAGGCCGGCTTCTTTTATGCAGTCAGTGCGCCGTGTGTACTCCCGAGCTGGCACCTGTTTCCTTCGCCCATGCTACTACTTCTGTTCACTTTTCTTCCTCGAGCATTACCTAATGGTTTCTTTATTTGTCTGCCGTTCATATATTTGCGCCTGTTAATAAAATCGCTTGTAATTTCTTTTTTATGCCTTTATTCGCCGCAGGCCAAATATGTAAAGGGGCTGAAGCTAAACTGAGCCCATAATTACCCTTGCCTGAATAACCCACGTCGCAAGTTCACGTCACCTAGTTGGACAACCTGCCTCCTAGGTTACTCTCTGGGCACCACCTGCCAGAGTCATGCTCCTCATTTTTCGTTCACAACGCCAACGCCGGTATGTCTAATTAACAGGCTCTTTAATGCAAATCTACTTTAAACTGCAAAACCGTTAATACTGCAGGAGACACTAAGCTTCGCCTTAAGGGCATGACAGGATAGCGTAATTGCCTAATTCCCATGTATGCAGAAGGTACTTCTCAACTTTACATTCATAGATCCCTGGGAGTCCTGATACATACCCATGCAGGCGCAGTGGTGCAGCGGTTAAGCGATGCGCCAACGCCCTGGTATAATGGCGGTGCTAGCCACTGGTGGGCCTTGTGCGACCCAGGTTGCTCTTCCCGAGCGACCAGTCATTAATTTAACTGCCACCTGCCACGGCGGGCAATTTTCTCATTATCCGGTGATCCGGTTGTGATGACGCCGCAATTTCACGTGACCTAAGTGGCCCACCCACCTCCTAGGTTGCTCTTTGGGGACCACCTGCCAGAACCATGCCCGTGAGTTTTCGCTCACAACGCCAACGTCGACAACACCGACAACGGATTTTCTGGTTAACGAGGACTGTAACGCTATCGCGCTATTAAGGTGTCCATTTCTACACTCCTACCATCTCATGCTCGGTGTGCACGATGCCATAAAATCAGGTAGGCTAAGGAGAGCAGGAAAGCAGGTATTAAATTACTGAAAAAGGTTAAAAGGTGCTAAAACGAAAAGTTTATTTCCCAGACTTCCTCGATGGCGATGCCGGGAAGGAAACTGGTCCTCGGCCCGGCACGACAGGACAACGCCATTATTCTTGGCCGTGGTTGTGAACAGGATCACGCTTGAACTGGTGCTCACGGCCTACTGAACCTGCGCGGATGAAGGAGAAGTGACGTTGAGCGGCCTGCAAACATACTGACCGCTTCAATTGCCCCCACAGAATCGATGAGGGACTTTAGCGAGCTTTGGACTTAGCAGGATGCGGAGCGTCTTGATGGGGCATGGGATTAGGGAATTAAGATATACAGATCAGCGGTTACATTAGAGCAAGTAGTCTTGGAAAGAGGATGCAATAGCGGTTAAATATTAGCGAATACTCCTCACGAAGTGCGCTTACCGAAGACGATGAGTACTTTTTGGTCTTGTGCAACATTTTTACTCCACGATTGGAAGTGATGTAAAATGAAGGACTCCTTGAAATTCGAAATATAAAAAGCTTTCCTTTCCGGTCACACTTTATAAAACGAGAAATCGCAATATAAGAACTAAAAACAGAAAGAGGAAAAGCATAATAATGCAATTTTGAAATCAGTTTGACTGATCGAAAGGTTTGACTGAAAAGGTAGTAATTGATCAATTAATTATTTCACTAAAACTAATAACGCTTTTGTTAAGTTCGTTGATTGGTAGCTACAATTATTTTTCTATGTTAAGTTTTTAATATTTGTCATTTAAATACACAATTGATTGTCTAAATGGCTGACTGAATGACTGATTTATTAACTCGCTGATTGATTTATTCATTCATTGAATCATTCCACTGGCAAGTTCGATAGCTGCTGCATACCAATAGTGTCACCACCTGGCTGCAGGTATGAAAACTCTCATCAGAATACAACAGATCGCATCTTTAGGAGAAAAGTCTGATGGAAAAATCAAGGTCCGCAAGAAAATGAATGGGACGCATGATTCAAGATGTAGAAACATCTCTTCTTTAAACCTGAAGTATGTAAAGGGTCAAGTCTTGACTGATTTGAAGGTACCGAACAGCCAGAACACAGTAAAAAATAAAAAGGGCCACCTAGTTATCGTTAGCTCAGACAAAATAACCTTCGAAACCACCTATCACACTAAACATAGCACATACGAACTTCGAGAACAATGTATGGAAACACCTCGTGTACGCACAAATTATGGTTTTCAGAGGTTAGGATGACAAATTCCTGACTTAATTAACCAATACCCTATTATCCTGGATACTGCACGCACTACCCCCTCTATACGTAAATACAAAATTTTAATTAAAGCAATGCTCATAAATGAACCTTAAAGATAAAAACTTAACGTATACCTATCACTAGTGTATGTTTTGTAAATATTGCTATGGTCGAATTCTGGTTAATGTATGCTGTGTGTGTTTTGTAATGCCAGTGTTTTGTAAAGATGTCTTAATATATTGTGTAAAAATACTGAAAGTGTGTTCTATTATGTAACGCTCTTCTTGATTTTGTGTAGCCAGTGGTGCCGCCTGTCATCCGGGTGGCGTGGCCTCGTCAGGCAATGTATGCCTTTTGCTACGTCACCCTGGACAACCTCTTCGTTGTCTGAAATAAATTCTGAATGAATGAATGAAAATCTGCTGGCTCCATTTCCATAATGTGACCAGCACAGGAGGCCGGGATCGGGTCGACTTCTTTGTTGGTCGACACATGCCGACATACGACTTAAATAAGTTATATTCTGGTGGGCGGCGGAACGCATCCCGGCACCACCGGCATGGCCAAACTGAAAAGAAAAAATAGGTGACAAGACACAGCCCTGTGGTACACCCAAGGCCTGCGGACAAGGCTGTAAATGATATCTTCCCCTTAGCAACATGTACACGCACTGCGCGACCGCTCAGTAATCCCCAGACATAGCACAACAGACGTCCGTTCACATCCGTCCCCTGCAGCGCGGCGAAGGCGGCTGCTCGGGGGCCATAATCATACGCGCTTGACACACCTAGAAGTAACAGCAAGGCGAGCTCTCTCGCCCCCAAGACCTGTCTGAGCGTGAAGACAATGTCCTAGATGGAATCATCCTTGCTGCGCATCCCGCGAAAGCCCGTCCTCCGCTCGTCGAACATGTCCGACTCCGCAGCCCACTCCCTCAAATCTGCAGTGCCATATGTTCCATGCGCTTGCCCACCGTACATCTCAGGGCCACTGGAGAGTATCTTGTCAGCCGCGTGAGAAGTCAAGGCTTGAGGACAGAAATGACCGCATTGCGCCACCGTCAGCAACGGCTCGACATTCCCATACCAGGTTTATTTGCTGCAGGACGATCTAGCGCATCTCTGCGTCCAAGCTGCGCAGCATCTGGTAGGTTACCCCGTCCGTTCCAGGCGACGAGCGAGGGTGGCACTGCAAGAGCGCGTTGTCCAGCTAATCCATGGCGAATGGGGCTTGCATGAACCTTCCAGTGGGGAGGGGGGGGGTCGAAAGTGCAGCCGTGCTGGCTGAGCTCACGTGGCGTCGCGGCGCGAACCGATCAGCAAACCGGTCAGCTAGTTGTTCATGCTAAAGCTGCTTGGTATAGAGAGAGTGGACAGGAGCTGAGGAATCGCTGGTGGTTCCGTGGTGCGCCTCAGGGTGGTGAAAAGCTTTCTGAGATGCCGACTTCCTCAATCCTCTGACAGAGCAAAGCCCACTTCCGTCGGTACGGTTTGTGTGCCGCCGGGCCACCGCGTCCAGCACATTGTATATTCAGGATTGCTACAGACGCATGCCGCAGCGAGGTTCACTTCTCTGCAGCTTCTGACGAAGGAAGATACAATTCTAATGAGTCCACTTTATTTAGATTTTGAGAGAAAGAAGCTGAGATCCTGTCGGCTGCGCTTGTAAAGTTATGGATATTTGGTGGCCTTTCTTCGGAGGGACCGATACCTCTCCAAGCGTGATGATTCGGCAATGATGAAGCAGGAGCCAATGACACATAATGAATAAATATATTTAAGAAACTTACAAGGCTGCAGAGTACTAGTTACGGAAGCAAAGTCACACAGACAAGTTAAGCAACTCTAACTTAAAGAATATGAACTCGCACGGAAAAAGAACTCTAGATGACCATACTTATCGAGCGAATTTTCATATAGAGACTTCGCAGAGGCTGCGTGCTTAGCACGCACTTTGCAACACTTGGGCGTTAACGCCCAGTAAATAAGGTGATTAAAGAAGGTCTTTTAGGATTGTTTCTCTGTGTGAGATTTTTTTCTTTAATTTACATTTGTTGAACTTGTCTACGGGACTTGAATTCGGTAATGTACTGTTTTCACTCTGGCAAATTCTGTAATTGTTGAAGTTATCTGCGTCACTTGGCTTCTGTAACACACAGTTTGTAGCCTTGTAAATTCTGAAGATATAATAATTCATCATTTGCATCATCGCCTCATGATTTATAACCACCGACACATCCTGCCTGGGGAGGTCCAAACCTCTCCGAAGAAAGGGAACGAACCATCGATAAATTCTACTTCGTGGTTATTGTAGGAGCTGGTGTGAATGGAAAGAATGTCGCGTAGAGAATTCTAACATACCTAGAAAGCTGAATGTGGGTGCGATGGAAACAATTAAAAATTGTTCTATGAGCCAGAGCAATGGAATTTCCGCAAAAAAGGCTCTCTCAAAGTTATTTCTAATCATGTGCGTGTGTGCTTAGGCGTGCGGGATGCCGCTGGACGTGTCATTATACGTGCTCGATTCTTCCTTTGTATTTTTAGCCAGTAGCCGCACGCAGGCATTATCGTTTCCTGTTCACAATTTTCCCGTTAACTTTATCTTTCAATCTTCCTCTAATATAGAAATTATTTTGGCAGTTGAAAATAGAACGAACCAGTGCCCAGCACAAAGGTTTTTAGACTGCGCCATTTCTGCCACATATAACTGAATAGAAGTAAAATATTTCGCAGCGTATTCGTAGGAAACGCGCATCTCCACTACTCACCCCTTTTTACACCGCAAATAGATGCCGCGTTACATTTCTTCACGCGTGTGCACAGTGGTTTAAAAGAGGAACACTAAAACAAAAAGACACGGCACTCAACCACCTCCACTTGCTCGTTTTAATAAAAGCGACACAATTCGATGGCAACGTCTTAATTTCGTGACGATGATAAACGAAATAACAAAGAACGTGGTTATCTCACCGCGTCTTATCTGAAAAACGTTTACATAAGGGAGATAATATTTCGTATGCAAACTGCGCAAGCTTATCATTGAAACATCTGCGCATGTGTAAAATTACGGCCAAACCCGGCAGAAGTGTGAAAAGCAGGTAGTTCTGGAATGCAGCAACACAATACAACTAAAAACAGTGAAGAACACCAGTAGCGCAAGCGGGTCTCAACTTATTTGCGGCTGTTTTCTTTCCTTTTCTCTCTATGTTAACACCTCTGGTTCTCCGCCGCTCCTTTACGGTTTTTCTTACTGCACCAGTGCATCCACTTTGATATGCAGGTCCGGCGCGCTGAAGCGGCCAAGGCGGCGAGTATGGCAGTCAAGTGCGTAGAAAGCGCGCCCGTGCGCACCACCATATCTCTTGACAGGGGCCGCGTTGGGTGCTGAAAAGCGGCCGGGCGCCGACAAAGGCCTTTATTCTCTATGACGCTTGAATCTAGCGCTGTCGTATTCCAGGCACGAACTCAAACACGTGCGAGTTGTTCCAAACTTGTATTATTCCGACTGTCTCTCTTTCCCACGAGGCCGCACATAAACGTGTGTCTTCTTTTTCATGCTGCGAGCGAGGAGAGACAGTTTTTTTTTTCAAGCGATGTTTATTGCCTCAGGGCATAAAGGGTATGAGATGAGAGGTGAGTAAGATGCTTAAATAGATGAAAAAAGGTGGGCCGATCTAATGAAATCAAGTAGTGAACGATGATATGGACCCTGTGTCCAGGCAATATAGGAATCTGGATTGTCCGGTGAGAGACCCACCGCCGCCAGGTGCCGAATTCTCGTCGGCCTCATCGCCGGGCAAACCCACAACAGGTGGTCGATCTCTGATCTTGCAGACTGGACACCCGGGGCGGGGATAAAAATCTTTGAAATGCGCCCACTTGCGTGTCACAGCTGGAGTTATGGCAACCTCGACCCGTATCCTCCGAAGCGCAACCTCCTCTGCACGGGTAAGACCACAGGGGAGGGTTAGCGCACACGGAGGGATTAGAGCACGTGTGCGGCGCCGGAGGTGTTCCATTCTTGGAGAGACAGTTGTTCCGCAAGTCAAGATTCGTAGAGGACGTTGCACAAATAAAGCGGGCTCACTGCGGCTCGGTCCCTCAGGCACTAGGAAGTTGTTCTAGCTCGGCGAGAGCTAGGAGTGAGCTTCACACATGCTGCTTAAGGTTGTGCGCATACTGGCAATCGAAAACTGCTGCATACTTTATGGTTCGCGATACCATCGGCGAAGAGTTTCTGCCGGTAATTGCCTGCTAGGCCCGAGATAAAATCTAGTCAGAGTCAGGCTCTGCTCACTGATTTCTACCCGAGAATGTGTGAAGAAATATTAAAAATGATTCGTTCTATAAGCTTAGGTGGGCGCTTTTTTATTTACTGAGTATTTATTTCTCTATAGAAGCTGCCAACTCAACCGCGTTAGATTGCGCGATGAATGTGATAGCAGTCAAACATGAGCAAAAATTATTGAACAATTAAAAAATTATAGAAACTTAGAGCAAGCTTAATAAAGTTATTATAAACGCAGGAAATATTCACTGTCACAAAGTGACAGAATTCATATACAAAGTAGATAACGACGATAGCTTATGTACCTCCTTACAACAAGGCATGTACCATCGCGAAGGAATCGAAGGAGAACAATCGAATGTGAACGCTGATGTATGATGACATGAGAGACAGAGAGAAAGAAAAACACTTTATAAAAGAGTGACATATTAAACACACAGAATATCTATGGCATGGAGCATTAGGCCAGACTGATCTTGCAGTTTGTCCGACGGCAGCCAGGTGCTCCAGGTAGCAGGAGGAGAGGGGAAGAAATGAGTTCGGTGAGCAACTGCGCACTTAAAGAGACAGTGGCTTAAAACAGCTAACTAAGAGCACAATTTTTGTGTGTGTGTGACGACCTCTCTTTTTTGTTCAACTTCAGTTACTATTTTGGTTTGATTGATTTGGTTCATTCTTTAACGTAATTATTTGCGCGATAGAGACAAGGTCGATGAAACAAGAAAACATACGAGATGACCAATGTACAACTTACAGATGCACCATATCCTAGAAAGATCCACAATTTATAATTGCTAGAGGATTCACAAGAGGTCAGCAGGCATGAAATAAATTAAAACAAAAATTACACACCTCTGCGATTTGAAGGAACAACATCGCCGCCAAGGAAGATCGGACGCTCCCAATCAGCAAGGTCTACCTCTCTTACCAAAAAAGCAATGTTTTAGAAAAACTCAGGGAGTAAGCAAAGTAAGCTGGTGGCAATGATCATGTGCGCAGTTCAAAATAAAAAAAAATCACACATGGTCATAGCAAAAGCACTGTGAAGAGTTTGTGGTTTATGGGGGATTTAACGTCCCAAAACGGCTCAGGCTATGAGGGACGCCGTAGTGAAGGGCTCCGGAAATTTCGACCACCTGGGGTTCTTTTACGTGCACTGAAATCGCACAGCACACGGGCCTCTAGAATTTCGCCTCCATTGAAACTCGACAGCCGCGGCCGGGATCGAACCCCCGTCTTTCGGCCGGCAGCCGAGCGCCATAACCACTCAGCCACCGCGGCGGCTCTGCTGTGAAGAAGGGAACAGGTTAAGGAAAAACTACATTTTAGCGAATGGGTCGACAACTACTGTATGAGGCGAACGGAGCGGTATAGAGCGTTAAAAAAGGTAAAATGTGCCGAGGTGAAAGAAGCAGTTTCAACAGCGCAGGTCAGACGTGTCCGTCTAAAAAGGCTAATTCTTGTTTCAGATGTAAAACTTATGTTGTGCTATTTTGTGACTCGCAGTATGCTCTGGAAGACGGACTCTTGCGCTATTATTTGCCGACCTAGAGTTCGCGCAGTCGGTATTTATGTTCGTCCGTGTCATCACTGCATAAGGATGTAATTAAAGATTAAACCTCAGTTTCTCTATTATTAAATCAGCATCGCTCCAAGTTCTTTAACCTGTGTGTTCAGATTAACTATAATGACCTCGCGTTTCTTCTAGCGGAAAGCATACATTCGGCCAAATTCACGTCAAATCTTAATGCCCGCCAAAGAAAATGTAGAATGCAATGGTGTCCGTATCGTATTTATATTTGACTAAGGACTCACATTGTAGGCGTTTTTAGCCGCTGTTTTGAGAACAATCTCAGAAAATAAGAAATCGCACTAAGTTCTGTGGTTTTATGTGCGTTAAACTTGCTTTACGCCTAGTGAGAACTTTGATGACAAACGGGCCCCATTTGATTAAAAGTGTTTTCGGTAACTATTGTATAATCTTTAACAACTTCCACATATTCCTCGGCCTTCAACCACAGTTTTCTGCGCCGTTCTTGGCTAAGACGCATATTTCTGCTATGATGTGTTAAATGCGGAGCAAACCTGCGAGCGAAAAAAAAAAAAAAACTTCGAGACAACAATTTCAGGCATGAGGGGCGACTCGAAAATATGGATGTTCAATAAAACGGTGGCTGACAAATTTTTTATCCATTAGCAGCGTTAGAGGAAATAAAGCAATATAACATTGTGGCAGTGAAAGATATTTCTTCACGGCAACACCTTGCGGGCTGCGAAAAGGGCCGCTCTTTAAGAGACACAAAGAAAACACACGGCGACGTAAGGAACATTCGCATTGACGAAAGTGTACACATTTTTTATAATGTGCAATCACTGCCCGAGCACACAAGCCAAAAATAAAACCAGTAGAATGCTTAAGGTTGCCCTTTTATAATAGAACGCAATGGCGTTATCCGCTGCTTAGCGCTTTCGCGCTAAAAATAAACCGAACTTTTGTGAACGTCATCTTGAACAAATCTTGTTAATTTAGACTGCCAATAGCGTCACGCTGTGAAATTTGGTTGTACGTTAACTTCAAGCCCCGCAAAAATAAAAAAATAACACAGAGCGCTGAAGCTGCACTCGTGGTAATGCTCAATACAGGGCCATGAGCTAATAAGACGTCTGCAGGTATATTGCTCTTGTTCAGACTCTTAGGAATGTGCTAATTTTGGAACTCCGCTAAAAGAGATTGCCCATGAAATCTAAACGTTCATGTCTCAGTCGTATTCTGTACAAACTCTCTAGAAAAATGTTATGGAAAAAACAAACACAACGTATGGCTCCCATATGACTACTATGGTCCTCTAGAAAACATATGCTAATATTGGAGGGCATGAGCAGTCATTTTTTCCCTATATCTCTACTACGCTCTTCTGGTCTGTCCGGACTAAGCGTTTTGCTCTTGATCGTGAGCGCGACGCACGGCATTGCTTTCAAGTGGCCTTCCTTCTTTCATGTCGATTGACGAAAGGAGAGTGGAAAGAATACTACTACTACTGCACCTACTACTACTACTGCTAGTAGTACTGCCGCTACTGTTGCAATTGCTACTACTATTACTACAACTCTTACTGTTTCTTCTACTGCTAATGTTACTGCTGTTGCAGCTGCTATTGCTACTGCTACCATTACTGCAGCTATTATGAACGCTGCTGTTGCTACTGCTACTACTACTGCTATAGCCACTACTGCTGCTACGGCTGCTACTGCTGTTACTGGCAGTGCTGTCACTGCTGCTAATACTGCTACTGCTGCTACAGCTTACTGCAGCTGCTGCTACTACTTCTACTGCTGCTGCTGCTACTACTCATACTAATGCTACTGTTGCTGCTGCTACTTCAACTACTACTGCTACTACTACTCTACTACTGCTACTACTACTACTACGACCACTACTGCTACTACTACTACTACGACCCCTACTACTACCACAACTACTGCTGCTGCTACTACTACTACTACTACTGGTACTGTACCACTATTAGGACTACTCTGCTGCTGCTGCTACTACTACTACTACTACTACTACTACTACTACTACTACTACTACTACTACTACTACTACTACTACTGCTGCTGCTATTGGTGCTGCAGATGCTGCTGCCACTACTACTACCCCCACCTACTACTTCTACCACTGGTATACTACTACCGGCAATACTACTATTACTAGTACTAAACACATATCGCTCTAAAGTGTTAAAGGTAACGATGGAAAAAGCAGACGCGCCTTCCAGCGACCGCGTGCGCCGAAGCGATGATGGCTGCGTGAAATCCAGCTAACGTCAGGTCAGGAAGGTTTGCAATGCACTCAGTTACTGCATGATTTTGAACGCAGCGTGCCAAATTGCGATGGTGTTGGAAGGATATTTATTTAACCAAACATTCGCCGCAGCTATCAGTGGCAATGTAGTCAAAGCGATGCATAAAAGGGTCAATGAAAATCAATAGCACGAACTCACAATTAAGACAAAGCCAGGCCTTCTTTTATGGCTCCCCCTTCTTCGGTGTGTGCACCTTCGTGGGCACCGGACCGCACGACTCCTTCCAATCCGCTACTAACCGCTGTATCTGTGAACAGGGAAATGATGCCTGAATTAACTTTGACTACGACGCAAAGGGTCGAGTTGCGATATCAACGCTAGCCTTGATCAGAGCCAATAAATTTACAAGCCTGTGTGGTGATGGGCAGATAGAGGCCTTGTAACTTGTTCGTGGTTTAGTGTTGGAGTCCTACGTATTTTTCGACGGATTCATGCTCCTTCTGCCAAAGAGTTCATCTTATTGCGAAGAAAGCTGCTGCCTGTTTGTTCCGATATAAAAATGAACCAATGAATAAGCCAAGTTTATTGTCCAAGGACGTGTGCATAACGAAACTAAATAGATTTTTCTTCGTTTCAAAGCATAACGCTTTTACAATGGCCTAGAGTGGGTATATTTGGCAAGAGGTAGATTAGCGTCCAAACAGACGCTCCAATAAGCATCTGCAGTCAGAAAGGCCGCAAAAACTCAGGAAAACCACTGAAACAGAAGACGCCGAAATCCAGCTCCGGTTCCCGGACGGTGACTTCAGTCTAGCTGAACCACGAGTTGCCCTTTGACTTCATATCCTGATTGACTTCTGGCCAAGTAGAACCCCGCCAGCGCACCACCAGTGCCAGATTTAGTTTCACGAGTCAAGACACCGAAGTGCTCCTTGGAATAACTTATTAGAGAGCTGCAGGATTCGTTTCCACTCCAAGGGCCGAGCCAAACGCGAGCATCATTAGACCCTTTTAAGCACGCAGGTAGACATAGACTCTCAGACAGCCTCTCAAATTTAGCTCGTTGATGAATGAGGTGAGGGCGTATATGAATCCTAACATAACACGCTTTAGATCGGTTAATTACATCTCAGAAAATAAGAAATATCCTTACTTCATCGAAGTCAGGGTTTCCGCGCAGCATTTTTGCCGAAGCTAAAAACGACTCACCGCTTCCCAAGCGCTGGAAACTACCAAATGTAGACCACGGAAGCGTGTTTCAATTACTTTTAATGCGACTCATGGAACTATTCCAAACTCATACTTCAACTTGTCACTCAAGCACGTCGAGATACATGCGCTCTTAGGTAAAAGAAAGCCCAGTTAGCATGCGACAAGTTTTCTGCAAAGCGCCGGAAAGAAGAAGCACCCAGGAACTCAACTGAATCATTAATTGACAGAAGATGAAGCGTAGTAAACAAAGAAAAAGAAAACTCGAAAATCTCTCCGGGCTAAACAAAGGCGTAATTAAGCAGGCCATAATTATTCGCTAAATCGCGCAACAGGTAGTTGGCGGTGATATTTTGACGACTTTCCCACTACATTGCTCTTCGCCGATACAGCAGAGTGTTTAGTGAATTCGTTATGGATCATGCTTCCCCAGCCCCAGTCAGCGCGAAGAACACAGCGAACAGCAAAAAAGACAACACGTACGGGCGCTGGAAAGCGGATCATCAGTACTTCTATCGTCTTTCTTGCTGCCTTTTTAGCTTCTCGTGTTGGAACAAATTTTCTCTACTGCTGCCTTCTGTTCTTTCTTCTGCCTTCTGCCTTCTGTTCGACTCTTTTCTCATTTCGATGGCAACGCAGCCCTGCCGCGCGCAGCACACAGAATCAGCAACATGGGCACGCAATAGTTATTGGTCTCCAGAAACCCCGGTGCTGTGAGCTACTCGAGTCTGCAGCCGACGAGGCGCGAAAGGAAATATTGATATGAGGCCCAGTGAACCAAACAACCATCAAAAGGAGAGCGCGCGTGAGAGTTCGGATGGCTGGACTGGGCCCACTGTTTCCTACGTCGGCCGCAGAACCTGAGCCGACCGTGACGACTAGCCAGGCATGAAACCGCAACACCGGAGTAAAAGTGACTGGTAAACGCAGCGGACAACAATGAGGACTATTAGTGATTTTTTTATTTTACCAAACCTTGTATTGTCTATATTGTTCCGTTATTTATACATAATTTCCTGCTAAGGGCTAACAAACAGCTGTAACACAGCGATTTCTATTGTTTCATGTGATGGCCGGGCGCTAAGCGTGGCATGGCGCTGGCAACCGGCTGCGCACAGTCCGCCAGCAAAACTCAGCGGACGTTTTGCTCAATACTCTTTGCCGCGAGCGAGTGTTTTTCATTACTGAGCACACCACTTCTTGTGCAAAATCAACCATAGCTTTTGGTGATGGTTTCTGCGTTGAAGAACTTTCACGGCACATGCCTAGTCAGTTTGGTAAGGCCAGCAACCAGACCCATTTGTGTGCGCGCGGGCGTACGCGCGAGTCTCTACAGACGTCTCTCTGCACGGGAGTTTTGAAGGCAAAAATTTAGGACAATCCTGCTTAAATTGTATTGACAAGACCGTTATCACTTTGCTGGTTGTAGTTCATCGAAGCTGTTCTGTATTTAAGACGGACCTCGTTCTAGCTGTCATCAGCCTTGGCACTAACGTTCTGAGTTTGACTGGTTCAGGGCAGCATGTAAGACCTGAATCTGATTCTCTACGATTAAAAACACGTTTCTGAACCTGAACTGGAAATCTCCAATGTTACGTCTTCGAACCTATACGTGAAAGAGAGTGGTTTTAAACATTTAGAGCGAAAGCTAGAATAGCTTTGTTATAAGCAATTTACGAGGTACAACGGCAGCCGTAACGCGTTGAGAGCAATGTTACGCGGGCTGGTTTAGGCTTTTGAGGAAAGGAAATGGAGCAGTACTTTTCTCATATCTCGGTGGATACCAGCGTTTGCACTTTCGTTCGGCTCCTGATCCGGAGTACCCGGGTTCGAACCCGACCGCGGCGGCAGCGTTGAGATGGAGGCGAGACGCAAAATGCACCCGTGTGCTGTGAGATGTCAGCGCACGTTAAAGATCCTCAGGTGGTCGAAATTATTCCAGAGGTCTTCACTGCGATGCCTCTTTCTCCCTTTCTTTTTTCACTCTTTCTCTTATCTCTTCCCTTACGGCGCGGTTGAGGTGTCCACCGATATATGTCAGACAGTTACTGCGCCATTTCCTTTCCTGAAAACCAATTTTCAATGCTGTGGGATGTCAGTGCACAGTTACTGCTGTTGCTGTCAGGAAGAATGGAAAGGAAAGTGCACGGCTACCCTTCACATATCCCTCCCCCACTGCCACTTCGGAGGAGGCTGAAGAGGCCGCTATTGCCCTAGCCATCACGCGCATGGAGGCCCGGTATATCCTATCGGACTCTAAAACTGCCATACTAAATTTCGAACGCGGGAGAGTTCACGTCCCTGCATTTCGCATATTAAACTCCCTCGCCGCACACCCGCCCCGCCACATGGAGCTCATATGGGTGCCTGCCCACTCAGGGAGTCCCGGAAACTAGGCTGCCAACGCTTTAGCACGAGGTTCTCTCAACCGGGCACCGGCGGCCTCCGATCTGGGGTTCTCACGGGAGCGCATGCATTCCTTCAGTGAACTGACGCAGGCCTGCAAAGCCGAGCGTCGGCTGTACCCCCCACCCCATCCCTCCCTCGCCAATTATCATCAGACACTTTGGAGGCGGCTCCAAACATGCACCTTACCCTCCCCTTTATATACGCTCGCGCTCTCACCAAGTCCACACAAGCCCCTCCTGTACCCTCTGCCACCACCCCAAAGCCACTCTCGATCATATCCTTTTACTCTGCCCGGCGGATCCAACCCTGCGGGGCCTGGAGCACCTTACCACTTGGGGGGCTTAGGAGACCCTACTGCGCTCCGAGGACCCGGCCAAGCAAGCCATCGCCACAGGCCGGGCTGCCAGCGTCATGAGCCTCCGGGACATGAACGTTTGAGTGCAGTGGGGCCGTGCGGGGGCCCAAGGACCTGTGCGTCCTAAACTCCCCTGTATGTAATAAAGTTTACACCACCACCACGGGCCTGACCCCTGGCTCAAGCTGAGCCACAGCCGCTGCCACGTGCTTAAAATAGGAGAGTCGAAGATAAGAGTGGAAACATTAGGAAAGACGCGCCCGCGATAATACGTCCCGGGGCGATCCCGGAGGCAGTGCAATACCGGGCCAACTCGTGCCAAAGTGCTTCAAGCACTCCACCATATTTCCAAAAATAAATTTAATAACTTGTGTCCACATAGTACCTGTCGCAGATATTAAATCAGAATCAACCCACAAAGCACGTTAAGCATCCCCCGGTGGTCGAAATTATTCCGGAGCCTTCCACTACAGCACGGCTTTTTCTTCCTTTCTTCTTTCATTCGCTCTATTATCTCTTCCCTAACGGCGCCGTTCAGGTGTCCGCCTTGATACAAGACAGCTACCGTGCTATTTCCTTTCCCCACCAACAAATTTTCAGTTTTTTCTCCCCCGCGGATCAGGTGTCCATCTAGGCAGAGAGTCAAGATTGGTAATTTTCTTTGCTGAAAAACAAGAGGGACCCACACACCTCGGGAGCTTAATGTTTAAAGCGCTCGGCTACTGAGCCGTAGCTCCCGAAATCGAAAACGGCCGCGGCGGCTGCGTTTGGACGGAGGCCAAGCGCAAACGCCCCCGTGTGTGCTGTGTTGTTCCTAGTGGCTGTTTATTAATAAATAACAAACGAAGGAAAAGATGTTGCTAGCCGTTTGACCTTGCGATTTGACCTAGCCGTTTGACTTCACGTTTGACCTTGCGATTCGTAGGTAGAGGGCGGTAGAATAGGCCGCAGCTTTCATTGGGTGACAAACCTCTCGTGATGAACCATTAGCGCATCAATCAGCGAAGCTGACTGGCACTAGTGGCTTAAGAGGTCTGGAAAAACACTGGTAAATTGATGTTTGAAGAAAAGAACATGGCGCAGAAATTGTCTGACGTCTCGGTGGACGCCCGAACCGCGCCGTAAGGCATGAGAAGATGGTGGAAGTGAAAGAAGAAAGAGAAAAATATGCTGCCACCGTCTGGAAGACGCTTAAGTTACGAGCGTTAGCTGTTGGGTAGCGCATTCCATCGTCCATGCGTTGTATTACCTCGTGATTAGGCAACTTTTCCACACCTCACAGCGGGCGGGCGCATACCGCCTTGAGGTCGGTTATTTTTGACCAATTTGGACCGAAAAAGTTTTTCGACTTTTTGGAGGGCCATATTTTCCTAGCTCAAGGCGGTAGGTGCCCGGTCGGCATGAGGTATGAAATTGTGAGCTGCCGAGAGCTGACGTCGCGGCGGCTAAGTTAAGCCGAACCATAACTAAATATTAGCCTAATTAGGCGATACTGCCACCTAACGTGTTCTACTCACCGAGCCCGAATATGCCACTAGTTAGATCGATCATGACGTCCTTGGTTAATTATAAACGAGAAAGTTTACACCTAACCATAACTAAACATCAATTTTAATATTTAATATTGGTATCAGACGTGTTCTACTCATCTAGGGAATTCCAAATATCTAATTTGTTTTATGATGACGTCATTAATTACTGAGTTATAAGCGATTAAACATAGTCACGTGGCTAGTTAGTTAGACGTCACAAAATCACTGACCTCTCCAATCAATCACCAATTCGATATACTAATGACGTCACCAATTAATCGCGAATCGGGTTGCTATATCGATTTTCTATAGGGGCCGCCATCCTTAATTCCTCAGACTTGGAGAATTTCACGCCGAAGGGAAGTGGTAGCAGAGCCCAAGAAATCGAGAAACGTGATGAGTAAGAGCTACCAACTAAGAGATACCAACTAGCCCAGCTTTGCGCATTGATAGAGTAAGAGCTAACGGTCCTAAAAATTAGGTGCGGTAAGTTTAACTACTGCTGAACCTGATTAGAGAGCGAAAGCTGTGGTGTATCGGGCAAGCAGACGCGGTTTGGCGTCTGTAACGTTGAGTGTGTTCCGCCCACTGGATTGAACTACCAGACGCCAGGGTGGTCGCGCTGCACTAGCAAATTGCAAGTTTTGCTGCGGAGGCTATCACTGGGAAGTTACAAATATCATGTGTATGCTCTAGGAAAAAATGCACATGGCTAAGTTTTTCTTTATGAACTGAGAGTACGTAAGAAATACACGACACTCATTCTTATTCTTTTTCTTATTCCCTTCCCGTGGGGCAGATCTCCGGTCACCCCATGCCCAAGGTAATTGTATTCGCTTACCACTTCAAATGCTTCAGAGCTTGTTGGTATGTTCCCAGACTGTTGAACCTAAATTCGCTTTTCTCCATGTTAATCTTTAGATCCTGCATTACATTTCTGTGTTTAGGTCCTCAATTATTCTTGCACTTCATCCACTTATGTACTTAGCAAGGAAATAGAAGCAACAAATCGAAGACTGTTAAGATGTTCTGTGTTTAAATTTTTATCTGCAATTATTCCAAGTCCAGTTCTTTGAAAACCTTTACAAACAATAGGCGAACAGTAGTGCATAGAACAGTTAAACATGTGTGCTGTTAACCAAGACTGAATTCTGGCTACTTCAGATAAAGCGAAAAAATTTACCTAGAAAAAAATCATTAAACTCATTGTACGGTCTCGCGAAGTTTGAGTTTGTTTGCATCTAGCCCGTGCAGTATTACTTTAATTGTGTAAAATCATTTTAAATTACGCGTTATCTCGTATACATTACTACGCTCTCAGAAAAGAGGAATATATGTTCTCTCTGCTGAATAATGAGACGCTACAGATCTTAAGTCATTCTTGCATTGATTAGTCATTCTTGCATTGCTTTAAACAAAATGTAACTCGCTATTCTGAGAACGTCGCCCACCTTTCAGAAGCAATTCTAACAGCTTCCGATACATTTACTTATATAAATAGCAACTTGCGCATGTTGGTTTTCCACTCGGAAGTGAACAACGCAGAACGAAGGGACATAGGCAGGAGAGAAGCGCTGTATATTTGTAGCAGGCCACTAATTTATTCGCACTTACTTCTCCTCGCGACTGAAGAGAAAATTGTAAACTCGAGGCCACAACTTTGGCCCGAGTTCCAAGAACAACCTTAGCCAAAATGTTTTCTTTGGATGGCGTCTTTATCGCCGCCACACAGACACAAAAACGTCTGTTGTTCTCCTTTCAGCGGCGTAAATTTCCGGTGAGAGATTGGGAGGTCTTAGCAAAACGACTGTCACTAAATTTCCGGTAGCGTCTTCTCTCACTCTTGCTGTACATTCTACCCGCCACGGTGGCTCTGTGGTCAGGGCGCTCGGCTACTGATCCGGAGTTCCCGGGTTCGAACCCGACCGCGGCGGCTTCGTACTTATGGAGGCAAAACGCTAAGACGCCCGTGTTCTGTGCGATGTCAGTGCTCGTTAGATTTCCAGGTGGTCCAAATTATTCCGGAGCCCTCCACTACGGCACCTCTTTCTTCTTTCACTCCCCCTTTATTCCTTCCCTTACGGCGTGGTTCAGGCGTCCAACGGTACATGAGACACATACTGCGCCATTTCCTTTCCCGAAAAACCAATTAGTATTATTATTATGCACACCCTTCTCTCGTCCTTTATCTCAACCCTCACTTGACAGCAATCGCTGCCGGGAAGCACCAATTCTTTTGTCCAGTTACGAACTTGTTTTTCTTCATGTCCCAAAATAGGCCTTTTTTAAATTTCTCTTTCCTGGCTCAGTACTACTCTCCTTTGTTTTTTTTTCCATTGTCAAAGCATGTGTACGGAACAGCAAATAGCAACAGGAAAATAAAGGGTGCCAAAAGAAAGCATGACTTTATAGAGAATGCACATCATGGAAGGAAAATCGATATTACCCCTCTCCTGCACCCTTCGCCCCATCCTTCTCTTCTGCAATCTTTTTTCCGCCGCAATTCCGCTTCGTTCGTCCTTTAACCCTTCCGACATCCGGGAGTCTGCAACCGACTACGGCCGGCCCTGTTTTGAGAGGAGGGAAGGAGGTGCATTGAAAACCCCCTGTCACGCTGTAATTCCGATCGTGACCTGCCGCTGCACAAGGCTTCTCGATCCCTGTAACGGGGAGTGCTGCTTTGGTTTTGAAACCATTGGGCTGGACGTCGAGAACGTCACAGCACCCACGCATTATTGCGCTGCAAACATCCCGTCGTTGATCTGCCATTCCCAGAGAAAGTTAAGTCGTTCCAAAATGTTTTTTCCAGCTGTCAAAGAAAAGCGAAGCGAGAAGAGAGGCGGGTAACTGATCACAACGTATTAAAACGCTTCTTTTTACAGAGAGACGGTGGGGGGGGGGGGGAGATTGCAGGTGAAATTTGAATTAAAATGAAAGCAAAAAGTGAAACGTGAAGTATGAACGCGATACTTTGGCGTTGTTTGAATCCTGTTTGAATGCAGCTGGCCTTCGGTCAAGGATGTATTTAACCGATCCCTGGCTGCTCACGAAATGAAAGCCCCTTTGCTACTCTTTGTCTTTGCATTCTGGCTCTAGCAGCGAAGCTGCTAGAGAAGCCCAACAACATTTGATGCAGTACCCTGTGCTTCGAACGTGTACTTGGCCCATGGCACGACGCCAGTGGAGCAAAATCCTTGATGAAATTTCTTAAGAAAACGGGCCTGATACAAACCCTGTGATAATTCTGCGTGTGCTTGTCAGAGTGAGAATTTTTGTGCCCCTGTTTTGTTACAGCTTTTGTGACCTGGCAGGCCTCGCTGGGGCAAATATTGCCACTAATCATTCTCGTGTATCTCAACTGCCTTATCCGAGCAGTTGCAACGGTTTCTAACCGCGATTTAAACCCATTTATTTGCAAAACCGACCACAACTTGTAACGTCGGAGATAAGCTTCACTTATTGCTTTCCAGCTGCAAACTTCTTTCATGGCACGCAGGCCATTAAGAAGACGCCGAGTACTCATCAATGTCTATAATCATAAGATATCGCGTTCTAATTAGAAATTGACTACTTGCGCCGAAAAAAAAGTTTTATAAGCTAGAAAAGACCAAGAAACGAAATATATGTGCCTCCATCACAAACCCATTTCGTAAGTAAAATACTTGCGTCGGCACCAATTTGTTAGAACTTATAAAGCTATAAAACAAGAACTGTTCAACTACAAAACAGTTTGCAAAAGTGGGCTGCGGTGCTTCTGTAACTATCACCCCTGTAGTGCAATTCTACCAGCCGACCATACGTACACATGGGCTCCGTCGAAAATCTCTACCACCCGCGTTGACTTTCGCCCACGACCCAAAATCTCGTCGGATTCGTCAATCGGAACGTTCAGCGACCAAGAGGATACCATACTCTCGGAGGTGGGTTCACTTGCTCGGGTTTTATTGGACTTTGAGGCTCCGACCACGCCGGACCGTTCAGCCTAGCGTTAGGGCTAGTAGGCTCGGCGGCCTTCGGGCCCAAAATAATCGCTGTAGGGCCCCTGGTGGGCTGGTCCGAAGCAGCGGAAATGGACGCGGAAGTCGGAGGAACCTCCGCGGAAGAAGACTACGAGCCAGAAGGCTGGTATAAGGTCAAGAAAGGAGGAGAAGCTGTACCAATGAAACGCGAGGATCGGCAACCGGAAGTCAGTGGCGCCGCCACGCAGGAGAGGCCGAACCATTTCAAACGCGCCGCGGGAAAGAAGCTGGCGGAAAAATCAGTTGGAATACAGCACGTGCGCATCCCCGATGGCGCAACGCGGATAATTCTGCGACCGCAATGGGGCCTCGCTCCCCTTACAAGGCTCGGAGCCGCCAGGCTGCTGTACTACGTGTGCAGGGAGACTGGAATCTCCTACGGAGACGCTCGGAGGGACATCCTCTCGCCCAACGAAGCCCAGCAGACCCTTTTAATCGCTACTGAAGACAAGAAAAGGGCGGAAAAATACCAGCAAATAACTTCCATCACCACGGAAGAAGGAAGCAAGACGGAAATCAAGGCACATATGACAATCCCGGAGAGCAGGGGAAAAGGAGTGATTCACAACGTCCACCTCAGCGTCTCCGACGCCGAACTGGTAGCAGAACTCGAGTTTAACGCAAGTCTAGGAATAAACCCGAAAGTCATCGCGGTCAGAAGACTTAGCCCCCAGTCGACTACGATCCTCCTCGTCTTCCAAGAGGAGCGGGTCCCAAGGACTATAAAGCTCTTCGGCTGCTACGAGAGATGCTTCCTGTACAGGAAACGCTACGAAGTCTGCTATCGATGCGGGGACCTGGGACACCGGATGGACGTGTGTCCTAGCCCAACCTCGATCAAGAGATGCAGAAACTGCGGTGAAAAAGACCCTCAGGAAGATCACAGCTGCAAGGAGACTCGATGCGTCCTGTGTGGCAAGGCGCACCCCCCTGGCGACAAGACGTGCAAGGCCATGTTTCGAACACCGTACCTGGTAAAGAAGAATTTCTGGG